>NC_080756.1:39364307-39964307 GCF_020826845.1 Diceros bicornis minor
TCCCCAAGTGTCTTTTGTATACTCTCAACCTGATGGTGAAAGGTAGAGATAGCCAAGGACTCAAGGACAGGGCAGAAACGGGTCTGAATTACACGACGCTCAATGTCACCCAACTGTTTGCTTTGTCATAGCCTGGCCCCAACTTTAATGGTACAGGAAAGGGTCTCACTTCCATTTCCAGAAGCCATGTTGTCAGGACTTTGTAATGGAGCTTCTGTATGTATTTGAGAATGAGCTTAAACTCATTCCTAGATTACCAATTCTCCAACTGTCCCCCAAAACTAAGTCCTATTTCTCAAGCCTTATAACATTTTCATTACTCTTCTCTGGGATCTTTAATGTCAACATGTACAGAAGCCTTATCAGATACTGGTAAGATGCTATTGTGAAGAGAGCACTGGGTTAATAATCAGAGACCTGATTTCAACCCTAGGGGTCTGGAGTTCCTGGTACACGGGCTCTGCCCTGCCACTAATTTACTGTATTATCTGCAATCAGCCACTTAACCCCTTTCAACTTCAGTTTCTCATAAAACAGGAATACCAACACTGTTATCACCAATAACAACAAAAATAACAACAATAAACATGACATATATCATGAATAATACCAATAATAAAATAATAAGAGTCTTGTCTGCAAATAGCAGGTAAGAAATATTTGAAGACAAATATTTTCTAGTAAATATAAAGGAAAATGGTCAATGCACAAGGCTTTCTCTCTTAAAAATACTGACCTAAAGCCGGTCAAGGAACCCCTCAGGAATCCCCACCATTGGGAGGTCAACTGAATGGGACTTCTCTAGTTGCCTTACTTTACTGACTCAATTTGCCCCATATGGTGATATTGGTCCTTGGAATTTGAAGCTTCACACATCCCTTAGGCTTTCTTGTTAGTACTTACTTTGAAAATTAAAAACAATGTTCCACTTACCTAAATTTTATTAACTTTTAGCATTTTAAAAACTTTTAAAGATGCTTATAGATCTGTCAACATTAAGTATTTCTCTTACATATCCTCTGTTCCTTTCCTCTAGATTTTTCCTGGAGTAGTGATTTAATATAATTTTACTAAAAAATAAAATTAATACTTTTATTCATAATTTAATGCCTTAGTCATATTTATCATTATTCATTACATTGTTAATACGGTTATTTTAATTTCTTATGCATTTCATTGTTTATTTAAACTGAAATTCATTTAGTTTTAGTTCTTTTTCACTTTTATTTCTTTATATTGTCTTATCTTCCTTATTTTTAATTTCCAAATTTTTCCCCCAAAATGCGATTATCTTTGTATTTTCAATTGTTTTTATTCACCTGGCCCTTTAAAAAAAATGATGGTGTGTGACAGGGATAAAGGAACAACTACGAAGATAATGCAAGTCCTAGGTAAGGAGCTGGATTTCTTCTTTTTTCTAGTTAAACTGAGAGTGATATTTTTAAGCCCCCCATTACCATTCCTTCCAGAGTTCAGCTTTTGACTTCAAAACTTTCAAGCCAAGTAAACTAGTATACCCACAGGTTAAGTCCCCAGGATAACAAATCTTCCCACAGTGGCAATGCAGCGGGCCAGCTGGAACGGTATTGTCTTCTCATATTATGTTTGTAGGGGAATCTTTGGGAAAATCTCTGCCCAAGGACTAAATCTCCAAGCTCCTGACATGCAATGATTTTTCCTTGCTAAGGAAACACAGACTGTAGCCATTTTTTCAACTGAAGTCACTGTGTCCATCTCAGTAAAATATCTTCACTGAGGGAGAATAAATAACGTGAAAATCTCCAGCTTAAATATAAGTCTCTGTAATCTATTGAGAAAGGACATGGCCCTTTTGTTTGAGGTCAGCTGAGACTTTGCCTGAGAGTAGGACTTGAAGGAGACATTTTATTTTTAATAAACCAAGTGGGGTGGAGTGGGGAGGTCTGAGATCAAGTTAGTCTCTTTGCTTGCTGAATGGTGGCCCGAAATTTCCCTGCTGGGGCTTGGCTGTAGACTGAAGGCACCACTCTATCTTCATGCATCCTTACTTACTGAGCCATGCAAGGCAGACAAGGAGGTTCCTATCATCAGACAACAGGGCTTGAGCACATCGATGGGGTATCTAAATATTACATAGGCAATGCACACAACCAAGAGTAAAAGAGTACGTAAGCCCTTTGACTGTCTTTTTCACTATGGGGCTGAAATTTTTTTTCTACATATGATTACAACATTCTAAATATGATGTAGTCCAGAGAAGAAAAATTTCTTAATTTTAAATTCCTAAATCAATTTTCATCCCTTTATGAGAGTATATATGTCCTTGTCACTATAAACTATACAAATGAACCCCAGCACACTGATGGAATAATGGATGCAGGAGAGCAGGAGCTCCCATTGAAGCAGGAACGCTCAATGTTGTTCTTAGGTTTAATCTTAAAAACAATCAAAAGATCATGAATCTTCCAGTAATATCCATTAAAATGAGCTACTTTAAGAGTCTACAGTCAAGCTAATAGATTGTTTTATATTATCCCTCCTCCAGCATAATTACTTTGTTTTTAATTTTTTGGTGAGGAAGATTAACCCTGAGCTGACATGTGTTGCCAATCCTCCTCTTTTTCCTGAGGAAGACTGGCCCTGAGCTACAGCTTTGCCCATCTCCCTCTATTTTATATGTGGGACGCCTGCCACAGCATGGCTTGATGAGCAGTGTGTAAGTCCATGCCTGGGATCTCTACTGGCGAACCCAGGGCCACTGAAGGAGAGTGCACAAACTTAACCACTACGCCACTGGCCTGGCCCCATAATAATCAGTTTTTAAAATGATTAACTTCTCTTAGTGTCTAGATCTCCTCAACAGCCTCTCTTTATCATAAGAGAGAAGAAAATTTTGACAAGGCCTGAGATTATCCACAAGAAGACTTTTAGAACTGAGAAAGGTACATTTTAAAGGACTCAGAACCCCAATTTAAAAATTCAGGCCTGTCTAGAACTCTAGGAACAAAAGGAATGGGGCGCCTCAATCATTTATGATTAGAAACCTCAACTTCCCACAGAAAGAGTTCTTTCCATCAATGGTGAACAGGCTCTTCCTTGTAATTGCTCACTCACCTACTGCTGTGGGTCAAATTGTGTCCCCCTAAAGATATATTGATGTCCTAATTCCCAGTACCTCTGAATGTAACTTTATTTGGAAATAACATTTGTAGATGTGATCAAGTTAAAATGAGGTCATTAGTGTGGACCCTAATCCAATATGACAGGTGTCCTTATAAGAAGAAGAGAAGAGACAGAGACAGACACACAGGGAAGAGCGCCATGTAAAACAGAGGCAGAGATAGGAGGGACAGAGCTGTAAGCCAAGGAAAGCCAAGGTTTGATGCCACCACCAGAAGCCAAGAAGAGACAAAGAAGGATTCTACCCAGAGTCTCAGAGAGAGCATGGCCCTGCCAACACCTTGACTTTGGACTTTTAGCCTCCAGGACTGTGAAAGAATACATTTCTGTTGTTTTAAGCTATACAGTTTGTAGACCTCTGTTACAGCAGCCCTGGAAAACTAATACACCTGCCTAAGGGAAAGAAAACAACTTGATGGGCAGGTTCGAATTCTTAATGAATGAGTTGATATATACACAGATTAGACTTTTACAAATATAAGATTATCCCCACTAAAGTTCCCTGAGATCCTTCCAACCATGGAAACTCTCACCTTTCTGCCACCAATGTCTGAATGCTTGCAATCTGACAGTCACAGTGCTAAACAGTTTACATCCATTGTTCCACTTAGTCCTTATAGTAGCCCTCTAAGATACGCATAATTTTCCCTATTTTGCAAATGGAAAAAAAATGAGTGTTGGAGAGGTTAGACAAGTAACTTGCCTCAGGTCACAAAGCTAGTAAGTAGGGATCCGTGATTTAAACCAGGTCTGTTTGATATTCATTTCCAGGCTCTTAACCATAGCACTTACTGATTTTACTTCTCACTTATCCAACAATATTTAACCTCCTCAAACGTTCTTTTCTACTCATGGCATAGAACACTGTTTCTAAATTGGGCATAGGGAAGCGACCAGAATCATCTCATGGGGTGCTTTTTCAAACCTTGTAACACCTTAAAAAATACTAGCACAGAACTTCAAATATTTTCTCCTCTCTCTCTAACATTCCACATAACCCCATAACCCTCGCCCCACTTTCTCAGGCTAAATACCACTCACCCTTCTTGCAAGTGTCCATTTAAGTGTAATTTATTTATTCAGTGATCTTTCCTTGATGTCATAGTCTAGTTGGGGCCTGTAATAACACAGCCTCACAGCACCCTGCACTTCTCCTTCATGGCACTTATCACAATCAAAACTAAACAATTATTTGGGTAGCAGGAGAGACCTGCTAACTGGTCGAAGGACCTGTTAGTATGACTCATATGGAAGTCTGAGTAACTGACTCTTATACTAGCTCCATTGCTCCAAGGTTAGGAAAATGTGTAGACTAGGCTGCATTAGCCTGGGGAAGCTGAAAGTGATCAATAAGGAGTGTATTCATGCAAAAGTGTGCTCTTAGTACTGTCCTCTGCCATCGTATCAAACATTTATAAAAATGAAATGGCTCAGTTGAATGGTCCTGGTCATGTCCAGACTAGACAATGTGCACAACTGCTCTTGTCTTAGGTATGGAAGGCTGTGCTTAGAGGGAGGCAACTGATTCCAGAAGATGTGATGTGACCCTCTCTCTCTCGGTCTTATCAACAGCTGGGGTATCTGCAAGCTGCTATCTCTGTGATTGGAGATTATTGCCATTCTCTCTGCTGTGTGTCTGCCTATGCTGATTTCCTCCTGAATACTGCAGAGAAGTAAATCTTATTTAATTCCCCAGGTGATGTTTGCTCTGTAAAATAAATTACTGCATTTCTCAAGACCTGGTAAGCATGGGATATTTCTCTCAATAATTAAGATTCCCCTTTCAGTGTGAAGAAGGATGAAACATTAAATATAGGTCCAAATCTTCTAACTTTTCTCAGGAACTCTAAAAATTTTTTACTGTAACAAACGTAGATGAGAGAAAACAAATTCTTTCTCTAACAATTAGGCCTATATGTATAAAATAGCGCTCACAGAGGAAAATGTAGGCCGATCTCGTTAATCCAAGTAAATAAATAAAATCCAAATGAAATCTCTCATTTCACTCCCACATCTTCAATTGATATATGCCTTAGTTTATATATCTCTCCCGGCAAGGAGCACAGAGGTTGTTTAGGTGTCAGGCCTTAAATTAACAACCTCTTTTCTCTAAATATTATATGCACCCAAGAGTTGACATAATTTTTCCCCACAGATCTAAATGCTGGGATTGGCAAAGACATTGCCAAAGGTCCATCTCACGAATCTCGGGATGTGGCCCGCCTGCATGCAGTCTGTAGGTTTATAAATCTATTTTTAAATTTTATAAATATATAAATAAATATAGATTTATCTAATTTAGGCTGCAATGTTTTCTAAAGAATGTTTAAATTGGTCAGGATTTGCCACATAACAAACAACCCCAACTCTCAATGACTTACAACCACAAACATTTATTTCTTACTCATAGGCCTGCCTCGTGGCTGGGGCTCTGCTGGGCTCAGCAGGAATCCATTGGCATCTGCTGGGATTGACTGAACTTGGTTGCAAACTACAGGTAGGGTTCCTTACTGCTCAACGTGTCTCCTCAGTCTAGGACTGCAGAAGGAGCCTTTCTCAAGGTAAATGCAGGAGAGCAAGTGGGGTGAGAGATAAAAGGTGCTTTTTAAAGCCAGAGCTGACTTTGTCCCTCATTTCATTAGGCAATCCAAATCACATGACCAAATCCAAAACCAATGTGGTGAGTGATAAATATTCTATCTGTTCTATTGGGAAGCCCAAAAGAGTTACATGGTAAAGGCTGTGGATGTATCATTCTACTACCAGGAAGGGATGGAAAGTTGACAATGATGACCCAAACTAACACAGTTGTCAACGTTTACAAGTTGGCATGTTGTCCACAAAAATCCGAATTTCCAGCTTTTCTTGAAAAATAAGAAGATTTAGTAATATGAGCCCAGAGCTCAAAATATAATTTACCCCATTTTCACAGAGGAATAGAAATAGGACTCCCAAAAGAAGACAAAGCAGCTCTTATTTCTCTGAATCATGATCTATGAATCAGTAATCATCCACACGAGCAGTCACTCTTAGTCTAAGGGAAAGCCCACTGTGTCTGGGCTTCAGATGTCTGGGTTCAAATCCTGGCTCACCACTTACTACCTGCATAACATTGGGCAAGTCACTTCATCTCTCTGAACATCCATTTCTTCATCTCATAGAGTTGTAGTGAAGACTAATTGAGATAATATATGTGAAAGTTGTTCTGTGAATTGAAACATGCTACAGATGTTAGTTGTCATTATCAGCAGGGCTCACCTAGTGAAACTCAAATTACTATTTAAGGAAATGACCAATTTGCATAGCTACCTGGATTTTTACTGTCAACGACTTTGACTGGGATTCAAATGCTTTAACAGCAGGGTTATTTCATTCACTGGAGATCCAGCTGGTGTAGCAGTTGGGACGTGCACTAAAAGATGCTTGGAAATACCTGCTGGTCTTTTAGCTATTGTGCTATAAAACCAGGTAGGGGAATCCTTTTATCATTTCCACAGCTGAATATGCTTTCAACCCCCTAACAGAGCCAAAATTGTCAGACCAAATTCCACTTGTGATGAAATCCAACTAGGTTAACATGCTCTTTCCTTGTTAACCACCCAGGCTTTTCTGGATGAAATCCTGCAGCCCTAAAACAGGCAAAACTTGACTTAACTTCAAGGAAAGTTTTGGATTTCAATGGACCTTTGAAGTCCCTTCAAAAGAGATAACGACTTCAATGGAGGTTTGCCTATACAGAGGACCACAGAGGCAGGCCATTTGTAGAAATTCAGTTCATCTAGGAGCAGAAGTTGTCTGGTGAAAATTGGTTCAGTAAGGAGGGGCTAAGTGAACCATGTAAGTTCAAACTCAGGAGAATGAAAATGAGTCTATTTTAGATCATCAAACTTTGTTGTTTTGTATTTTTCCTCTTGAGTTTATTATAAAAGCAAGCCTTTTATTTTTTTTGCCATGAAGGCCAATCAATTTAATAACTGTGCTTAAATTAGAGCCACAATATACTATACAAAATTTAGGAAATTCCTAGCACATGATAAGTTTTCAATATATATTTATTTAATAAACAAGTATTTTGAAATAAAGATTTCCACAAAGGCTGTGAATTCAGGCTTTGACTCATGAATAAAGACCTTCAATTTATATTACGTGCATTCTTCAACACTAGATAAGCTGAAGTGGCAATTCTTCAAATAGTTTTTATCACACAATATTTTCCAAATCAAGCTAATAATATTTCATAGTGGGGATCTTTATCTCAAAACATTTCTATCAGGGCACATTATGCTGTAACTAAATCATTTTTACTGTGAAAGTTATTGTTTTCTAAGCTGCAAGAAGTGTAAAATGGTGCCACAGGAAGTTAATTATAGCAAATGGATTTAACCAGAGCTCGCTGCAGAAGAGATTTCATCAAATAACTGTAATGCATTTATATATATAGTTGACATTCCATAAGAAGAGTTTTCTTTCTGGAAAATGTGGTTCCTGAATATGTATTGGAATTCCTGGAGTCCCTTCAATTTGAAAGACAGTAACTCCAACAGGTATGAACCAAAGGATGCTCTCTAGCTAAGAAAGTTGTTAATATACTAACCCATATCCGCTAGAGATTTTTAGAATGTTCTTCAGCTGGACGTTGTACTGATTCAGCAATGGTCAAAACACAAATTCTAAAACACAATACTTTTTTCCAGAAAAAACAGCGTATTGTATTCTGTGCTGAATTCTAAGGATTTTCTTTAGTCTGCAGATTAAGATCTCAGAGTAAATATAATAAAAATACTTTAAAGGTTGTGTATCAACAAGGTGTCAGTGTGCATAAGGATGAAGTATTCTAGTCATAATTAAATTTCAAATCTAATTATAATTTGAGGCGTCCTTTTAATTACATTGCAATATTTTCTTTTCCCAGGAAGATGAGTGGTATAGCATCTTTTATCTGTAATTTTCATTTAATTAAAAATGTAAATAAATCAAACCTCCTTCTTAAAAATATTTACTATGCACATAAAAAAGAGGATTTATAAAGTTAGGTTTTATCTAGTTAATCATATTTACTTTGAACCGTAAACATATGATGTATGAATATATAGGAGTAGCGATCTAAATTTTCCTGAATATTATGAAGCGAAGAAAAAAAAAGTGTTGCCGGTAATTATCGTTCCTGCCAGTGAGAATTCTTCCACCACTTCTGGCAAAATCCTATTAATCCTTCAAAGCCAAGTTCAAATGCCACCTCCTTTGTGTGGAGGCTTCCCCATCTCCCAAAGCCAAAGTCAGGGGTAGGCAACTGAGCAACAGCCAGCGACTTAAATCCACAGAGGACATTGAAATATCCCTGGGATTTTACTAAATCCCTGGGGAAAAGAGTCTTTACCAGAGTTCCCTCAGAAAGAGGACTACATGTTGTTAGAAAGAAACTGGAACCATTTGGGGGAGGAGGGAAACTGTGCCCCTCCCCCAAGTGGCATATATGAGTATCAGAGAGCACTAAATGGCCTCCTAAAGATCCAGCTTCTTGGCAAGCTTCAACTCTCCTCTGTGGGATGTACAAGTATAAAGTCAAAATGGGATTCTTGGACAACAGAGGACAGGCTGGGAATAGGCTTGAGTGTTTCTCTTCGGCCCTACCCCCAGACAGTGATAAACCTCTTCTCTAAGTTAATGTTAAACAAATATTTGCAAACACCATCTAGTCCTATTTCCTTATACTACTCCAACATCAGACCATAGAACATAAACTAGGAAAAGAGAGATATGAGAACGTGAAAGGGTAAGTCACAGTGAAAAGATGACAAGATCAATGAATGGCAGAACCTATAAGCTGGGAGGAATTTTGGAATGGAGAATGAGCTGGAAACTTAGGAGGGGGTGATTAGAGAGTGGGAACTTGAATTGAGATTGTAGGGAGATTGTAATTATTTGTAATGATCAAGGTTTGGCTATGACACGGGAGCCAAAGACTGAGCTAGGGTGGAGGATAAGGTCATTGGAGCAAAGGAAGCCAAGAGGAGCAAGCAAGTGGAAGGATTGTCCTCAAGAATAATGAAATCACCAAGAATTATGACAGACAACACTGGAGTCAGTGACAGTGAGCCAGGAACTCAAATGTTCAAGGAATTAGGGAGAGTAGCCCAGGGTGCCTTAGATGACAACAGCAAAGAGAAGGTAGGAGGTAGTTTGATGGTTTGATGACTTCAGACTCAAAGTTGGGGTTTATAATCAAAAAGAAGGAAGAAGGGCTAGAAGTAACAATAGGAGCAGAAAGGCATCTAACCTACCTCCGCGCAACAATGAGAGAGAGAAAACAGGTATCAGTTGAAAGAGGAGGCAGTGTCTTTAGGGGAGAACCAGGTTTTTCAGCTAGTGAAATAAACTAACAGGGATTCGGAAATAAAGGGAAAGTTCACAAAAGAGGTTGAGGATATAAGGGATTTTTGCTGATGGCTGACTATGAATTCCAGGAGACAGAGTCCAAGTGTTGGTGGTATTGGAGCGAGATAGGCCATGGGATCATGAAAGGGGCTACACAGAGCTATATGGGCAATAAGGTGTGGAGTTGTGGGATTACCTTGCCATGTTGGGCTTCTTGGGGTACTGAAATAAACAGGGTTAAAGAATGAAATTAGATTAGTCCTGATGGTCTCAAGTCAGATGGTGATTATGAGGCCTTGAGTGTTGTGCATGAAGAGGGGACATGGGTTAGCCAGGATCTATAAGACCTAGCACCCTTTCTTCCCCCCTGCCAGTTTGGAGGCCGTGACAAGGTAGTCTCTGTTAGGGCACTGGGACCGCTCTGGCACCGTCTCTTAACAACTGGAGCACTCAGGGCAAAGGATTTTACCCTGAGCATCTGGGGCTCTTAACTCCTGCTCCACTATGACCTTTATTTTTTTCTTTAAAAAATGGAGATCCAGGGGCCGGCCCCGTGGCATAGTGGTTAAGTGAGCGCGCTCCGCTGCTGGTGGCCGGGGCACGCACTGACGCACCACTTGTCAGGCCATGCTGTGGCAACGTCCCATATAAAGTAGAAAAAGACGGGCATGGATGTTAGCTCAGGGCCAGTCTTCTTCAGCAAAAAGAGGAGGATTGGCATGGATGCTAGCTCAGGGCTGATCTTCCTCACCAAAAAAAAAAAAAAAGGAGATCCATTAAATATTTTTGAGGTCAAGAATGACAAAATTCAAGTTATGTTTTAGGAAAATCCAGTTGATTTCAGAAGTTGGTCTCAGAGGGCCAATGGGCATTGATGATGGATCACCTCTAAGATTTCACACTGGAAGGAATGTCTTCTGATCATTAACAGCCCAGATGTTGCCCCTGCCTTTTCAAAGGGCCATCAATGATCGGAAGATATTCCTTCCAGTGCAAAACCTTAGGGGCTCTGGATTTTATTTTATTGAGAAGCCATTATTTCCTGAAAGGAAACCACACTAAAAACTACTGGATTCACTGATCCTTCTGTGAGAACACTCTTCCCCTAGAAACATTCTCTCACCTTCTTCGAGTTGTTGATCACGGGTTACCTTCACAGCAGGCCTCTGGACCACCCTATTTGAAAACGCTACTCCTACTCCCGTCCCCGTGTTATATTCCTCCATGACATACTTTACAGCTCTTTCATTTCTTTGGCTGCAGTCTCACCACCCCCATCTCCAAAGTAGAAGATAAACCTCCACGAGGACAGGGATGTCTGTTTTTTCTGTCCCTTTTTATATTCCCAGAGTACAGTGAGTACTCGGTAAATGTTTGTTAAATAAATCTGGTTTCACCTCTACTTTTCCCGGCTCATGTTCCACCCCACATCAAATGATTCTACCTCAGCAGACTAGTCAGGGCCTCCCTATTTGCTGGGCCTTTCCATATCTTCATGCTTTTCCTCAAGGAATTCCCTCCACCTGCAATGCACCTTTCCCACATTGTCCATTTATGGAATTTCTATTCACCTTTTAAAACCCAATTTAAATATTTCCTCATTCATTAGGGTTTTATTTGAAATCAGTATTCTGATGCCAGTATCGAGATCAGTATTCTGATATCACCAATCACAATGTATTTTTTCCTTCCTCATTATTCTCACAATATTTAATTTATATACCTATTTATATTTTTATTCTGTTTATTATTATAGCTAGTTGTTCATGAGTCTGTATCTCCAACTAGAATTTATAAGCCTCTTGAAATCAAGGATTATTCCCTAATCATGGTTATATTTTAAAGGATTTATCACAATACTTGGCATAACACAAGTCCTGGATTGGATTGAATTACTTTTGTACCTTGTTTTGTCTGTGTACTCACCCCAGCCATTTTTTTTTCATCTTATTCCATGATCCAGATTCTGGCATCAATCGGCTCCTCACTTGGCTGGAAGCTATTGTATAATCTAAACGTAAAATGAGAACAATAGCATAACATCAGTTCCACGTGCTTCTCAACTGTGATGGTTAATTTTATGGCAACTTCACTGGCCACAGAGTGCCCAACTGAACATTATTTCCAGGAGTGTTTGTGAGGGTGTTTCTGGATGAGATTAGCCTTTGAATTGTGGACTCAGTAAAGTAGAATGCCCTCAAGGGCGTGAATAGAACAAAAAGTAGAAGGAGAAGGAATTCGCGCCCCTCCTGCCCCTTTTTTTTGCTTCCTGCCTGCTTAAATTGAGATATCTCATCTCATCTTCTCTGCTCCTCAGACTAGGAGTTAAACCATTGGCTCCCCTGGTTCTCAAGCCTTCAGACTCAGTCTGAATTACACCACCAGCTTTCCTGAGTCTCCAGCTTGCATAGGGCAGATTGTGGGACGGCTCAGCCTCCACAATCGCATAATTCTTCTTAATCAATCAATCAATCAATCAATCTCTCTCTTTCTCTTTATATATATATATATCCATATATATATCCATATCTATATATATTATATCTATATCTATATCTATATATATCTATATATATATCTATATCTGTAGATAGATATAAATATATATCCCTCCTACTGGTTCTGTTTCTCAGAAGAACCTTGGCTGATACATTGACCTTAGAGCTCCCTGACTATCTGACTTTACAGGATACAACATAGCCAGGTTACACTGTTGGACCCAAAGAGGGAGCTCAGGTTTCCTCATGCCTTCCCTGTGAATGGAAAAAAGTGAGAATAAGGACATGTTACGGTGTGTGCAAAGCCTCGTTGGGGCAGGGGTTGTAGTTTTACCAAGGTATAAAATGGGTTAAAAGTTTGACTACGTTTTAGTTGGTTTAACTGTGGTTTTCTTCCTTTTATGAAATTGAGGAAATAAAAGAGTTAGAGGTAGGGTTGGTGCTTTAGTTGAGATGGCTGAAATTAGAGCAAATAAAAAAGTCTTGATGTCCTGCAGCCCAGGAGTAACCATACCCCCTGAGGTTTCCTCTTAGAAGCCAATCTGGAGTAAAAAACTAAAAGTTTCAGATTCTGAAAATAACTCCTTTCCTTCTTTTATTCAATCAACAAACTTTTATTAAACACTGTGCCCTAACCTTTGCACAAAGAGGCTCTGTGGACACAAAAGCAAATAAAAACAAGCTCCTTTCTTTTAAAGGTCAATAACATGATCGGTCCAATGTTTCATCTATGTACACGGAATAAAAAAGAGACACATCTAATATACATTTGCTGAGCATCTGCTGTGTACTAGGCCCACTCACAACTAAACAGTCCCTGCCTTCCAGGAGTTCATAATCCAGTGGGGAAAACAGTTTAATGCATTTCCATATGGAAGAATAAAAACCTATTCTATGTATGTACTAGTCCTATTGGACACAGAGTGGGAGGAACAGGAATAACTCTACCTGGTTTGGAAACAAAGAGAGGCATGAGTGTTTGAAAGTTTAAAAGTCTAAGGTCCGGTTAGAAAGATGAGAAATTCACTTATGTACTGCAGGGAAGGAAATCACCCAAGCTTGCAAAAGTCAGCTTGTGAAGGTCCCCTATAGCCTCTTAAGGAGTATCATAGAGGTATTCACAGAGATGACTACAGAAAATGTCTTGAAAGTGAAACAACCTGAAGGTAGGGACCCCAGTTAGGAATGATTTCTGAGGGTCCCAGAATTTTGGATTTGGGCCTGTGAAATCATTTTTAGATCTAGGGGTTTGAAAAGAATTGAGCTTAATTAAAAAGTTTTTATTAAAGAGCTTTACTATACAAAATAGGGTAATTTTACAAAAGCAGTTTGTCTAGCACTACCATGATCTCATAATACAAAAGACATTTTAAAACTTATTTGTGGAACCATCCCTGTTGGCCTAAAGTTTGGCACGCTCCGCTTCAGCAGCCCGAGTTCGGTTCCTGGGTGTGGAACCACACCACTCATCTGTCAGTAGCCACACTGTGGCAGCAACTCACATAGAAGAACTAAAATGACTTACAACTAGAATATACAAGTATGTACTGGGGCTTTGGGGAGGAAAAAAAAAAAACTTATTTGTGTATAATATACATAGCAAAAAGCTCATATCCTAAGTGACACATATAATGCACATAAGTGACAGCTCAATGAATTTTTACAAACTAAACCCATTTGTGTATCTAGCACTCAGATGAAGAACTAGAACATTACCCATAGCCCAGAAACCCCCTTATGCTCCCTTCATTCACCACCCCACTCCTCAGTGACTTCTAACATTAAAGATTAGTTCTCCTTGTTTATGTAAAATAAGGGATGTTTTAGCAGCAAAAAAATAGGAAAGTGATAATTATAAATTTTAAAAGTCAATGTCTTTTAGTTGAACAAGCTTGGATTCACGAAAAACTCACCTTTTAAAATATTATTGATTTTTTTTTCATTTTTTTGTAAATTGGTGAAAAATTTATCATGGATCTGTATTGGTCCATGGACCCACCTCGAGAAATCAACGGTCAAGGTGAAAGATGATGGAAAACCTGAATTTTATTAGTTATAATGAGAACAAAGAGAAAAAAGAGAGATGTAGATGACTGAAAAAAAAGGGCTCTTGACAGTTATGTAAGTGTGTGTTGGGGAGAAAGAAGAGTCTAGAATAAATATCAGGTTTCAGGTTTGAGAATCTGAGTGTGTACTGGTTCCAATAATTAAGAAAAAGGACTAAAGGAAAGGGAATTTGGTAGCTGTAAAATAAGATTTTAACTTAAGACAATGAATTTGAGGTTTCTAAGGAACACTCAGGTATAGATGCCTACAAAGATTTGCTTTTAAGAATAAAGGTTGGCATATCTATTGTTGGGAGACAATTCTCCATGGTTGTCCCATGTTTCTACATGTATTGTGAGCAGGGCACTTACCGCCCTTTGTTGCAGACTATATTTTTAAGGATGTTTGTATGAAAAATAGCCTTGGAAGATAGAGAATGTCTCTCACCGGAGCAGAGGGCAGGCATGTTTATTGCCTATTATAAAAGATTCAGGTTCCCTAAATTCAATATTCCTCTCATGTAACATAACCCACTAAGTGTGAGGTGTCATCTGTCCCTGTTTGTAACACTCTGAGAGAATTGGGGTTCAGGGAATCAGTGCAAACTGCTAACACTCTGGCTATTGCCGTTGCTGTAAGTAATAAACTATCCATTGTCTCTGATTCAGGAGTTTCATATCTTCTACCAACACCCATAAAAATAGGGCAGGTTAACATGTTAACTTGCAAGTACAGTAAAATCTTAAACCTTTCACCGGTCTTGCCATTTATCTTTAAAGTAGTCCAACATTTTAATTTATATAAATCATCTTACTTTTTTCAGTTTCGGACCTCACCACATTAAGGTCTTAACAGTTAACTGACAGTCTAACATTTTTACAACTCTTAGCAGGATTAATTCTGACAGCTGAGGAAATGACCGTCAGCATTCTGTAGAAGGAAAAATCAAGATACCACTCATACATGGTTGTTTTACTATTACAATTACTTGGCATCTAACACATTGTTTTGTATACGGGCTCAGTAAAATGTGAAATGAATCTAATTGGCTAAAATCTGATCAAATCTTGACTAAAATTCTTCAGAATCCCAGGATCCACAGTGTAACATGAATTAACAGTATAATAGAAGTCCAAGGAGAATAAATATCGAGAAGAGCCCTGTAATGATCCCCCCAAAATGTCCATATCCTAATCTCAAGAACCTATAAATATGTTACCTTGCATGGCAAAAGAGACTGTGCAGATGTGATTAAGTTAAGGATCTTGAGATAGGGAGGTTATCTTGGATTATCTGGGTTGGCCCAAGGTAATCACAGAGCTCCCTATAAGGAAAAGAGGGAGGCAGGAGTGTCAGAGTCAGAGAAGGAGACTTGATGATAGAATCAGAGGTCAGGGAGAGAGAGGGCGACAAAGAGAGAGAGATTTGAATGTGCTACACTACTGGCTTTGAATATGGAGGGAGGGGCCCTAACCCAAGGAATGTAGGCAGCCTCTAGCAGCTAGAAAATGAAAGGAAATAGATTCTCCCCTACAGCCTCTATCCAGAAAAGATGCAGCCCTGTTGACATCTTGATTTTTGGATTTCTGATTTCCATAAACATAAGAAAATAAATTTGTGTTGTTTTAAGCCACTGTATTTGTTAATTTGTCACAGCATCAATAGAAACTTCCTTGGTTATTTTTTATGTTTATATTGCTTTCTATTTCTAATGTAACCCTTAGGCAACACTGGGCTGAAATGAATTCTGCTTTATATACTTGCTCTTTCTCACTAAGAGGTAGAATCGCTTCCAGAAAAGTGGGAGAAGGAGAGGGAGTTTCTCTAAGTAGTGAAAAAAGAAAAACCACCCCTGAAGCTTTCATAGTTAAACAAATAAACACACAAAACAAAACCACTTTCCAAGTATCAACCACAGGCCTACAAGAGAGAAATAAATGGAACAAGCATATCGGTACTGTGGTAGAAAAAAGATGCAGACTCCCCAATTCCCCTGACTTTCTGCTTTACCTAGTTTCCAGTCTAGGTTGGGACTCTAACCAAGCTGTCTGATTATTCTCTCCCTGAAAAAGGAGTCGTGGTATGGGGAATAGAAACTGAGATCTAGCCAGGAAGCATATACTGGGGCATGCGCATGGGTGTACTATCTGTAGTGCCCATAGGCATGAGATGCAAAATTCTTGAAAGAAATTCAATCCACATGATGTGGTCTATCTAGCTCTCAATCCAAAGGAACTAGGTTCATAAGGAGAGTACAGATATGAGTTACTAGGACAGAACTTTGGACAGTGGTTGAGTGGGGATTTGAGAAGGATGTTGGAGGGAAAACCTGATGTAATCCTTACGCAGACACAGTTTCATAAGATTTCTGTGGTATCAGATGCAGGCAAGCTCTGAGGGCTTAAGGGCAGAGCTTAGAGCTGGCCAGAGCTGCCTCTGAATGGTAGGCTTTGCTCAGTGCTGAGCTGTTAATACGAATGAACTAATATGCATTTTCAGCATATGCTGCTGGGCATTCCTGAGCTACCTGTTCAGGCAACCCCCAAACTGCAGCTCCTCCCACTTAAGCTGTGCTGGAAGTACCCTCCCTGGAAACCACTGTTTCTGTGTGCCATCATGTACCACTAGCATCTCAGGAGTGTCCTCTAGCTCCTGTCATCCTGCCGAGCTCTTTCCTTTATCTCTTTGGAAATGGTCAGTACTCCTTATATAGTTTCTGCCTCTTTTTGGTTTCAAAGTGGGGAGCTCATTTCAATATTTGACACTCCTAGTGGAGGCCAGAAGGTTAACCCAGTTCAGTTTAACGGTGACCACTTACTATGTGCCAGATACCATGGTAGTTAGGCAGGAAGAAATTAGAGACAAAAGCATGCTCTTTGCCGTTAAGGAATTGACGATTGAATGATACTTCAGCTCTTTCTGGATCTGCAATCCCTCTTCCATAATTGGAAGGGCAGGGTAACTACAGCTCCTCTCCCCACACCCCTGCCCATAGACAGTTCACCCGTCCTTATGATTGTGTGGCTGAGGAGCTGCTTCAGCCTTCCTCAATTGTGCACCGTCCATGACTCAACCTACAGGATCAATGTCTGTGGGGTTTAACAGGTCCTTTTGTGTAAACATTCTTTCATCATAAAAGTTTCTCTATTTGGGAGAGGCAGGAAGTGTGAAATCATATTTTCCACATTGCCTTAATCAGATTTCGTTTTTATCCTAGACTTTCGGATCCATTGGAGCAAACAGTCACAAGTTCTCCATTTTTCCAGGAAAGCCACGCAACTCCCAGGGACAGCAAGACAAAAGGTCATCACAAGGTCTCTGGCATTTTTTTTTAACTCTGAGTCAAAATATGTATACCACCATTGTCTTTCATCCTAGAAATCTGCATTGCTAAATATTTTTCAGTGACAAAGCACAGAGCCTACAAGTATATTAAAAGCAAAACCAAGCTTCCCACCAAAAAGAAAGAAAAAGAAAGAGAAAGCAATTTCTCACCAAACAGGCCCATACATAGATAAAAAGCGCTTAGATTTTTACCAGAATTGTCACAGAATAGATTCAAAACCTTTCCAAGACAAATGGAAGGTCGTTTTCTGCCCTTGTTTTGGTTTAACATACTCACATAAGCAGTTACACCTGTGCCTAAGGGTTTTTCTGGACTTCATCTTTTAAAACCCTTGAAGTATTCTTTCTTTACTTGGCATCTTATTTTTGCACATGAGGAGATTTGGATCAGAAAGACCGTGATGGAAGTACTCAGTGGTAGTGTTCTTTTTCTAACTTGGCTTGCATAGCTGCCATTCCTCTCAATTCTCATGAAAACACACATGATTCCATGATCCTGCCCCCTCTCAGTGTATAGTACCATCCTGCAGGCCGCTCACAGAGGCACCCAGGACTTTCCTACTCTAATTGTCTCCCAGCCAGTTGCTGCCTTTCCTACAGCAGCCCAAGCCAGACTTTGTTGCAGCCTGTGAGTATTATTCACTCCAGTGTGTGATGCCAAAATCATTCCACAAGGCTTGCTCCAAGTTTTCCTGTCAAGATAATCTTCCAGCCTGATGTATAGTAGATTAGCATAGAGCATTAAGACTACACTCACAATCTTATAAAACTGGCATCACAGCTTCCTAAGTTGAACAATGGAATAGATCTACCCTTTAAAACTGAAGGGTAAAATAGATTTTCAGAAAGGGTATCAATTTCTATAAGACTGACTGACTTAAGGATTTAGAGAACTTAGTTAAAACCAATTTTTAAAAGTGATTATTATTTTATACACACAAAAATAATCTTTCATTACATAAAGTTATCAAACCACAGCAGCATTTACAAATCTGCCCTTTGTCCATCAGATCTTATTTATTTCTGCTTCTTACAAACATTTAGAAAATAGATGTCTACATGCCAAGGTTCTTCGGTCAGTATGCATTGTTTTAGTAATAACCAAAGGGAAAAATCATGCTGACTTAGAACAACCTAGAACAATAGCTTGGCTTTTACAACAGTGACAAGTGACCACTGTAGCACAGGATAAATATCTTCCATAAAGGCAAACTATATATTAACAAATGTTTATTATCTAATTCGAAACAAATTATTCATTTCTGAATCCCCATTGTCTAGTACCATGCCTGATAAGGAGTATATTTATTTATTGAATGAATAAGAGAATGAATAAATGAATGAATACCCCATTTCCCCTGAATTTGCTAATTTACCCACTCATCCTTGAGCATATTGATTCTTGAAGACATTCCAAGTCCTTGGATCACAAGTTCTCTATGTTGATGACTCTTAGGAAACCACTTTAAATCTATGTTTAAAAACCTGTTGAGTTTTCTTCTGCTTAAGTTATATTGTTCTGTGGTTTAAAAAAAATCGATACACTGAAGGGCTTCCAGAGAACAATCCTGGCAGAATTTGAGAAATTAGAGTCTCCAAGTTCTACAAAAGGAAGCTTTTGAGTTGCTAAGAAAACTAGGAATGACTCTCTTCTTAACTCTTGTGTCACTTCCTTCAGGAAGCTTCTTTGAACCTCTACCTCCTTTTTCTCTGTACTCCCACTCCTGACTTGAATGTCCCTTCTTGAGGCTCCCTAAATTCTGGTGCATAGTATCACTGTCTTTTAACTGTCTCCCATACTAGACTGTGGACTGAGTGTAGACAATGACTGGGAATTTTTCTTGGTACCTTCAGTTCCTGGCATAGATACTGGCACTTAGTGAGTGCTCAATGCGTGTTTGAACAAATAAATGAAGGAGTGAACCATGGTATTAAACTTACCTGAGATATTTGTTCATCTAGAGGCTGGATAACATTTAGAATGCTTTAAGAATGGAAAAGTTACTTTCTACTGTTTGGAGAAAAGATCAAAGGGTTTTAGCCTGAGAAGAGGCCTCCATATGGTTTTTATTGCCATCTATCTTTTTTCTCCTACTGATTAAAAATAAAAAAAGAGAGAGTCCAAAATAATCTGAGAGACTGGCAGAACTGTGAAAAGACTGTGAAGCCATATTTTTTAGGGCCTGCTGGTGATCCTTGTCAATCCAGGCAAAGCTGGCTCGGGGCCCGGGGCCCAGGGCCATCAGTTCCTAGATACATTGATGGACAGCTTGCCTCTTGAAGGACATGTTTCAGGGGCTCCTCAGAGGCTGTTCTGTCAACTCTGGTCTCTTGCTGCCAGTTCTACCTGCCCAGCACTCAGCAGGGCCCACTGTTGCCCTCTTGCTCTGTGGACTTTCCAGTGAACGTTAGTATGACCCCTCTGCTGCCTCATACATTCTACCTGAATTCCTACATCTCCTGTCCTGATCGCTCTTATTTTGTCTGTCTACCTTGTCCCTTACTCTGTATTCCTAGCAGAGATTTAGACACATATCCTGATCTTGAACAGGATCCATCCCTTCCTGGTCCACAGATTTCGTCTACCTGAAGAATCCGACAGGTGTAACTATTCAAAGCAGAGTAAGTCATCAAACAAATCTCTCTGCCTAGGGCGGGCACTGAAGACCACAAAGGCAACAGGCTCAGATTCTAGGGAGATAACCAGGGCAACAGGAAATCTAGAAAACAGGCAGGGAGACTATGCTACAGGAATTTAAAAGCTCAAAGAATTAGTGTCACAGAGGGCCAGGAAGCCAAACAAAGAGCGTGGGAAACAGCTTCAGGGTTACAGCAACAAGCCCTTGTTTCTGCATTAATTCTTTGCCTCTGTCAAATAAATTCATAGTTATGTCCTATTAGTGAAGGAGACAGAGCCCAGGAGTAGGACCTAGTTTATGGTTTTGAATCGAGACTCTCCACACTCGTGTTCTTGTGTTGGACTAATTAACTAACCTCTCTGCCTTGATTTCCTCTTCTGTAAAATGGAGCTAATAATACCTACATTAGGAAGTTTTTCTAGGCATTAAATGAGATAATAGGTAAAGCATTGGCATATCCCTGTGCAACAGAAAGCTCTCAATGAATACTAGTTGTCATTATTATTAGTTTTTAGTGTGACTAGCATATGTCATGCTGATAGAAGTTAAGGTTTTAGGATCCCCTGAATAAAAATTAAAAGAGCCAGCAGAATAACATTTGCTCATAGGTAGCTCTGAAATGAAAAAATATTAGACGTTTAGTTACTTTTATTTAGAGTGATTTTTATGGCTTTATTGAGGCTTAATTGGCATACAATAAACTGCATATTTAAAGTATACAATTTGATGAGTTTTGACATATGCATACACCCGTAGAGCCATCACCACAATCAAGATAATGAACATATCCATCACCCCCAAAAGTTTCCTCCTGCCCCTTTGTAATCACTCCCTCCCACTCCTCCCCACCCCATCTCCCATCATCCTCAGGCAGCCACTGATCTGCTTTCTGTCACCATAGATTAATTTACATTTTTCTGGAATTTATATAAATGGAATCACACAGTATTTTTTTTTTTTTTTTTGGTCTGGCATCTTTGACTCAGTGCAATTATTTTGAAATTAATCTATATTGTTGTTTGTGTCAGTAACCCATTCCTTTTAATTGCTGAGTAGTATTCTACTATATAGCATGATTTGTTTATCCATTCATCCGCTTATGGACATTTGGGTTGTTTCCACAGTTTGTAGCTATTGCAAATAAAGCAGCAGTGAACATTCATGTACAAGTCTTCATATGGACCTAGATTTTCATTTCTCTTATGTAAATATCTAGGACTAAAATGATTAGGTCATATAATCAGTGTAGGCTTAACTTTCTAAGAAACTGCCAAACCGTTTTCCAAAATGATTGTACCATTTACATACTTAATGGTCAATTGTGTTTTCAATTATTTTTATAAGGGCATGAAACACCTTGGTTCTTGTCTCTTTCTGGATCAAAAATTGCTGGCTAGGTCCATGGGACCTAAATGCCAGCCTCCCTTGGAAATTTAACCAAATTGTTCTGTTCCTCTGGGGGAATAACTTTTTAAAATGCAAACCTGCAAAATTAAACAAATCAAATGATAAAAGCAAGTATCATAACGAACTGTTGGGTAAAGCATTTATTTATTTAACTTCTGTCTCTTTCAAGAGGCAATAGGGGATGCTGGATCAAACAATCCAGCATGTTCTGAACAAATCACTTATCACCCCTCGTCCCATAGCCTTCCAGCCCATCCCCCTAGGTCATTGTCATGCTCTCAGACTGAAGAGTCATGATAGAGTGTCAAGTCCATCAAGCATGTCTACAAGGTCTGAGGACACCATTCCATATTCTTATTCTCAATGTCACTCCCAGCCTTCACCTCAGAGGATGCCACATGTGACTGCCCAAAATGCTGTTCACGTAAGTGGGATAGGGAGGAATTCTCAAACCAAATTCAGACTGTAAGCATACTGTATTGTTCAAAATAATTGACATCTCCATTCCAAAAGATTAGAAATCTCTGTTCTAAGAATCTGATTTAAAGAGAAAATAAAACCCCTATGGTGCCAACTGGATGTTCTCATAATAGAACCATCAATACTACTGCATTTTTGGTTGGCAGCTCCCAGCATAAATCACACTCCTCTCCCTCCACATCCCCTTCCCACACCCAGATCCCGGTTTCTTCTCTCTCTCACACACGCGCACACACACACACACACCACACACATTACATGGGAATTCTGGTTTCCCAACTGAAGAAAGAAAGAAGGGATTTTGGTAGGGAGAAGGGCCAGGAAAGTTGAAGAGAAAAATGGAAGGTAAAAGCTTATGAACTGGGTTTAAGCACCTTTGGTTAGAGGAGTGAAGGTCAGAAGCTATTCAAGAGGGACTTTGTGGAAGTTCAAGTATAAGTCAGGCTTCTTTGTGTCCAGGGCACAAATGTGTGGCATAAAGTCATGAAAACAAACATCGTGGTACCCCAAGGATGGGACACTTGGGAAACTTTCAGAGGCTACACCCTGGCGTGGATATTGGCCTACGTAGCAAGAAAGGGACTTCACCAAGCAACTTTACAGGCAGTAGATGTGGGTTATGACAATAATAGCGCTAACAGTGGTTAAAAAAAAGTAGTTCATATTTATTTAAGCTAACATTTATTAAACTCTACTGTGTATTAGGTATCATGCTGGCTGTCTTACAAACATTTTATAGTACTTTCAAAATAAACACATTGCCCTGGTTTCATAGATGAGGAAATGAAAACGCAAGAAGGTTAAGTAACTTGCCTAGGCCACACAGCTGGTACATCTGGAGCCAGAATTAGGCGTAGTCAGTGGGCTTCTAGAACCTGAGATCCCAGGGAATTGGGAAGGAAGGTGGAGGAGGGAACAGACCCATGGCAGGCTGGCAGGCTGTTGTGTGAGAACACACGAGGCCCCCTTTGGAAACTCCTAGAAATAAGTAGGGGGTACTCTGAAGAAAGAGGGAGGACCCCCAGGATTATGCAGATGTGGACTACCTAGCACAAACATCCGGGCACCAGAAAAACCTGGCAGGTGCCAATTCCAGCAGAAAGTCTTAACCGTAGGATTGTGTCTATTGGGGATTACACTTTATGAAACATGTGACGATTTTTAAAGATGTTGTTTGTAGCGGAAGGTTCAATTTAGTCAGTTATCAACATTCCAGAAAACAGACATGCAAGTGTAATAATCTCAGGTCGACTAGCAGCAAGAAGGAGCACTGGCTGGAGCAGTTACTGGAGAGAATGTTCAAGCACAGCTGACAGAGGAAAGCAGCTACCTGAGCCTGTCTGAACTGAAGGCCGGATAGGACTCATCAAAAGCTCTATTCCTGAAACAGATCTCTTTAACCATAGGAGTCACTACCTCCCAGAGAGATTTGAAGGTTTAGGTGGCTACAGACTACTTTGAGGCCTGCAAAGAAATCTGCCTCTGACCTGTGAGTTTTTCCAGCTTCAAGTCCCAAATTCAGGTTCAAGGACAAAGCAAGCAATTAAGCTCTGCCAAGACCCAGGACTGAGCTCCGGTTCCACTCCCCTGTGCTTGCCCTCACTGCTCCTGCTCTTGCCTAGGAATGCCCCAGGCCCCCTCATCACCTAGCAAGCACCTCCTGGAAAAAGCCTTTCCCAACATTCTCCTTCGCACTCACTATCTCTGATAAGGAAGGTGTGACAATTGACGTATACGATGTACACCTGAAATTTATATAATGTTATAAACAAGTGTTACCACAGTAAAAAAAAAAAAAAAAGAAAGAAAAAGAATGAAGGCATGACAACGGGGAGTTGGTACAGACTTCAACAAAGGAAACCAGACTTACTAGAAATCCTCGACTCTTTCCTGACTTTCTGTATCTTCCTCTAGGCCAGAATCGTTCCTCCCTAACTACAGGGTTTAGGAAAACTGGTAATAATATGTGACAGATGGACATTGTCCTCAGAACATCTTCAACAAGCCCCAGGCCTCAAAGGCACCCAATTGACAGTTCCCATGATGGATGAGATTGCTTGAAAAGGAGAGGCCAGCCAGAGCTGGCAATGCTAGGGCTGATGCAGAGAGAGCAGGGCAAACGGGAAATTTAGGGATGTCAGAACACAGTCTGTCAATGTAATCCCTATCTCTGTCTAATACGCTGCCAAACAGGCCAGAGCCTGTTTGGGCATGACTTAAAATTTGAGATATAAAGATAAGACTCTCCTGGAAATCAAAGTTGGTACCATGGCATTGTCACCATCATCACCAAAAGCTTGGGCATTCTTTTGACGTGTAGACATATCCTCAGAGAACAACACCCTCCATCTCCTTCCTAAGAACAAGATGAATGGAGGGCAAGAAAAGAATTGGTTCAGAATATATTTATCCAGGCATCTTTTGATTTTTATTTTCTCTGCCTTACCTGAGTTTCCTCCATGACAGTAAGAGCTGTATCTTTCTAATCATTCAATTTATAGGTCCATTAGAACATGGACCACTCCTGTGCAGCTTCTAGCTTTTAAGAATATTTAATAAAATGTAAATTACAATAAAAATAAAACTAATGTTAATTATATGCAAGGTTTTCTTAAAAGAGAGTATAGGACTTCCTGAGGCTTAATTATACCTAAAAAAGATTTTGTTTTCTTTGGGGAGTGGGAGTGTTAATTTACCATATTGATTCCTCTGAGACATCCCTTGAGCTATAAATTGATGTTAATTATTTATAGCCCAGAGAGGTCCTATATTAGGAGAAATTTTCCATTAAGACTTAATTCATTAACTCAACACTTTAAGAAGTTGATGCCCGGTGATTCAGAGGTAGAAATGTACTCTAGTCACGGCAGCTGTGGGGATGAGTCTGACCTGCCTGCCCCAATGATCAGGGGAAATAGAGTGCAATCGACTAGGGAGAGAGAAATAAACTAACACAAATCTCCCTCTTGCCTACATTATTTACAGAGACGATCATTATCATTACCACCATCCAGATAAAAAGACTTTTGGCTGAGCCCCCAAGATCATCTTCCTCAATAATAAAGGACTTTGTTCCCTCTCTTCAGGTATCTTTTGTGCCCACTTTTCTTGTTTTTATTATTTGCCTACTATGACGAATATGCTCACAAAAATATTCCCCAATCTGGCTCCTCCATGGGGAATTGACTAGAGGTCATGGACCATGCAATGACATACTACATTATCATCCAATCAAACAAAAAATAATAAACAGGAGGAACTAGCTACGAGGTCTTGAAAGCATAGACCTCAGAGCCAGCTCTGTCTTTGAAGTCTCACTTTTGTATTCAATACTGATGTGGTGTTGTTCTTAGCCTATGACCTCTGTGCCATCCCCTGCAGATGGTGGAGATCTGAGGGCCATTGTTGTGGAGTGTGTTCATTAGATATGAAAAAAGAGACTGTGAATGAATGAAACAAAATGTCAACTCCCTTCAGATTCTTTAAGAATAAAAGCAAACAAGCCCGATACTGAATACTGCTGGGTTTTATGTCAGGGAACCGAATTAATATTATCTATTAAATGTATTCTATCAAAGGGGGAGAAAAAACAGGAAGCAATCCCCAAATTAAGTCCTTTATGATGTTTGCCAAATCTAGGTGATATTGTTACATCCTTGTTAAATAAAATACCATTTGTACCATGTGTAGAGTGTATACCAAGGCTTCCTCATGTGACTTTGAAAGGGGATGAAATTCTTCAACAGATGCAGGAAGAATGGATGCCATAGACAGAGATAATCCATATGCTAGAGAATGTTGCTAAATAGCTCACTTCATGGAATGGAAAGGTCAGTTGTTAGGATGAAAATTCAAATTTAGCAGGCCCATCTCTAAGTTTGTGTCTTCTTTCATTTATTCTTTCAAATATTTATAGAGTGCCTGCTATCTGCAAACACTGTACTTAGCCCTGTAGATAGAGCAACGAGGAAGAACACATCCCTACCCTCAAGAAGATGACAGTCCAGTCTGGGTATAACTGCCTACCACACCCTCGTCACTCTAACTATCTGGTGCGCCACAGAGCAAGGAAGAATTCCTGCTTATCAAGGATGCATAATAAAGCATGACACTTATTTTTAGGACTTACTCATAGTCCTTCATCAATTCCTTCCTTAATCCTCCACAGGACTGGAAGGAAACATCAGCCCTCCATACAATATCCACTGCCCACCTCCCACTCCCACCTGTTCAGGATGTTTTCTCTTTGGGCACTTAGCTTCTCGCTCCCTCTCACCCAAAAGAAGAGGTCTAGCTTTTTGGTTCACAAGTTTTTGTGAAAAAGAACAGGGAGAATGTGTAGAAAGTATCTAGGGGCAGAGGATGGTCAAGGAAAGGATGACAGAGAGAGGCACAAAGATAAGTGCCTCACCCCAGAGTTTAAGGACAAGCTTGGAGGCAGATTTGAGAGCAAGGGGATGGGCTTTCTTTTTGCTGGTGCAGCCACAGCCATGAGTGTGCTCAGGCTTCAGAAGAGGCTCGCCTCCACTGTCCTCCACTATGGCAAAAAGGTCTAGTTAGACCCCAATGAGACGAATGAAATTGCCAGTGCTAACTCCCGTTAGCAGATCTGGAAGCTGATCAAAATGGGTTGATGATCCAGAAGCCTGTGACTGTCCATTCCCAGGCTCAATGCTGGAAAAACACCTTGGTCTACTGGAAGGGCAGGCATATAGGCACAGGTAAGTGAAAGAGTACTGCCAATGCTCGAATGCCCAAGAAGGTAACCTGGATAAGGAGCTTTAGAATTCTGCACCGGCTGCACACGAGATACCATGAATCTAAGAAGACTGACTGCTGCATGTATCACAGCTTGTACCTGAAAGTGAAGGGGAATGCGTTCAAAAACAAGTGGATTTGCATGGAACACATCCGCAAGCCGAAGGCTGGCAAGAAGATCCTGGATGACCAGGATGAAGCCCGCAGGTCTAAGACCAAGGAAACACACAAGTGCTGTGAAGATCAGCTCCACGTCAAGAAAGAGGAAATCATCAAGACTCTGTTCAAGGAGGAAGAGCCCAAGAAATAAAGCTCCCCCTCTCTTGTCTGTCCATAGAGGCCTTGGCAATTCCATAGATTGGTCATTCAACAAAACAAGCCTTTATTTGCCTTAAAAAAAAAAGAAGTGAGGGGATGAGAGAGTGATGCGCTGGGACAGAGGCAGGATGGGAGAGGTGTGGATGAGAAAATGAAGGAGAGATTTTAAAACACTGCTGTAGGTTACGAGTTAGATTCCCTTGACGTTACTCAAGAGATGCAAGTAACAACTGGAGTCACCTTCTAAACCTTCTTGTCTTTTCACCGAGCCATGTGAGGACCAGAGGTTTTCGAGTTAATAGTAGTTATTCTCATTTTCCAGTTGAGATAACTGAGACACAGAAAAATGGAGGGATTTACAGAGTCACGCAGCTATTTAGGCAAAGGCTTCATATTGGAACCTGGATCTCCAAACTTAGGGCCTTGGACTTTTTCCACTAAGAGTACAGACTCTGGAGTCAAACTGCTTACATTTGTATCAGAGCCCTGCTACTTACTAAACATGACTCAGTTTCCCTAATGATAGTTCCTGCCTCAGAGGGTGGTTGTGAGGGTAAACGGGTTAATATAGGAGAAAGTTTTCCAGTAGTCACAGTAAGCACTCAATAAATGTAGGCAGCAGCAGCAGCAGTGCTAGTAGTAATAATAATAACAGTAATAGTAATAGCGGTAGAAATAGTGATAGCAGAAATATTAGTAAAAATCATTTTGCCACAGGTCTTGTATTTTGCTGAAAAAAATTTACGAACTTGGTTCTAGTTCCTTATATGTGGAAATATTATATGCCAATTAAGCTTGCTAGAGATACATTATAATTTTTAAAAACAATTCATTTCCCTTCCAAAATTACAGCTACAGGTAAACTTTTTAGCCATTGTATCAGAATACAATCAAGTAAACATGGGAAATGGTCCTTTAAAAATTCCATGTTGAAAGGGGACCTGAGGGGCTCTGCGGCTTGGTTATATGAAGAATAACTTCCCCACCCTGCTTTCCTGAATGGAATGATGTTCAGAATTCTGGATCTTGACACACATGAATAGCAACATACTTTATACTCATTTTTCCCTAGAAAAGAACGAAGGAATTGGCCCCTTTGTTGGAAATCAGGACCCATAGCTGATGAAAGTTTCATACTGGCCAGACTCCCACAACAGTAAATAACACAAAGAGAAAGCTGTTAGACGTCCATCTTTTGCCATGTGTTCTGCAGCTTAAAAAGTTTTAAATTATGTCCTTCCTGCCACGGTTGCCATTCACAGGCCCCCTAGGAGTAGGGCTCAGAGACTACTCTGTGCTGGCCAATTTCATCTATGCTATCTCTTTTAATCCTCACAATTCTCTAACATAGGCATTGCTTATCCTCACTGTAAAGCTGAGGAAATTGGGGTTCAGAAAGCCTTAAGTGCCTTCTCCAAGGTCAAAAGACATACCTGGGTGCATTTAAGGTCACAAAGCTCGAAAGTGGTATGGGGGTCAAAGCTTGACTCTCAATTCAGACCTCTTTGCACTGTATCACAGTCTCCAGGGCTGGAAGCATGAGATAGGGCTGGACTTCTGCAAAAGAACGTAGATACCATTAGCTTTTAAGCCCTAGCCATCGAACTGCTCCCAAGGGCTGATCTCCTTGCCAGCCTTCATCAAGTTGATTTTCGTTCTAAACTTTAGGCCTAAAACATCCTTCTCAGATTAACAACATTTTCCTGCATCCAACCTATTCTTCTACAGCTCTTACAAGTTATTTGATGAACTAATTTGAGTTTTACATCCTTCTCACCCTCCCATCTGGGTAACATATGTTCATCCAGCTACTGAACATTTACTGAGCAATATCGTATGAAAACATCCTTACTAGGTATCGACAGTCTAGAGAAAAAATGGATTAAACAAGGTTCCCGTTCTGCAGGAGCTTATCATCTGGGAAGGAAGTAAAGGGGAACAGAAATGATCACAGCAGAAAGCACGAAGTGCTGAGTGCCTCGGGAGTATGACAAACATAAAAGCATGTCCGCAGTGATTTTTCTGGAGAGAATGCTTCCCTAACATTTAAAAGCTTAGATTCAGGGACACCACAGATCAAGGCAAAAGCAGGTCAATAAAAAGTCAATAAAAATCTGCAATTATGCAATAAAAGGGTAGGACAGACACAGAAAATCTACTGAAGATGTGCAAGGCACATTGCTATGGAAGCTGTGCTCTTCCAGAGATAGAGCTTTCACAGGAGGGAAAAACAAAAGGAAAGGAAAAAAAGGCTTGATATTGATCTAGCAACACTGCCATCCAGGAACAGCAGGTTATTTTGTTCCGAAAATCTATAATGCAATCAATTCCTGATTAAGAATTGTTTATTATTATTTTTAGAGATGATTTAGCGTTTCTACATCCATACGAACCAACCAATTTCCACTTATTCAATTTTAAAAAGAGATGTGGACTGTAGATGTCTAAAGAACAAAGAATGCACAGAGATTAAGCTGAGGTGGTGTTTGAACTGGTGTTATGGTCTTTTGTTACAAAAGCATATTGCTCCCGTGCCTAAATCCCATCTTTCTTTTTTTAACCTGCCACACTTGAAAAAGTCTACAGAAATGTGAATCTAGTTCCATGATCTGAAGTATTTTTTGAGGCCAATTAGGAGAAAATGATGAAGGACATTAGATACAATGATGCACACGTAATCACTGATTTATGGGTTTCCTCCACTACCTGCTAATTCATTCCTGCTGATAGTCAGGGTTTTCTAGGTCTTCACTTTTTTTCAGATCCCAATTACTCAATGTAAACAAATGAAGAGGAAGTATGGGTATTCAATGTGATGCATCTGAACAGAAGGTAGGAAACATTAGTATTGATGTATTCCAGGGCTTGCAAGCAAAGCACAACTAAATTTAGCAGCCAGTGATATTGATTTGATTAAAAATGGTTTAAGACTTGTAAATGTCACTGGAACTTAGCAAAATGAATATTATTAAATCCTTCTGGTGACGGGGAAAACTAACAAAGGGATTTGCAGTGGTTTCTGTAATTAATTGCTCTGTCATGATTTATATTAACTTACAGTACAACTCCATTAGCTCAGTCCTGTCATCTCTGCTCAAGGAACCACCAAGTAATCACTAGCACATTAAAGAATAAATTAGTTTTTGGCTTGGAGCCTAGTTGTAGAATGTTTCATTTGTGTCTGCTGCAGACATATGTACCTAATAACGTTGGGACGAATGAGTTAAAGTACATATATATCAATGTCAGCGGGTTATATTTTAGAGACAATATGCTCAGCATTGTTCATCAGGGCTAATGAATCATAGTCTTTCAGCCACATCACCTTGTGTTTAGCAAATGCCTTCAGGTAAGCTGAGATGCAAAAGATTCCTTGGAAATAGGTACGTCTCCAGAGAGTTTACCCTCTTAGCAGTCTGTGGCCTGTGGTTGTAATAGTAGCTTCATGTGGTTTTTGTTAACACTTCATTACCCTAAAGTTGGATAAATTATCCTTCTGCTTCTGCCCTACGTGCAAACACAGAGCCAAAGCCTTAGCTACTATACTTACCATAGATTACAGGGATTTGTAAGGTTCTATCAAATCATCTTTGAGTTTGATAGTTGGATGATGCCTTAAGCAGCGCTTGATAGAGGACTGTTTTACATTTCAAAGAAAGCTCCAATTGCCTCGAGGGTTTGTAAACTAAAACTTGAACCACTTCCTTTTCATTTCAGGCCCTGGAAAGCTAAACTGGCACTAGGCTGGCCAGGATGATAACTGACGCGGAGGTAGAGCCTGTGGGGCACTGTCCTGTGGAGGCTGTCCACAGGAAAGCTTGCGGCCCCAAGAGTTCACTGAAATCTGCAAGGCTCCAAGGGCAAAGTCATTTCAGCTCAGAATCTTTCGGCACTACCCAGACGTTCATAATTTGTCCTGGATCATTTCTGCAATTTGATTCATCAGATGTCAGTGACTCCTTCACAGATGCTACGCCTGCAGTGCAAGGAGCTTGCACAGGGGGCTTCTCCTGCCTGGCTGAATAGAGTGACAAATGTCCAAAATGCAGAGAGATTGCAGCCTTAGCCAGCTGGAAAATGCATACATTATTGAAGATAAAATATGAAGAGTGTGAGTCAATTTGTGAAATATGGGGAAGCTTATTTTTCGTCTTATAACGTGCTAAGTGATTAGGTTTCACATTTGCGATGAGTGGTGGTGATGGCTTTGCATTTAATTGAAGGAAAACCAGGAAACACACCCCCCCAAAATATTCTAGGTGTGTCCTTGTTATTATATACCCTGGACTTCATTGTAAATAACTAACAAAGTAAAAAAAAACATTTCCCCCTGAAATAAAGCAAATGTTTAAAAAAAGTGGTGATGAGGGAAGAAGAAAAGTAAAGATAAGACAAGAAAAAATATTGAGGGGGGTGATGACTGGGAGAATGGTAACATAAGTAATGGTGCAAGGAGGATATACAAGTTTTTTGTAAAACAGGAATCATTTCTAAATATTTCTGAACATTGGTTTTAGCCAACTAAAAAATGAAGAAGGAAATACTCACAAAGCTAGCCTTTCTAAGAAGTTTTCCCCTTAATATGTGATGTCCTTACTAAAATCATCCCATGTACGCAGATAGGATTTAAAAGAATGTCTGTGAAATTCCTTCTCAGCTAAGTAGTCTCATGTTTATTTTTCTGGAATTTTACCGGGATTTACCTTTGATCCCAACATATCAGCACTTAGATACAAAAATATATCCCAAACCAGACTTTAATAGTCATAACAGCCAGCATTGAACATTTGTTCGGTATGGAGTAAAACATTTCCCGAAAGCAAGAATAAAGTGAAAACAGGGGAGACAAAAAGAGGAAAAAAATCAGTCAATTAGTCAAATTGATTCGTTTAGCTGATTATTTTGTATGAAATTGCCCCCTTATCTTCAGGTCTTTCTTGTTTTCAGTTGCTCTTAGAGCAAACCCGATGCCTTCAGAGAATTTACAGTCTCGTGTGCAGATAGAATTAAGAGCCACTCTGTATAACACAAAGAGAATCTTTTCCTTAGGCGGTGCTTTGTGATTCCTGCCCTTTTGTTTATGCTTCCTCAAAGGATATGGAAATATCAAATATAGGTTCTAAATCTATTAGAACAGTAGATTCCCTATGGACAAAAAAGCACATGCAGTTCAAACATCCGGATTTGCTAATCTTTCCTCCATGGGTAACACAGAAGCAACTACATTATCCAAACAGTTAAAAAAATATGGGTGATTGAAAAAGCATTGACAATCCCATCTTTCATATTCTTTTGTTTAATCCAATTAAGTAATAATCTAGAGAGATAAATTAAAATTTTTTTTTTCTTGTTTCTCACTTCTATTGGCCAGTTTTTGTGTGCTTGACAACTTCAAACAAATTATAGAGCTTTCTCCCTTTTTTTCCCTCCACTTTGAGCTCTGGCGGAAGTTTCACATGCAGGGTTGAACCCCAAGTCCTTCAGTAAAGCAAACGTTTCATTTTCAGTGGAGCCCACATATTCCATTCAGACTCGTTTCTTTCACTTCTAGATGTAAAGAGCAGCTGTGTCTCCCAGTTGCTAAAGAAGATCTTATGTACAAAGTTAACAAAACACAGCTCGGACAATGGATTTGATCTCTACAGCAGGGAAGCTGTACTTTTCAAATTCAGCTCTTTCTGGCTCCAACAAATTACAGGTCCCTGAAAAGATCTGGTGACCCTTTTTAAGTGAGCTTGTTCAACAAGCTCAGAGGTGACCATATGATTTAGTGCAGTGTGTTAACATTTTGCCAAGCACTATGGGCCAGGATAGACCGTCTATGGAGTACAGGCTCCCTCAGTTGGTGGCATATAGGGGATCCATTAACTCTGCACAAACTATTTATTCAACCATTTTTAACTGATTGATGGAACTATTTACTTCTCCACAGATAAAACTGGATGCAGATGTTGATAGATAGCTACCTTCCCCCCTCCCCCCACGAGATACTCTTTCACTACCACAAAATGATGTTCTTTAAATATTTGTTCCTCGTTTATTTGATGGGACTAGGAAAAACATAACTTTATTAGGAAACTTAAATAGTCCCATATTTACACACCTGGGAGACATATTCAAGCACTTGGAGTATAAATAATAAATAGGTCATTCCTATGGAAAAGCATTGTGCCATATATTAGTCGAGTTCGTAACTTCACGTGATGGGCATTTATGGGTTCAGAAGTAGTGGTGAAATCTATACAACTTGCACATGTATCTTGCAAAAGATATTCAACAAAGTTAGGTCAAAGCTAGAAAGGGTACTTTTTAATTTCTACTTGAGTTTGTGGCAGAAACTGTATTAATTCACATTTTTTTTTTCCAATTAGGTAGCATATGTGGGAACACAAGTTGAAGGGTGCTAATTGTCTGATTTAGTGCACTGATTTTCACTGCCTCTTCAATGCTGGCAGCCTGGCCAGCTGGTTAGGCAACCCAGTCCCTAATCTGGCTCTGCCTTTATGTCTTCACATTCAAAGTTGCTCATCTTCTCACGTGTTGGACCTTTCCCTATTAGCAGAAAAGGCACATTCCTCTCTCTTGAAGAAAAGCTTCCTACTGTATATTTTTCTACATCTTACTATCAATAGATACATGTTTTTAATTCTTTTTGTGAACTCACAATAGATTGGATTCTGACTTCTCTGTTCTCCCTCTGTACCCAACTCACGCTCTAGAACTTTATGTAAGAACACTCTGGGCATGAAATAAAGATAATGAAAATGATAATTCCATGAAAACTAAATTGGAATATTGTGACAAGCAAACATCCCACTTATCCTTTCAACTTCTCTGTCTTTACTGTCATTCCTACGTGTTCTACGAACCCATGTTTGCATGTGTGAATGCTGGCTACGCGGAGTGTCCTAAAAGTGGCACCCAGTTGGCATCAAAATTGCTTCAGGTGATTAATGTCAGGGAAAATGTTTGCTGTCTTTTAGGGTTTAAAAAAAATCTGTTCACCAGGCTTATTTATGCTCTGTACAATGGAAAATTAGTGCCCTTTCTCTAGAGTTAATAGTAATTTGATGGCATTAAACTCAGAAAATGTCAAACCAAACAGGATCTGTTTCAAAACACAGATTCATGAAGATGGGTAATAAATCTACTTATATAATGACAGAATAAAATTTAGAAGACACTCTAAAGAGTCTATCTTTAACTAATTAATCATCCAGAGAGCTTGAAATGAATGAAAAAGAAACAGTGAAAAAGTGGAATGTTCTTATTTAAAAACTATATTAGAGCTCTCTCTCTCACTATCTTTGCTCTATGAAGAACCTATAAAGAGTAAATATAAAAGATCTGCTATTTGAATTCATTTAGACAAGGTGCTAAAAAAAAAAAAAGCCATGAGCTTAAAATTTGTGTCAATCAGCTTTATCAGCTATGATGTCTCAGAAGATGTCCTGGCCCAGCTGACTGACCAGCGAACTGTTCATCAGATGAGAATGTCAGTGTGAAGGAAGAGTGTGGGTGAACTGGCACTACATTATTTACTCCTACATTTTACCGTGAATACATATACGTTTTTAATTCATTTCATGCGCTCACTACCAGAAAGATAAAAACATCTTTAAAGCACATATACTCTAATAAGGATGAATCCTGTGTTAATTACAAAGGAAACAAACATATACAGGAATTTGGTATAACTTGGCCTGGACCTTCAAGTCAACCCTGCCTAAAACTGTAGCTACACAATTTTGGTTATCACATTCTCCCAAAGCTAAAATAGAGAATATAACATCTCCTAGCGCTGTTGTGAGAAGCACTCAATAAGTAGTAATTATTCAAATAGATTTAAATCTTTAAATCTACACTTACTGTAGATGCTCTCAATATAAAGCTTCATGCCCATCTTCCTTGTTCCTCCATTTAGGTGGTTCTCCATATAAATGGGCACCGATGTGATTCTTGCCTGTGATTTCATTTTGTCCATTAGTGCTTAGGAGACTAATTTTGTTGTGTACAACTTCAAAGACTTAAAACATCAATTACAGATATCACAACAGGTACATACCTCCCTTATAATGACTCATCACTGTGAGTGAGTCATTTACTGCTTGGGATAACTGCCCACCTGGGGTTATTTTTGGACCCTTGATCAAAAAAATATCTCCCCCATAAATTTACTAGAATGACTAAAACATAACCTGAACGGACAGATGCCACGGTAGATGAGGAAGGTCATTAGAGTAATAAGGGAGGATTCTGGGTGGCATGCTAAGAAACTAGGAATTATCTGAAGGGTGGAAGTAATGCAAGGTTTTGGAGGGGAGTCACATAAACAAATCAATATTTTCAAAAGAAAACTCATCCCCCTAGGGATGAATTGGAGAGGCAAGAGTTTGGAAGACTAGAGAATATTAGGAGTGAATACCTAGAAAAAGAGACTATCAGTGGTATTAGAAAATACAGTATGCACTGGTAAAATTAAGAAACATTAGTGGGGCTGCCCCGTGGCTTAGTGGTTAAGTGCGTGTGCTCCACTATCGGCAGCCCGGGTTCGGATCCCGGGCGCGCACCGCTGCACCACTTGTCCAGCCATATTGAGGCGGCGTCCCACATACAGCAACTAGAGGGCTGCACAACTATGATGTACAACTATCTACTGGGGCTTTGGGGAGAAAAGGAGAAAAAAAAAGAAATATTAGCAATTGGCTGTCTGTGGGCAGGAGAAAGCTGAGGACTGGAGAGATGCAGAAATTCCAGCCTGGAGGTGGCTGTTACTCAGGGAAACTGGAAAGGAAGAGCAGATTTGGGGAAAGGAAAAACATGTAGGTTGGTTTTGGACATTGAGGAAAAGAAGATAGAAGAAAAAGAAAGAGGAAGAAAAGGAAAGGGAAAAGGAGAGAAGAACAGAAAGAGAAGAAAAATAGCAAAAAGAAGAGAAGTTAATCAGAAAAGCAGGCATTTCCCAAAACAGAGTCAGTTTTAGTCAAAGTTAAAGCAGTAGTTTCAAAGCCTAATTTTTTTAATATCATATGGGCAGGAAAACCAGTTGATTTTTTTTTTTAACTTGTCAATTGTATCATGATTTATCACTATCTTTCTTGCAATCGTATTCATCTATCACTAAACTATTCGAATTTCAGATTACTCATGCAAAACCATAATATAATGGGTCAACTACAAATGCATTTATTCAAAAAATATTTATTGAGTGCCTACTATATGCCAGGTGCTGTGGTAAGTGCTGGGTACACAATAGTGAATATAACAAGAATCCCTGCTCTCGCAGACTCTATCCTTCTATCAATTGGGACTTTGTGTCCTTTGAAAAAAGCGTGTCGAAGGAAAATAAAGTTGTCAAATTAAGACCTTGTTTCTCATTTTCACATGAAAGGAAGTTAGACACACTCATTAATATTTACAATGGAAGTTTGAGGACATGAGATTTTATGGCTGCGGGAAACTTCAACTCCTTTAAGGAACGTTGTCCTTTGTCAGTCCTGGCTCTGTCCCCTCTCCTCCGTGATCTCTCTACTCATCCATGAAACTGAAATAGCTTAAATTAAAATCAGCAGGTTCCTAACTGGTTATTCATTAGGATCACCTGTGGGAGTTTGCCACACTAAGGAGCATTGGACCCCACCCCAAGTCAAGTAAAGCAGCATCTCTGCAAGTGGAGAGTTTTCTTTTTAAAGTTCCCCCATGATTCTAAAGGGCATCACCAGGATTGAGAATCACCAGCTGTACTGTAAATTCTTGGTTTCACAGAGGAGGAAACCGAGACCCCCTTTCCCACCTACTACATTATACAATCCCATAGTTCTACGTGACCAATCTTCAGGCTCTTAGGTTTGGACACACTAATTTCTTTGAAGGAACACTTCATTATACATTAGTGAGCTGTTTGTTCCTACAAGGCAACCCATGCAATACTAGCTGAGGTGGAGAACTGGCACCTCTTCAGGAATTTGGGATAATTGTACAGCCAATCTGGGTAAATCAGAATAATAGTACATCACATACCTACAGACAATATTTTCTTTTGCTAAACCCTTAAAAAATAGTAAATACAGATTTTTAGTCCCTAAACATCTGAAGAAGTCATTTATGTAAATATTTGTTCTGCAGGAGGCCATCCACAAAGAAATATTATTGATAACGAGTACTAGTATAATATTTCTTAAATATCTATGTGTGTAGTAGACTCTTGCATTCCCTTAATAATTGATATCCTTTCACTTCAGTCAATACTGAATGGACCTTTCCAGAAAGAACTGCCATCTTCAGGCTTTTAGCTGAAACACCCTTCAGAAGCCTAAGGTCATATCGCCTTACCTCTAAAAACTATTGTTAAGGAAGGTCTAATAGAGAATATGGTCATGGCCTTAAAAAAATGTGGAATTCTGTGGAATCCAAAATAAAACTAAGTTTTCCTGATCATAAGTCCAAGCCGATGATGTTACTTTGCCATTCAATTAATCTAAAATGTCTTCTTTTACTCTTCTTTCAAATTACCCTCACCATCATAGAGCCCTAAGAACTCAGTGCCTCAAGTGGTTTGATTAAAATTGGTTGTTAAAAGTTAAGATCAGAGATTCCTCTTCATGCATTCACGCTCTGCTTCAGTGACTTCTTGGCTTCACAGGAGGCTCATTAATAGACCTGCTTGCCCAACTTGTCATCTATTTCATTATGCAAAATACATATTTTTCAATTACTTCTCCTGTGTGAAAATCTCTTAACTCTAACCTGATATAATGATTTCTTAGGGTTTCTTCTCAACCTCTGAATGGCACAGTTTTCCTAAAATCTCAACTGGGGGTACTATCCTTGGAAACCCTGATGGGAATTAATTTTAATGTAATGATCTTTATGCGCCCATTAAAATAGGAGTGAAATAGCTTGCAAAGCTGACCACCGGGTAAAGCTAGTATTGACCTCAAAGAGAGAAAAAAACTGTTTAAAGCTTTCTGATCATTTTGTTTAATCTATTTAACACGGGATGTAAAGAAGTTAGCCCTAAAATAAAGCTTTGGTTCACAACATTAATTTTATTTCAGTTCTGTGAGTAAAGTGGAAAAAGTTAGATCAGGATCCTCTCATCTTCAACGGTTTTATCTAAAGTTAAATCTTTTACATCAGTAGTAGCTGGAGTGACATACACACATACACAATAAGAAGCTGTAACAGTTATTACAATAACAAGTATTTGGTGGACAACTATGCTCTCACTTTCAAAACAGCTTTCATTTACCAGGTATATTCCTCCTTCTATAGAAGAATCTGGATACCTCAAGAGTTGCCCAAACAGATCTTTCTGGCTGTCTTCTAGGTAGACTTAGACCTATTTACATGCCCACAACTCTACTCAACAGGCCCCCATAATATATGGGTGCATTTATCTGGATATCTTGGCCCACCTGATCCAAATATATTTTACTTCTCAAAGCCTTACTGCACAATAAATTTTTTAAACAGTACTAATACTCATCAAAATTATCTAGTTATTAGGAGACATGAAAAGCAAGTCTCAAGATTTTCCTTTATTATCATGATTTTTCATTCTAGAAACAAGCAGGCAGTGCTGGCTCAGATGATGCTTTTGTGAAATTTGAGGAAAGCTGCAGTTTCCTTAAGACACTTGACTGTCATCTGCCTTAAAATTGCTGTTAATCAATACACAAATATATGATATTACAAATGTGAATGGTGTCCCCTAGAGGTGTGAGATGCACAATTTGCACAACTGTACATAGCAGCCCTGGGAAGGAGTACAAAGAAGACAAAAAATCCTCTTCTGATTTTGCTTCTATGAGGGTTCACCCTAATTCAATCAGGCACTAGAAAAAAAATGACTTTTGTTATATGGCACTCTATGAAAGAAAAATTGAGACTATATACTTTCCTCAGCAGGAAGAAATCCTACTTCTGAACCCCTTGATTTGACACTTATGGCACAAAAGACCTAGGGTACATTTAAGGTGATTCCTCTAAAACCAGTAGTGACCTAGAAAAATCCATCCTTATATTCCACATTGTCTGAAACTTGGTTGAGAGCAGAATTGACCAAATCAGGGAGAGCTTGAAGGGCAGGAAATAGGTATGCAGAAAAATGGAAATTAAGCTTGGAAATTTCCAGAAGTGAGCCTCTGAGAAATTCAAGGTGGGCAGGTGTGGTCAAGGGATTGCAGTGGGAAGTCCAGACAGGCTATGGATGTCCCAGCAGGGGCAGAAAGTATCAGCTCAGGCTTCTGGAATTAGGCAGAAGATAGAGAGGCACAAGGCAAGGAGCTTTGATGCTATATAAACACAATTCATATCCTATACCTACGTCTTACTCACTGAGTGACTTAGAGAAAATTACTTAATTTCTCTGATCTCAATTTCTCTTCTAAAAACTAGAAATAAAAATATCTTTCAGAGTTACTCTAACTAAACAAGCAGCAAGTTCCCTGTACCTTTCTTTTTCACTATAATATGAAGTATAGCATGTAATTAAACAGACCTAATGTGTGTGTTTGTGTTTTGATATTCATAATTTAGAGAGAAGACAATATTGTTTAAAATACTTGTCATTAAACAGCTTCATAATAATTCTAACGCCTATTCTTTCCTTATAAAAAATATACTTGGCACTAGCTATTTTTTGAGAACATGGATTAAACAGTGTATGCAACAAAACATAAGTGTATTCATAAGAGAAATATTCCCCAGTAATTTATTAATTATATTTAAAATTGAATCACATCCATTTAGCACTTTTCCTGTCACAGTTGACCAGTGTGCACTGACAAATTTACTGATATAAAGTCACTGTGATCTTACATAAAGAAATAAGGATGTCAAAAATATCCTACAATTGCAAATGATAAAATAGGCAATGTCTGGAAATGAGAATGCTATTACCAAAAGTGCCTCATCAGTTACCAGAGGAGGCTGGCAGTGTGTAGGATGCAATGACTTCATTGTGATTGACTATGACACATAAATGTTGCAAGAACCAACCCCCACCCAGAGACTGACCCTTCACTTTCCCAGTAAATTATTGATGGCACTTCTGTTTGACCAGAAGGAAGCTTTGCTTGACTTCAGTTAGGCCATATAATCCAGAAGATCTCAACTGGGACAAGTCTGGAGGCAGAGGGGAAAAAATGTTTTATCAAACTCATTCCACAGTTTCTCTGGGAAATTGGCACAGAGAGATTGCAGTCTGGTTTGCCAGATCTGTCTGAAATAGGCAGAATTTATCCAAATGACAGACAGACACCCTATTACTCTGAGCTAAACAGTAATGTTCCTGAATATACAGATGTTGAGAGCATTGTAATAAAATTAATAATTAATCACTAAATATTTATCAAAACCCCAGTACATTAGAGGTATTCTGCTAAGCTTTGTTTGGGATTTAAAGGAAAATATTATCTTATTCTTAGAAACTAAAAATTTATATTGAACAAACCAACATTTATATGTATCTCCACGGTAAGATAACCATCAATCAGTTTAGCCTTAGCTATGCTGCATTAACAATGACCCCAAAATCTTAGTGGCTTGTAAAAACAAAGGTTTATTTCTTGTCCTTTATCCATTATCATCAGCTATGACCCTGCCCCATGTTTCTTCAGTCCAAGACCCAGCCTATTGGAGCATCCTCTCTGTGGGATGTTGCTGATCTTATGGAAGAGGGAAAAGAAAATGGAGGCACCAAATAGATCTTAAAGCTTCTGCTTGTAAGTGGCACATGTCACTTCTAGTGTGACAAGCTTGTGCTTCGTCCAGTACTTTCTGTGTTTTAGCAGTGAAAGTCATACATTCCAGGAATCCCCTCAGTCCCAGATAAACCAGGATAGTTTGCCTGCACTGTTCTGGTTTTAAAACTGAGAGTCTCACATCCTGGGACCTCGCTCAATCTTGATCAATTGGGATAACTGGTCAGCTGAACTCACTTCCACTCATATTTCACTGGTCAAAGCAATTCATCTGCCCATTTTGAGTTCAACAGGAGGTAGTTACATATTTATCCCACAGAGAGGGGCACTATAAGTCACATAGCCAACCCTGATGTTGACGTCAATGGGATGGGAAAATATAAGCCTTCCAGAAAAGGACAGCAAAAAAATTGAAAAACAATACAATTAACCATAAGAACAAAAAATAAAAAAGGCATATTTAAAACTCAACACAATTTTTTGGTTGAAAATCATTTGTTCAATTCCTATCACATGTCAGACTCCACATAGGTCTGCGAACCTCAGAGACAAAATGATGCTGCTCTTGTGGAGGTCACATTCTAGTGGGAAAAGAGACATATGAACCATAATTGAAGTGTCACATGGTGAACATTGAAATAAGGTAACCACACATTCCTATTTTCCCAAGATATATCAGTTCAAATCTGTTGTCTTGATGTACTATTGAGTCTCCTTTTACTCTCAAACGTGCCCCAATTTGGATGAAAAAATACTTATTTTTCTGAGGAGAATAGAGAAGAAAGTAAATTCTTGAAGATTTACCTCCCCAAGGTAGGTGATATTTAAACTAAGTTTCAGTGGTTGAGTAGGTGTGTGCCAGGTGGAGAAAGTAATAGCCAATCATATCAGAGAAAAGGTTTGCACGTGCGCACACACACACACACACACACACACACACACATACAGTAAGCCTCAAACAACATAGTTAGGAAAACTGCAGCAGTCAAATATTGCTACATCTCTAAATGATTCTCCATCTCCCTATAGATACTAAAGTCCAGAATTTTTACAACCCCAAAGATCTTCATGATCTGGCCCTGTGGTCTCTTTAAGTTTGTCTTCTGCCACTCTCCCCTTGCTGACTCTACACCAGGCACACTGGCCTCCTAAATATTCCTCAAGCACACTTCCTTCTCAATGCATTAGCATGGTCTCTTCTTTCTGCTGGAGCAACCCATTATATCTGCATGACTTGTTTCCTCACTGCATTCAGGTCTGCTCAAATTTCTCATTGTTGGGGAAGCCCTCCTATATAAAATAGAATAACAATAGTTCTATATTCCTGCTTTTTTTTTATGTGTAGCGCTCACCATCACTCAACATGGTAGAAAGTACTGTTTTGCTTACTGATTGCCACTTGCACATCCACGCAAGCTCTTTGAGGGCAAAGGCTTTGTTTATTTTGTTCACTGCTATATCCTATTTCCCTGGTACCTAGAAGCATTCCAGGCACATAGTAGGTGCCCAATAAATATTTCTTGAGTGAACAAAGTTTAAGAGTCATGAAGACAATAAAAAGTGGTAGCAAGAAATGAAGTTAGAGAGTTAAACGCATTCTAAAGGACTGACGTGTGTTCAGAGGGAAAAGGAATCTATAATAGGCATCCATCATTACAGACCCACAGGACATCAGAACCTTTATAAATTGATTCTTAATTTTCCTAGAAAGCTGAGTCTTAAAATAGAAATCGGTGAAAATGTTGTATTTGTCCTAAACTTTTATTGTTCTATATTTATGAATACAATCAATAGATAACAAAAATGACAAGATCCAATGAAACTCTTTATGGTTACCAGAAAGCAATCTGCATTCCTCTTCCTTTCTTGCATTCTACAACTTCTTCTAAAATGCCATAAAGTGCTTTCCAGACCAGCTTGAGTGTGTGTGACTTACCTATTGCTGCATAATATCTGTAATCAGAGCAGCCTAAAACAACAAACATTGACTTTTTCTCAGAAGTCTCTGGGTGCTTCCAATAAGCAACCAGGCCAGGCTTGGATGATCTCTCCTGGGTTTCCATGAGTCTGAGTTGACACATCAGGGAAGGACTGACTAGACTAAGCTAGCCATTCTGTCTCATGTGGTCTATCACCACTCAGCAGATTATCCCACACTTGTTCCCATGGATAAAGAGTACCCAACAGAAAGAGAACGTGTGCAAGGCCTCTTGAGACTTAGGCTTGGTACTGGCACACAGACACATCCGCTGCATTCTATTGCCAAAGCAAGTCACAAGGCCTGTCTAGATTTAAAGGGTGAGGAAAGAGGCTCTATCTTTTGATAGAAGGAACTACGAAGTCACATTGCAAAATGTGTAGAAAAGGAAGAGTGAAGAATTGGAAGCGTTTTCTCAATCTATCCCAGTCTGCCCTCTGGCCACAATGTTATTCATATTCTTCCCATATGTTAAATACACTCACTCCCTCATATCAATGAAACACCTGCTCAATGAATTATCTATTAACTTATACTAAGATCGCTTTTTAAGCTTACATTTCAAGAAGCATAGTAACATCTGGCACAACTAATAAGTTGGTTTAGGAAGAACCCTGCATGCATATGGAGCTGACTATTCTTAGCTCCTGAGATTGAGCTGTCAGTGAATAATATTTGCCAAGGAAAAAATAGGGGGAGAGAAATCAACACAAACCACGGTTGGTAGAACCATATTCCCGTGTAGAAAAAAATGTAAGTTATGGAAGATGATGGATAATTTATATATATTTATAATATTTTATATTCCCAGTCCATGGTAGAATCAGCAGGCTCCTAGAAAACCTATTGGGAGTAGCCAGGGAACTAAACTATAAATTATCTTTGCAGATCTGTCCTTTCATGTCACTTAAAAACTTGGCAAATAATTAAATTATTTTACAATAATAGCTTAACACAAATTGGAAGACTAGGCTTCAACCTGAGAAGTGTAAATGTGGCTAGTTTAAGAATCTTAATTTTCTGCCCAAGCATTTGGCCACCCAGAGGCATATAATGAAAAGAAATTGAACTTGTTTCTGTAAGACTGTTTACTCCCTTCAGTTTGTTGGGTTTATGGACCCATTGTTCAATAGTTCTCTCTTGGATTTCAACCCATGCTTGATTGGTTGCTAAGCAAAAATATAAACAATGCCAAAAAGTGTAGTAGGTATTTGGACAGATTAGGTGATAAAGTACCATAATTATGCAATCAACAATTTTAAGGCCAAATTGGAAATTTAAAAGGCTGGTACCCAAATTTTTGTTTGTAGTTATCATCCCAGTATATGCTTGGAACAATGTACACCAACATGCGTGGGCAGCCAATTTAAATCTTTCAAACAGTGCCACCACTGCATTTTCCCTATCTAGAATGCCCTATAATGTAGCGAACCCAATTTAATAAAATATATGTCATAGAAGAGAGCTGCCACTATTATTCCAGGTTCATATGCAAATTTGTGGCTGGTAAAATTGAACTCTCAAAAACACTACTGGGAAGGTAGTTTGAGAGAAGCTACTAAGTAAGTGGTAATTCACTGGACTAGAATTTTAGCTATATTAATTCCAAGTCCTAGCAACTTTCTTTATGGGAAGTAGGAGCAATAACCAACTCTACTGTTATCACACAATATAGGAGCTGTGGAAGATTAGTACAATAATATACCTTAATGAATCATGCCTCCTTTATTGAGACTATTGTACCATTTCCTCCCACATTATTTCTGAGTTTGGCCATTTGACTTGCTTTGATCAATGGACATTGGCCAAATGACATAACCAAAGACTTGAAAAGTGCTTGTGCATTGGGCTTTATCCTCTTGGAATGCAGTTGCCGTGTGAAAAAGTCTGAATTAGTCTACTAAAGGCACCTGGTTTAGCCAACAGGCAGCAACAACTGCTAGACATGGGAATGATGCCATCTTAGACCATCCAACACCTGTTGAGATGCTAGATGATTGCAGTCACATAAGTGACCCCAGCAAGAGTTGCAGAAGAACTACCCAGCTGAACTCAGCTGAAGTTATTGATCCATAGAATTGTGATCACATAAAATGGTTCCTGTCAAGCTACTACATTTTGGTGTGGTTTGTAATGTAGGAAGAGATAACTGATATGGCAGCAAACTATCACAGCCTCCCGTTCTTCTCTTAAGGTTGGATCATATGTTTGCTCATATTTCCAATCCTGCCAGTTTCTTCAGCTTCCCAGGCTATTCTATCAATCCTCAATTGCACCTGTCCTTAGTCTCTGAGATGCTATCAATTCAATTCAACTCAACTCAATTCAACAACTATTTATTGAGCATTTATTCTTTGTTCTGTCTTCTATTAAATTACTAAAGATGCTATCAGTTACCCATTCACTAAATGGGCTTCTATTCTGGTCTAGCTTCTTTGTGTGACTATATGTTGGACAATAGAAGTATCACAGAGTTAAGTTATACGAAAAACAGTTGATTTTTAAGAGAGAGTTATAGCCAATAAAGGGAGCTTAACAGTAAACTCAAGTGAAAGTGAGTGTTGGAGAACAGAAAGTGTGGTGAGTCCATGAATGCATAACTACGGGTGGTGGGACTGAGGGGAGGATGGTTGGCAGGAAAATCAAAAATCTGCAAAAGAGCCATGGGAATCAATATCGACAAATGTCATGTCTTTGCTTTATGTCTCCAGTCATCCTCGTTCCTGATCTCTTTTCTTACAATTCCTTATTTTATTATTCACTTATTATTTTATTATTATCTTCTTGTACTTCTCTTACACTTCCTTCCTCTTCCAGGCCTATTCTAACTATCATGAAGCTTCAGTATAGATAGAAAACTATATAAAATACATTAATTTTTCTTGAAATTCTCACAGGGAAAAGCACAGTAGTCCACTGGCATCTCCCCTACCATAGTGTTTATATCATCATTAGCCACAAAATCTGGTTGAAAGTGCAATAAAAATAAAGTGGTGGGTGAGGATGAGCCACATGGCTGGACGTGTTTCAACAGCAGGCATCTGGCCAGCCATGTCAACAAATGTGGTCCACATGGCACAGAGTTGTGCAGTAGAAATGGGCCATGCAGTAAGGAGAGGAGAAATAGCCAGTCCTCTTTTCCAGTGTAGATGCTGCCCCCAAGTACACACCTCTTTGTTTAGTCAGCACCACCACATTACACAATTCTGGGCAAAATCATCTGGAATCATGCAGTGTGGCAGCTCAGTTCTGTCACAGGAATGGAAATTTAAAATTTTTTCTTACATATTATGCTTTTTTCTTTCCTTAATTGGCCATTTCTACCTAGTAACCATGGAGAAAGATGCTGCTTCTAGGTAGAACAGAACCTACATTGGGTTCTGGACTATATGCAGCACAATAACTTAGCATACAGTGGGGCATTGTTATTTTGCAGATGAGACAACAAAGTCATTTCATGCCACCGAATTTTGTTGGACTTTTATATGTCCAAGCGAGGTTAGCCATAATAGCTGAAAACCAGTGCAAGGCGTGGTTAGGTTGTCTCAGCACAGCAAATGAGGGACATTTAGTTTAGAAATTCTCAAATGAAATGGAAAAAAACAAGTTACAATTCCAAACACAGTGTCTTAGTAATCACATCTCTATTTACTGTGTTAGTCTAACTCTTTAAACCTTATGAAGAAAAGTATGAAAATATTCCCAGACTTCCTTTTTTTTTACGCAAGAAAAAACAAGAAATGGTTTTACTAAAGGAAATTTATTGAATCAAACTATAAATCAAAATCTGTAATGAACTGCACTACTCTGCTGATTCCAAAACAGCAAAACTAAACCCACATATTTATCTCCAAACCAAAATTACTTTTAAAATTACTTTAATTTAAAAATATTTTACCTTCTCTAATTTCAATTGTTATTTGCAGTCTTTTCCTTCACCTTCCTCTCTAGCTCCATTATTATAGTTAAGCATATGTTTTTGTTTTGTGAGGAAGATCAGTCCTGAGCTAACATCCATGCTAATCCTCCTCTTTTTGCTGAGGAAGACCGGCTCTGAGCTAACATCTATTGCCAATCCTCCTCCTTTTTTTCCCCCAAAGCCCCAGTGGATAGTTATATGTCATAGTTGCACATCCTTCTTGTTGCTGTATGTGGGACACCGCCTCAGCATGGCCGGAGAAGTGGTGCATTGGTGCGCACCTGGATCCGAACCCAGGCCGCCAGTAGAAGAGCGCGCACACTTAACCGCTAAGCCATGGGGCCGGCCCATAAGCATATGTTTTTCTATTAATACTTTGCATATATTTTGTCCTTTACAGTTATCCAAACAATTTCTGAAGTATTTTCTCACTGTGTACACACAGAACTGTTAGGGCATTTTTCAGAGGAGGAAACTGAGATTTGGTCCATTTCAACAATTAGGTCACACTCACAACGGGGGAACAGTAGCCACGGGGCCCAAGTCCAGGCTGGATCCCTGCTCTTTCTCCTGCACCAACCTCCTCCTCTGCTCTCTGGTGCTTCCCCCAAAATGGTCATAGGACCACTTCGTGTAACAGACTCGGGCAACATGTGCCCTCCAAGTGTTGTCTATGGAGGGTATGTTTTCATTTGCTTAGGTTCTGTTTTTGTTTGTTTGGTTTTACTATCTATTTGTATTTACTACAATCTGTTTCTCCACTCTTAGTTGTGTTTGGAATGTTCAGGTACTGGGGCCTTTGTAAGAGAGACACTTGTGACACGTCAAATTTAAAATGCAAACCATGAGAGAATAATGTCTTTTCCCTTTAGTATTTTATGATTTTTCTGGAAACTGAATTGACCAGTAATTCTGGTAGCTAAAGTAAATATGTGAAAATAATGTGTTCTTTATCTTTATAACTGTAGAAAAGATTCCCAAAATAGGAATTTGAAAAATACCTAAAAATATATTTAAGTACTACATACTATAATCTATTTTTAAAGACATTAATACGTGAAAAAGAAAAAAATTCCTATGAAGTATCCTTTACATTTAATTCTAAAGATATTATTCTTTCTATAAAACCAATGGCTTTTATATGTCATCAAAATATTAAGTAAAAAAGGCCTGGAAACAGTAATAGTCTAATTATCAAAGAAATTGGATAAAAAGATTGAAACACCCTTTCTACACTAAAAAAGAAAAAATTTTTTTTTCCTTTAAGAACATTTTTGCTTACCTATTCATAACATGGAATTAAAGTATGTATTTTTTATCTAAAATACTATTATGTATGTTGGAACTATTAAGTATGTTATGTCTAACATCACTATTAAGTCTGTTTCTTGTACTTTACTTTTTTTTATCCTTTAGAGTTATTTGAAATCCATCGTAGTGTTTAAATCATAAAATCAAGGTAAAGATATTAGAATGTGTTGTCAATTTTTTCCTTAAGTAAACTACTTAAAACCTACATATTTTTCAAGACTCTCAATGGTTACATGAAAATATTTTCTGATACAAACTTGAACCAAACTATGTCATTTAAGCCTTAGATAATGAATAAAAATATGTGAAATTCTCATGGTACTTTATCACTACAAAGTACCAATTTAAAAAGATGCCTGTTTTTTTAATTGAAAAATAAAAACAAATATTTAACCTTGGATTATTTTTTTGCCTTTCATACTGAAAAAACTTGCACAGAAATACTTGAACTGTCTTCAGCATAGATGGCAGCTAAAAAGAGACTGAAGAGACAAGAGAAATGAAAACAGAAACAGAGGTCATAAAAGAGAGAAAGAAAAAATACTTCTAAAAGATAGGAAAATAAGAAAAGAGGTTTAATGTAAATGTGATACAGTCTTGATGAATTAACACATAAATAAGTACACAGGCAAAAAAAATGGCCACATAAATGTGCTGGGTAAACTTTAAGGGTCCAGAAAGGAGCCCTTTATTGCTCTGTAACCTCAGCAGCAAGCTAAAATTATTTCCTAAATAACAGATTTCCAGTCTTGCTGAATTATTGTGTAACAGAAGGGCAATAACTTCCACTGAATCTCTCCCTTGGCTATCTGTAAAATGAGCAACATGAACTAGATCCAGGTAATCTTAGGTGCCGTTTTCCAAAAACTCAATCCTTGGGAACTTTTCTATGGAAAATAGTCATCAAATCTCTCAGGTTTGGAGAGTTTTAATTAATTACCTAAGTGATTAAAATCTAAAGAATAAGAGAAAATAGCAACATGCTAATTAAAAAACTTTTAATAACACATATGTTATTTTCCTTTTTATATCCCGTCACCATGAAAAAGTAAGTTAAGTTTGACCTGATATTTTTCAGAACCTCTATTGCTAGAAAATATTAACTCAGATATCATAAAAAGTTTCTCTCATGAAACACTGAGATCTCCAAAGAATACTTAAATCTCCTAACAATGTCATAAGTCAATTTTAAAATTTGCTTCTATCACTAATTGGAACAATAAGTGAGAGATGACAAATTTATACCAGTTTTTGTATTAATTCATTCATACATCTATTTAATAGATATTTCACCTGATTTAGACATATGGGTTTGGCCAATGGAGTCCTTTTTTTTTCTTTTATTATGATGCAATTTCAAATTTAGTACAACCTACCATTATGGCTTTACTGGTTGGTGGTAATTTTGTCAAACATTACAATCCTTATTTGAGAATTCTTATGAAATTAAACGATTTAGATATAGATTCAGATAAGTGCACATATGTCCTTAATTATTGATATATAGGGTTGAGAATTTAGTCAATTTTTTTTACTCTGTAAAAATTTCAACATTTTTTATAGCTCTGTAGTAGTACATTGTACTTTTTAAATAATACTTCAAAAAGCTGGAGAAAATAAAGAGAAAGAAAATAAGCTTAAATAATATGTCTTATGAATAAAAGGTAAAGAAATTAATGTTATTAAACCTGGAAAACTTTATTAGTTAGGTAACTGTTGATCCATCCTTTATAAGAAATTGAATAAGTGTTAAAACTTTAAAGCCCTATGTCTAGTTCTATTTTATGGAGGTAAATTGAGCACAGGCTGTGGCCAACCATATTCCCTGAGAAAACGTTGTTATATAACATAGAGAGGTTTTTAAAAAATGAAACAATGGAGAAAAGCTACAGCTGAGAGTATGTGCTATCTTCGGAACTGCAGAGGAGATGGATGTTGATCTGCCCATCGGAACACTAGACAGACTTTAGGTTCAGAATTAAAAGATCCAATGGAGGGAAAGAGTTATAAATGAGGCTAAACACAGAGAATTAATTGAATGTTTCTTTAGGCATCAGGCAGACAGCATTTACTTCCAGGCCAAAAAAAGGAGATAGAGGTTTCCTATAAATAAATGACAGAAGACGTTGGAAGAAAGCTAAGGACATTGGTCCCTCAGAGTAATTGCACTTCTTCTGGAATTTGGAAAGCCTTCATCCTGCCAATAAGAATTTTTTCCCCTTATTCTAAAGTGAAGCCTTCTAAAGGACACATCTCACCCCACTCCACTCCACTTTACACAAAACTTCAAGTTATGGGAAAGACTTAATGGGAAAACAACTGGCTTACATGTACAACAGTAGAGGAAACCCACACCATTCCATATGCAATCTTTTTTCTTAAAATTTGAGTGGGCAAAACAAGGCATATTAAGAGAATCAGTAGCAGTAGCATGAAGAAAAAGACTAAGATGAACAGAAAACCTCCATAGAGATAATTCAGGGAATAGAAGAAAATTTATAAAACCAAATAAATATTCAGAGATTTGAACAGATATTACATCCATGAAACAAGAATGGTTTGCAACAAGAAAGGCTCAATCAGAAACCAAGAAAGAGCTCTAAAAATGAAAACTAATTGGAGAAATTTAAAAATTCAATAGGGAAACTAAATAAGAAAGTCAATGAAACATTACAGAATATAGAACAGAAAGACAAAAGGAAAAACTTAGGGGAAAATAATATATATACATATATATCAATGTAGGAGTCCTAGAAAGAAATAATGGAGAAAGCAGAGGGAAAAAATTATCAAAGAAATAATAGAAGAGACTTTCCCAGACTAAATATAGTCATAAGTCTGCAGTTTGAACTTGTATACTGTGTCCAGCACATTAAATGATAAAAGGCCCACACCTAGACACATCCTTGAGAAATTTGGACACCTCAATGAAAAAGAGAAAATTCTAAAAGCTTTCAGTGACAATAATCAGTAACTACAAAGGAAGAAAAATCAGATAAGCATTAGACTTTTCATCAGCAACACTGGAGACTAGAAGGCCATGGAGCAATGTTTTCAAAATTCCAAACGAAAATTATTTCCAACCTAGAATTCCATACCCAGCTAAACTATCAAATGAGTACGAGGGAGAAAAAATAAAGACATTTGCCTGTATGCAAGGGCTCAGAAAAATATAACCTCCCTCATGTTTCTTAGAAAGTTAGTTGAAGATATGCTACAGTAAATTGAGGAAGTAAACTATAGACTCAGGCAGAAGAGTAGAGGAGTCCTGAAGAATGGCAATATAGCTGACCTAGGAGATGAAGCAGGCAGAGTAGAGGAGAAGGAAGGGTGGGTTTCATAAAATGGGAAGACTAGCTCTAGGATAAAAATAATTAAGAGCATGGATAACCTTTAGGATTCAATAAAAGTAGATTATGCCAAAGAGGTAAATTAAAAACCTCATTGAATGTAAAAACATTTTACAAGAAATTCTCAGACTGATTATTAAACAAACCAAAATGTGGCCATTAATTGGATACAAGAAAAGAAAATCCGCTTATCTTGATGCTAGCAACATTGTCCTCCTATTGGCCTGGGACACAGGACCTGAAGAGATGTAAATGTAACAGCGAACTGGCCCAGCAAAGAATGATATTTACAAAGTCAAAATAAAATATATATAATTATTGTCTGCATGTGTATACATATGATGATTGGTTCTCAAATTTTAGGTCAACACAGACAAAGCCCAGAATCCTACGACAGGATAAAATGTAAATTTAACAACTCTGACAACACAAAAGTATAGCTGACAGAATGTGAGATGTGGCAGATAGGGGCAAAATTACCCTCATCTTTCAGATTGGGGAAGGAATAAATATCGTCAAAGATTGTTGAAACAAGAAATAGAAATTTTACTATATTTTTAAAGTTATAAATACAACCAATAAAATAATGGAAATATAATAATATATAATTAAAATATAACTAACAAATATTGAAAATAAGAACAGGAGGAGAGAAGTCAACATGCAGTGATCTAAACATGTGACTTTAACAGGACATGTTCAATGGATGTGGCATAAAGTTGAGAAATCAAGAAATAAAGAAATGTAAAGAAATATTACCCAGAGATACAAAGAGGATAATCAATAGAAAATCTGAAAATGAAAATGGTTGACTTTGCCTCTGTGGAATGGACCTGAGGATGGCTTTGACTGTGGCTTTGAATGATATGCCCTCTGTGCTATTTGTTACAATATTTATATGTTACTTTGATAAAACTCTTTTTTGCAAAATTAAACAATTTTGAATCATAAAGATATTGCTTAGACATAAAGAAGAACTATCAAAACAATATAATTCTGTGCTGGTCCATCTGCTGGAGAAAATGATTATAGCTACTATTTCCTGAGCACCTACTTTGTGCAAGATGGGAGGCTACCCATTTTATGTTGCTGGTTTCTAAAGATCACAACAAGGTAGGAATTATAATGCTTATTTGACCGATGTGGAAACTGAGCTTCAGGAAATTTAAGTAATTGGTCCAAGGTAACAAAAGGGTTGAGTGGTAGAGCCAATCCTATTCCAAAGCCAAAATAAAATTTAAAAACAAAATGAGTAAGGTCATGTTCGATTGTCCTTCAATCAATATTTCAAATCCAACATTCTCTGATTCCACAAGCAGAATAAGATCAAAGTGTACTCAGTTTTCCATGTCAACCTACAAGTCCATCCAGACACCCAAAAGGATGTGGGTAACTAGATAAGGTTTCATTTCCAGAGGTTGTCTGTAGGGTCTAAAAGGTTCGTTATCTAGCACAGGAGCAGGAATTTTTCCTTGCAGGCCCTTCATACACCTGATGTGTGTGCATCACATTTATATATACTTTATTCAGTTAACATTTTCTTGAACCTACAATATTTCTGCAGACAAAAATATTACACTGTTATAGTATAACAGTAAAGCAAACAACAAAAAAGTGTCCCTTTATCAAAGCTTAGTCATATTTATCTTAAAAGTGTTCAAAAATCCACTCCATGCGGTTAGGTTTCATAGCTCATGAAAACAAGCTCCAAATTTACAGATATTTCATAACGTTCCTATCAGCATATAAGAGCTTCTTTCACAGCTGGCACAGAGTGTCCTTTCTTCTGTCTCTTCTAAATCGGTAGGAAGCTCCTTAGATCTCCTTTTGCGAACATTTTCTCTCCTGGCAGTGGGGAGTCACAAAGGGGATGCTATTGATCTGGCACTGAAGTGACAATTTCCACACGATGAGATAGCTAACATAAGTACAAGTTCAGGCAGGAAACCAATGATTTTATTAATTATTGCTGATTGTGTCATTATAAAAAAAAATACTCAGGTTAAAAGGAAAATACAGAATGTGAGTGTGTGTGTGTGTATGTGTGTGTAAGAATGAGACAGAGAGAGAGAGAAGAGAAAGGGGACAAGAGACGAGAATGAATGCCATCCTGTAGACACCCCACCAGCACTCACCAGAGGAAATCAAGTTGCCGCCAGTTTGGCTAGGGTTCAGCGCCATCTGCATAGTATTTAAAAGTGAGAGCCAAACTCTGAGCTATTTTATTGGAGTTAGTAAGGAAGCTCTCCAATCTATATCTGAAACTCAACCGTTCCAGCTTCTGAGCATCACTAAAAAGAGCTTACGGAGGTCGAGGAACTTAAAAACAGCACGAGGAGCTGCTTTGCAGTCCGTATAAAACTAGGAATCAGTAGCCTGAGCATTTGAGAAGACCATTCGGTCTCTAATGAATGGTGGGAAAATCCTGAGGTGGCTCTCGGGAGAAAGGTATGAGATAGAGGATGGTAGCAGCACTGATAGGTAAAATATACAGAGTACTTTCTCAGAGCCAGGCAGTTTTCAGGTTTTTACATTCACCAATTCATTCAATCCCCACAGTAACCTTGTGTGTAAGTACGATTATCATCCATATTTTGCAGATTAGGAATCTCCCAGGAGGAGTTCCTGTGATAGGAATTCTCTCCCACATGTTGGTTTTTAATTTTTGCTCCCTCAGAATCCTGTACTTGTTTTTGTTCCCAAGTGACTCAGAAGCGTGTAAATGTGATTCTCAGCTTCTTTCACTATCCATGAAGCATTTAAGAAAAACACAGATTTGAATAGATTAATAAGACTTATCCAGACATATAGTTAATAGTAATAATCGTTAACATTTATTGAATGCTTTCTATTGACAAGCTCTGCTTTTCATACAATAAATTAAATTAATCACTGCAACAAACCTGTAAGGCAGGTTCTATTATGACACCCATATACAAATGAGGAAATTAAGGCACAAAGTATTAGGTCACCTGCCCAAGATCACAAAGAGAGCAAGTAGCTGAGGCAGGACTGAACCCGAGCCAATCGGGCCCATCTTTGGAGACCAGTATCATAGCCCCTAACTACAATTATTTGCTGCTTATACTGTAAGCTGCAGAGATGGAGATTTGAGTCCAGTTTGAACAAGGAAAAACAATGCTGCTGAAAATAAGTACAGAGGAAATCCTTTCTAAAATAATTGTCTTTTTCTAGGAGAGAAAACTGCAGTGGTGGCACTGAGTTGTCTCAAGATGTTATCAGTGAGAGGAATTCCAAAAATGTCTGGAAAGCCTCTAAGCCTCATTAAGTAAGATAAAAATTAGCATTTCCCTATTCCTTCACTCTTTGGAACAAAGTTTAAAGTCTCCCTAGAATGCAGGCACTTTCCTGATTAAGTTCTTGTCCTAGCTCTGCTGCTCATTAGCCTTGACCAAGTCACTTAACTTCTTGGCAACAGTTTCCTCTTCCTTTAAAAAGTGATTATTAGTATTCTCCATCATGGAACTGATGGGAGGGTCAAATGAGATTAGGCACATGAAGGTGCTTTGAAAACTAAAAAGCAAAGTACTTCTCACTACTGAATCCCGCTATTGGTGGATTATTGGTTTGATGTACATCTCCTCTTCTAGGCTGTAAGCTCCATGATATAAGGGACTGTATTGTACACTACAGCATCCTCGTTGCCTAGAACAGTGCTGAGCCCACATTTGAGAAGACCATATGCCTTATCATCCAAGCAGGAACACTTTCAAAAATGGAAGGGGAAATTTTTAATAATTATGCTAGAGACTGACAGATATAAAATGGACATATGGGCATCTTATCCTAGTAGATACTCAAAAAACGTTTGTTCAATATAAATATTGTTTATATTAATCATTTTTCTTATTTATTTTTGTTCTTTCCTCATCATGGATCGTGTCTTTCTCTCTGATCTCATCCTTCCCTCACTGTCTCCAATTTTATCTTTATTTCCGAAGTCCGACCTCAAATTCTAGCCCATCTCTAATGACAAATTGACTCGTTCACTAATAGATTATCACTACTCTGAATGCCAAGCTACGTCCCAGGAATTAGAGTTACATTTTATTAATTCCATATATAATTGTTTAGTGCCTACTACATAGCAAGCTCTGTCTTAGCTGGAGTAGGCAGCAGTGACCAAGACAAGCAAAATCTCTATGTTCAGAGAACTTACATTGTTGTGAAGTTAGACAGACAATATACGTACAGATATGACAATCTCAGACTGTGGTAAACTCTATGAAGGCTATAAATAGGAAGATTTGGTAGTCAGTGATGCAGGTTTTAGAAAAGGCAGTCTAGAGAAAGGAGACATTTAAGATGAAATCTGAGTGAATGAAAGATCTAGGCATATGAAGGGCTAGGGAAAGTTCTAGAAGCAGAGAGAGGAGCAAATACAAAGACCTGAGAGAGGATGAGCTGGGCAGCACATTAAGGAATGGAGAGAAGTCATATTGCCAAAGCCTAGTGGACAAGGGGGTGGGTGATAGAGTTGTGGTTGGAGAGCTCTGGCTTCAAAGTCAGATAGATCCACATTAGAATGCTGTCTCTCCTTATCCCAATGGTCTGACCCGAGCAGGTTATTTACACTCTCTGAGCCTACTTTTCAGGGTTGATGTGAGGATTAAACAAGATGTGAAGGGTCCTACACATAGTAGATGTCCTATAAATGGGGCATGCTATAGAGTTACAAAATTATCTTGAGTTTCTCAAATGAATGCTTTTAGAATAATTATTCATAAAGAGCCGTGTTTGTAACCTACCAACCAAGAACTAGACACAAAAATTAAAAGTAATATTATCCTTATGGTTTTTTGTTTTGTTTTACATTTCCCTGATGGCCATTGAAAATTCATGTATGTGGTCAATCTGAATATACGTTGGACAGAATATAGATTAAGATAAATCACTTATCATTTCTGGAAACTCCTCTGGCATCCCAGGCCTGGTGCCCTTTACCTGTTTTCTAATCCTTTGTTTCACTGCCCCTTACACATCGTTATTAATTCTCCAACTAATACAACCAGTACTCAGGCAACAGTTTCCCTATACTCTTTTTAACCCTCACCACATCCTACTCTGTATCTTTCATAGAATAAAATACTGCTGTTTCTAAAGAAATCTCAAGCTAGTCAGTTCGTGCTGAAAGGGATTACGCTTTCTAGTTGGAACCTGGCCTTTTTGTGCTTGTCCTGAACTGCACCCGTTGTGCAGGTGCCGTTCCGGCTGCTCTCCACTGAAATGGACAGCGTATGAACTCCTTTGTGCGGCTCTGCAGGTGCATTAATTATAGACTACCTGGATGCATCTAGAACACTTGGCAGTAGCAAGACTGTAGTTAATGTTCTGTTAAACAATGTCTCCAATGGTGTGTATTATGGAGAATTATAAGAGACAGTCAGATAATGGCTTAGTATAATCCAGGAGTCATTGATCACCCCAATTGTGTCCCTACTCAATTTTGTTGTAAAATAAATCTTTTTCTTTGATGACAATTCTTCAAAATTGATAGTAGGTATCAGCCTTGGAACAAGGTATGAGAGAGTTATATTTACTGCCATGAAAATAATTTCTAGTCAGGGAAATTCATTAGCATTACTGAAATGTTGGCTCTTGTAGGAATGTGCCCTAGTTCTTCTCTGAAGCCAGGAATCCCAAAGGCATTTTCTTACTTTGATTTCAAATGTGGAAAAACTCAGTACTGCCAAAGATTGCATTTTTTTAAAAAACATGAATCTGAGTGGATTTTTTACCAAATGCATAAGAAACTGAAGCAATTTGAATGACCTGTGTTGAAAATTAAAAAGCACTCACGTAGAAGAATCAGCATGTGGATCTCTCATTTGAAAAAGAATAAAGGTAATTAAATCATCTTTTTTTAGTTAGTCCAAGGAAAACTCACTAAGATGAAACCAGTTTGCCAGCTCATTAGGTAAAGTACATAAAGGCAGTCAGAATTATCTTAGCTTCCTTGAAGCTCAGGGTAAGGGAATGGACCAACTAGTATAGAAAGACTGGTGAGGTACATGCCCTCCCCACCCAAGGAGAATATCATCTTTGCCAGAGGGATAGTCTATTTCCCTAGGCTTATTTTTCTTTAGATAACAAAGATTTTTTTTTTGAGAGTAACTCTTTGCCTCATGGAGGAAGGTGCAGGCGATGGCAGGGGCTGGGGATTTTCTTAGTAGAAGGAAAAGAAACTGAAAGAATCACACTGTTGAAACTCCCCAGTTTTAGAGAAAGTGAATTTTCAGTTATTTAATTTCATTTGTCTTATAATAACAATGAAGAGATATCAAAGAAGGATCTACAAAAGAAAGATTTTTTGTTTTTTTTTTTTGCTGAAGAAGAGTCGCCCTGGGCAGCTAACATCTGTTGCCAATTCTCGTCTCTTTGCTTGAAGAAGATTTGCCCTGAGCTAACATCTGTACCAGTATTTCTCTATTTTGTATATGGGTTGCTGCCACAGCATGGCCACCACCGAGTAGTGTAGGTCTGTGCCTGGGAACCAAACCTGGGCCACCAAAGCAGAATGTACTGAACTTAACCAGTAGGCCACGGGGCCAGTTCAAAAGAAACATTTCTTTTTTTTTGTGAGGAAGATCAGCCCTGTGCTAACATCTGCCAATTCTCCTCTTTTTTTGCTGAGGAAGACTGGTCCTGGGCTAACATCCATGCCCATCTTCCTTCACTTTATATGGGACACTGCCACAGCATGGCTTGCCAAGTGGTGCGTCGGTGCATGCCCGGGATCCGAACCGGCAAACCCCGGGCTGCCGCAGCGGAGCGTGTGCACCCAACCACCTGTGCCACCAGGCCAGCCCCTCAAAAGAAAGATTTTTATGGCTAAGGTTTAGCAGATCAGTCAGTTTCCTCATCAGGCCATTAGTTTTGACTAGTGAAAACAGACATATTGAATATGAAAAGGGATAAAATAGAGAAAACAAGAATGGAATTCTTGGGGAAACCAAGCAGACATGTGGTAATACTTAAATTTAATACTCATTGTGAATTATATCCTTTTCTTGTTCCTCCATGTTTGCTGCTTCCAAAGGACATAGCCCAAGTCTCATGAGAAAAAAGCTGACTTTCATCTCATTCAGTAATTCTACTTAAAATCCCATCGCCATAGACTAGGAAAAATACACTGACTTAAGGGAAACACCCCTTAATGGAATAATGGTATTCCATTTACCTCTGGAATCATGAAATCACAAATATAAGAAAAGTATTTTTCTTGGGCCCGCCCCGTGGCTTAGCGGTTAGGTGAACGCACTCTACTGCTGTCGGTCCTGGTTCGTATCCCGGGCGCAAACCAATGCACCGCTTCTCCGGCCATGCTGAGGCCGCGTCCCACATACAGCAACTAGAAGGATGTTCAGCTATGACATACAACCATCTACTGGACCTTTGGGGGAAAAAATAAATAGATAAAATTAAAAAAAAAAAAAAGTATTTTTCTTAAAGTTAAACCTTTGAAGTTGATGTCGAAAGCCACAGTCATATTCCCTAATCATCAATACCTATATTGTGTCTCAGCCCCAATCTCACTCTTTATTAAGTCCCATGTGCAGTTTCCCATAAGATATCACCACTGGGATAGCTCTTCAGCATTGGAATTTACATTGAATCCATTACCTCCTCTTCAGTTTTCCCATTACGGCACAAACAGACCTCCAGATTCTTACACTTCTACCCTCAGAATGATTTTGGAGATATTGCTCCTCTTCTTCATGGATAATTCAATTCCACTTATTTCAATAACTATATATTGGACCTTAATAAGTGCATGAGATATAAAGCTAAAAAAAAAAGAACAATCCTACCTTCAAGAGACTCAAGTGTGGTGTGAAAGAAAGACACCTACGCAAGTGACAACAACACAAGTTGGACTAAGATCAGTCTAGCGTAGACATGCAGAGTGAAATGACTGAGGAGTAGAGTTTCAACAGGCAAAATGTGAGGGAAAGCATTCGAAGCAACTGTGACAACATGAGCACAAACAAAGCGTGAGAGACGAGTGAGCATATTCAAGGAAATGAAAGCGATCTGTACACGGAGTGGATGGTGGAGTGCGGTCAGAGAGGAGGCTGGAGAGCGAATCCATGCCCCCAGTCTATCAGCACAGATCACCAACTGTGATCCTTCCTTTCCCAGCATTCTTCTAACCAGTTTTCTCTTGTTGACGTCACCAGAAGATTTTTTAGTCAGTTCGTCTCTCTATGTTTGAGCTGTTTAATTAGACTATAAATCCTTAAGGAAAGAAACCATGTCTTCTATGCTTTTTGTGTACTCCAAATAAGAGCAAGTATTATACACAAAAAGCAGTCCCCACTTTTTGGTGATTCTATGTGACACTGGGCACACTCCTCCAGTGCCCATGGTTTTACAGGCAATTTTCTTCACAAGTGAAGACTCCAGGAGAGAAGTCAACATCCTTAGGAAGTATCACTAGTCACCAAGGTGGGGGCAGGGGGAGGAACTCAATTTTTGCAAAATAGAAGAAGGCCTGGAAGTTTATAACATTCGTGATTCCCTGATTATTAGAAAAAGGGAAAAATCTTAAAATGCTAAAAAACTCATACTGCCTATTCCAATGACTATTTCAAACTAGAAACAATGGATTATGAAAGTCCATTTTCAAGATCTACTAAAAATCATCAGCCTGAGACATTTTATTCTTTTTTTATCTCCTCCTACAACAATATTTCACAGTTCAAGTTTTGTCTTTACTTGTTCTTTTTACAATCTTTTTCACAATTTTAAAGACTGTAGCATGCATTCTGTGGAAGGAAAAAAAAAAGACAGGATAGCACCAGATTTACTCTGACCTTTTTAAGGTTCCAAATTTAGTTAGTTAGCCATTTCTATCCTCCTAGCTTTTCAGACGCTCATGTGTTAGGGAGAACTAAAAATGGCAAACCCCTCCAAATTACCAGCATTTAAAAGGTTAACCAGTTTATTTTTATCCCACTAGCAGAGAATTAAATCTCCAATGTGTCCGGGCTTGCTATAACAAAGATCAGGGCAAGAATCTAGACATTATCTGTTCTTAACCCTTTCCATTTACAACCCTCAGATCTCGCGTGGGATTTTCTTCCCAAATTTTGCAAACTGTTAAATTGTGGCTCTCAGAATTGGTCACAAGGCAGCAGAGCTGCTACTTTTCTTCCTCAGAATTGATCATCTCTCTCCATAGGAACCCAGAATGCAGGATTCAAAGTCCCCAAAATATAGAACTCTCACTGGCAACAAACGGACTCCACCCTCCGGGCTGCTTCAGGGAGCATAGGATTTTTCTAGGTAGGGCAGTTTTCCCTCAAAGGAACATTCCAGTTCAGGTTAATGAATTGCTTTCTCTGTGATCAGAAATAACTATTTTCAATGATATTAAATGAAGCAAGAACCAGACTCATATACCTTTTGTGTAAAGAGGCACAATGACATAAAAAGCCAGTCAGGAACTTCAGGAGTAAATACTTCACCATTTTTAAGGTATATGCTTTACTTTCTCTCTTGCTCCCTCTCTATCCAGCTATCACTCCGAAGATTAACTCTAACAGTTACTTTTCTAAATTCCCCTCTTTGGGGCACACATGCAAAAAGTGAGAATCCCAACAGTAGATGGTGGGGGCTTTGTCTTGTCACCTATGAATTAAGCTTGTGTGAGACTTCACCTCTTTCAAGAGAAATGGGGTCACTAAAAGGCAAGGTTCAGCAAATGAAGGGACACATCCAGCTACTCAACAGCTTTGATCCTTTCTTCCCCTCCTCTGGACTACTCTCAATTTTCTACCAAAATAGCCATGGCTTGTCTTTTCTTACCGATTTCAAAACTTGCTTTGAGAACACATAAATGGATGGCATAATTTCCAAGCATGAGAAAAGTGAACTACCCATTCTCCCAAAACAAAGGAAGCCCACTGGGCTGTTAAAAAATGAAAGAATTAAAAATGGAGTTTTTTTCCTAATATGAGAACACTTGGTTTGGCCTTTGAAGGCATGGTTTAGGCTTTTGTGACCTACACTTTGAGGGCCAACCTAGAAGGCATAGTTAGGAGGCGTGGTTAAAATACAAGTCTTAGATAAAGAAATAAATTCGCTACTTATGCAAAAGTGATTCTCTCTGGGGTCCTAAAACTACACTTCTATTCTCAGAAAATGAAAATGTAAGTGATAATAATGTGTTACATTCCTTGAATGTATCAGCCTTACAAAACCACCGCTAGCCTAGGTTTTAAAAAATGTATTTGCTCTCTTTAAGGGATTTTCCTGCATTATATGAAAGTTCTCCTTTTTGCCCCATTTAAAGCACAGGGATGATGGGAACACAGGGAGTCAAATCTTATGTGGAGTTAGTTCTAAATTCAGCATGGAAGGTGAAAATTACATAGTCAAAATTACCCTTGAAAATCCCTCAAATTATCCATAAAGTAGAGAATACATATTTTTCTAAGTACAACACTATACAATAATTTTTATTCATGCTAAATTGTGGAAGCTTCAATGCTGGATTAATGGAAGGAATAACAGGAAAATCTATGAAATCTACACAGCTCTCTGGGCATTCAAAATATTCTCTAGGAAAAGATAGAGAATTGTTAATGGTCCATTTGTTTGCATGGTTCACTCTATTCTCTGTTACTATTTAACCTCTATAACCTTAATATATGATTATAGAACATTTTTTGGTGACCATTAAACAAAGTAGAGTCAAATCATACCCCAAAACATGCATATGCAGGCTTGATGTGGCTCCTCTGTAACCAGTTATGATTTTACAATTCTAATCGTTTTATAAAATGTATTCACATCCATTATGTTATCTGATCCTTATTAGGTAACAGGAACAGGTATGAGCATTCTCATTTGTAGAAGAGGGGAAGAGGACCTGGAGTTTAAGCTACTTGTTCAAGGTCACTCTGCTCATTAGGGGCAGAACCAGGAATTCAAGCCAGATCATCTCATTCCCAGTTTAGTGCCTCTTCCAAAGGATCTCACTTTTCAGAAGCCAGTTGACACCGAAACTTAGTGTACCTTTGTTCGGGGGATGGTAGGGTATGAAAAAAAATGGAAAGAGCAAGGGAGGAAAAGCAAAGCTGGTTATGGTCACCCACTTTGAGATCCACCTTTGGGAGGAGAATGAGATTTGTGAATAAACAAGAAAGACACGACCAAAAAACAATTATAGATGGTTTATGAAGATTCTAGGGAAAAAGAAGAAGTAAGATCCTAGTAATCTGGTGATGTTTGGACCTTCAGTTACCTAGAAAGACTTACCCTAACACTAACCATAGCTGAAATATGAATTTTGTGCTCACCCTTAAATACTTCCCAAAAACATCAAGGAAGAAGAAAAAGAATAAAAATGAAAAAGAGGAGGAATAGAAGAAAAACAGAGCAATATATCCTCAGAAGACATTTCCTCAGAATCAGGAGCTCACTCAGAGCCCACTCTCTCCACTCAACTCCTCCCCACCCCAACACCCACACACAAACACACAGAAATCATCTACATTTACGCTTTAGCAAGTGTGGAGAAAAGGGAATTTTACTTTTGGGTTATTAAATAAAAGCAATAAACGTTGACGTTATGAAGTAAGCTGCCAAGTGGTTTGTTTTCTACAGGACGGTTGTGTTTTAAAGCTGGCAAAGGAAAAAAGACTGCTCTTTGGTATTGAGGAAATTCACTCAGAGTTGTTTTTTTTTTTTTAATTTTTTGTTTATTGCAGTAACATTGGTTTACAACATTGTAAAAATTTCAGGTGTACATCATTATACTTCTATTTCGGCATAGATTACATCATGTTCACCACCCAAATACTAATTAAAACCCATCACCACACACATGTACTGAATTATCCCTTTCGCCCTCCTCCCTCCCCCCTTCCCCTCTGGTAACCACCAATCCAATCTCTGTCCCTATGTGCTTGTTTATTGTTGTTATTATCTACTACTTAATGAAGGAAATCATACGGTATTTGACCTTCTCCCTCTGACTTATTTCACTTTGCATTATACCCACAATGTCGATCCATGTTGTCACAAATGGCTGGATTTCATCGTTTCTTATGGCTGAGTAGTATTCCATTGTGTATATATACCACAGCTTCTTCACCCATTCGTCCCTTGATGGGCACTTAGGTTGCTTCCAAGTCTTGGCTATTGTGAATAACGCTGCAATGAACACGGGGGTGCATGTACCTTCACAAATTGGTGTTTTCAAGTTCTTTGGATAAATACCCAGCAGTGGAATAGCTGGATCATATGGTAGTTCTATCCTTGATTTTTTGAGGAATCTCCATACAGTTTTCCATAGTGGCTGCACCAGTTTGCACTCCCATCAGCAGTGTATGAGAGTTCCCTTCTCTCCACATCCTCTCCAACACGTGTTGTTTCCTGTCTTGTTAATTATAGCCATTCTGACAGGCGTGAGGTGATATCTCATTGTAGTTTTGATTTGCATTTCCCTGATAGTTAGTGATTTTGAACATCTTTTCATGTGTCTGTTGGCCATCTGTATATCTTCTTTGGAGAAATGTCTGTTCAGGTCTTTTGCCCATTTTTTAATTGGGTTGGTAGTTTTTTGGTTGTTGAGATGCATGTGTTCTTTATATATTTTGGAGATTAAGCCCTTATCAAATGTAAGGTTTGCAAATATCTTCTCCCAATTGTTAGGTTGTCTTTTCGTTTTGTTGATGGTTTCCTTTGCTGTGCAGAAGCTTTTTAGTTTGATGTAGTCCCATTTGTTTATTTTTTCTATTCTTTCTCTTGCCCGGTCAGACAAGGTGTTTGAAAAGATGTGCTAAGACCAATGTTGAAGAGCGTACTGCCTAAGTTTTCTTCTAGAACTTTCACAGTTTCAGGTCTTACATTCGAACCTTTAATCCATTTGGAGGTAATTTTTGTGTATCGTGTAAGGTAAGGGTCTACTTTCATTGTTTTGCATGTGGCTATCCAGTTTTCCCAACACCATTTGTTGAAGAGACTTTCTTTTCTCCATTGTGTGTTCTTGGCTCCTTTGTCAAAGATTAGTTGTCCATAGATGTGTGGGTTTATTTCTGGGCTTTCAATTCTATTCCATTGATCTGTGTGTATGTTTTTGTGCCAGTACCATGCTGTTTTGGTTACTATAGCTTTGTAGTATATTTTGAAATCAGGGAGTGTGATACCTCCAGCTTTGTTCTTTTTTCTCAGGATTCCTTTAGCTATTCGGGGTCTTTTGTTGTATCATATGAATTTTAGGATTCTTTGTTCTATTTCTGTGAAAAATGTTGTTGGAACTTTGATAGGGATTGCATTGAATCTATAGATGGCTTTACAAAGTATGGACATCTTAACTATGTTAATTCTTCCAATCCAAGAGCACAGAATAAATTTCCATTTCTTTGTGTCTTCTTCAATTTCTTTCAGAAATGTTTTATAGTTTATGATGTACAGATCTTTCACCTCTTTGGTTAAGTTTATTCCTAGGTATTTTATTCTTTTCATTGTAATTGTAATTGGGATGGAATTCTTAATTTCTCTTTCTGCTACTTCGTTGTTAGTGTACAGAAATGCACCTGATTTTTGTCTTTTGATTTTGTATCCTGCAATTTTACCATATTCGTTTATTACTTCTAAAAGTTTTCTGGTGGATTCTTTAGGGTTTTCTATATATAAAATCATGTGATCTGCAAATAGTGACAGTTTCACTTCTTCCTTTCCAATTTGGATCCCTTTTATTTCTTTCTCTTGCCTGATTGCTCTGGCTAGGACTGGCAGTACTATGTTAAATAGGAGTGGTGAGAGTGGCCATCCTTGTCTGGTTCCTGTTCTTAGAGGGATAGCTTTCAGTCTTTCACCATGGAGGCTGATATTAGCTGTGGGTTTGTCATATATGGCCTTTATTATGTTGAGGTACTTTCCTTCTATACCCATTTTATTCAGAGTTTTATCATAAATGAATGCTGTATCTTGTCAAATGCTTTCTCTGCATCTACTGAGATGATCATGTGATTTTTATTCTTCATTTTATTAATGTGGTGTATTACGTTGATTGATTTGCGAATGTTAAACCATCCCTGCGTACCTGGAATAAATCCCACATGATCACAGTGTATAATCTTTTTAACATATTGTTGTATGCGATTTGCTAGTATTTTGTTGAGGATTTTTGCATTGATGTTCATCAGTGATATTGGCCTGTAATTTTCTTTTTTCGTGTTGTCCTTGTTTGGTTTTGGTATCAGGGTATTGTTGGCTTCGTAGAATGAGTTAGGGAGCTTCCCCCCCTCCTCAATTTTTTGGAAGAGTTTGAGAAGGATAGGTATTAAGTCTTCTTTGAATGTTTGGTAGAATTCACCAGGGAAGCCGTCTGGTCCTGGACTTTTATTTTTGGGGAGGTTTGTGATTACTGTTTCGATCTCCTTACTGGTGATTGGTCTATTCAAATTCTCTCCTTCTTCTTGATCCAGTTTTGGAAGGTTGTATGATTCTAAGAATTTATCCATTTCTTCCAGATTGTCAAATTGGTTGGCATATAGTTTTTCATAGTATTCTCATATAATCTTTTGTATTTCTGAGGTGTCTGTTGTAACCTTTCCTCTTTCATTTCTGATTTTACTTATTTGTGCCTTCTCTCTTTTTTTCTTGGTGAGTCTAGCTAAACATTTGTCAATTTTGTTGATCTTTTCAAAGAACCAGCTCTTGGTTTTATTAATTTTTTCTATTGTTTTCTTGGTCTCTATTTCATTTATTTCTGCTCTGATTTTTATTATTTCTCTTCTTCTACTGATTTTGGGCTTTGTTTGTTCTTCTTTTTCCAGTTCCTCTAGGTGCATTGTTAGATTGTTTATTTGAGATTTTTCTTGTTTGTTGAGATGGGTCTGTATCGCTATAAACTTCGCTCTTAGAACCGCTTTTGCTGTATCCCATAAATTCTGGCATGTCATATTTTCATTTTCATTTGTCTCCAAGTATTTTTTTATTTCTTCTTTGATTTCTTCGTTAACCCAGTCATTGTTCAGTAGCATTTTGTTTAATCTCCACGTATTTGTGGTTTTTCTGATTTTCTTCCTATAGTTGATTTCTAGTTTTATACCGTCGTGGTCAGAAAAGATGCTTGGTATTATTTCAATCTTCTTAAGTTTATGGAGACTTGTTTTGTGGCCTAATATGTGATCAATCCTGGAGAATGTTCCATGTGCATTTGAAAAGAACGTGTATTCTTCGGTTTTGGATGGAATGCTCTGTATATGTCTACTAGGTCCATCTGTTCTAGTGTGTCGTTTAAGGCCAATGTTTCCTTATTGATCTTCTGTTTGGATGATCTATCTGTTGGTGTAAGTGGAGTGTTAAAGTCCCCTACTATTATTGTGTTACTGTCTATTTCTGTTTTTATGTCTGTTAATAATTGCTTTATATATTTAGGTGCACCTACATTGGGTGCGTAGATATTTCCAAGTGTTATATCCTCTTGTTGGATTGTTCCCTTGATCATTATGTAATGCCCTTCTTTCTCTCTTTTTACAGTTTTGTTTTAAAGTCTATTTTGTCTGATGTGAGGACTGCTACCCCAGCTTTCTTTTCATTGCCATTTGCGTGGAGTATCTTTTTCCATCCCTTCACTTTCAGTTTGTGAGTGTCTTTAGGTCTGAAGTGTGTCTCTTGTATGCAGCATATATATGGGTCTTGTTTTTTTATCCAATCAGCCACCCTATGCATTTTAATTGGAGCATTTAGTCCATTGACATTTAAAGCAGCTATTGATAAGTATGTACTTACTGCCATTTTTTAACTTTGTTTTTTTTCTCAGTGTTTTGGTAGTCCTTCTCTGTTCCTTTCTTCTTCTATACAGAATTGATGGTCACTTTAGTTTGACCTCTGTCTGAAAGCTCTACTCTTTAACTCCCCTCCTCCCTCCTTTTATGTTTTTGATATCATATCTAACCTCTTTTTTGTGCATTTGTATCCATTACTTTCTTATCATGGAAATAGATAATTTTTCCTATTTGTGGTCTTCTCTTTTCCCCTTAAATCAGTCCCTTTAACATTTCTTGTAGCACTGGTTTCTTGGTGACAAACTCCTTTAATTTTTGCTTGTCTGGGAAATTTTTGATCTCTCCTTCCATTTTGAATGATAACTTTGCTGGGTAGAGTATTCTTGGCTGTAAGTTTTTTCCTTTTAGCACTTTAAATATAGCATGCCACTCTCTTCTAGCCTGTAAGGTTTCTGCTGAGAAGTCAGCTGATAGCTTTATGGGGTTTCCTTTGCATGTAACTTGACTTTCTCTTGCGGCTTTTAGGATTCTCTCTTTATCTTTAATTCTGGACATTTTGATTATGATGTGTCTTGGTGTGGGCCTCTTTGGGTGTATCTTGTTGGGGGCTCTCTGTGTTTCCTGTACCTGGATGTCTGTTTCCTTCCTTAGGTTAGGGAAGTTTTCATCTATTATTTCTTGAAATAGATTCTCTGACCCCTTGTCTTGCTCTACTCCTTCCTGGACACCTATAACACAGATGTTAGTGCACTTGATGTTGTCCCAGAGGTCCCTTAGACTGTCCTCATTCTTTTTAATTCTTTTCTCTTTTACCTGTTCAGCTTGGGTAATTTCTTCTAGTCTTTCATCCAGCTCACAGATCCGTTCTTCTGTATCCTCCACTCTGCTTTTGAGTCCCTCTAATGAATTTTTCATTTCCAGTATTGTATTCTTCATTTCTGATTGGTTCTTTTTTATACCTTTCATTTCTTTGTTGACATTCTCACTGAGTTCATCTATTCTCCTCCCCACATCAGTGAGCATCCTTAACACTCTTAGTTTGAACTCTCTGTCAGGTAGGTTGCTTATTTCTGTTTCACTTAGTTCCTTTTCTGGGGTTTTGTCCTGTTCCCTTACTTGGAATGTATTCTTTTGCCTCCTCATTTTGCCTCTTTCCCTGTGCTTGTGTCTATGTATTAGGTGGGTCAGCTACGTCTCCTGCTCTTGGATAGGTGACCTTATGTAAGTGATGCCTTAGGAGGTTTTCAGTGTGGTTCCCTCAGTTCTCAATGTTCCATGGGTGACCCCTATGTGGGCTACGTGTGTCCTTCTGTTGTGGCCTGTTTGCTCTCCTTGTAGGCACCCAGGGAGGCCGAGTTCTGCTCCTGGCCAGCTGTTGTAATGCTCAGCTGCTTGTAGTTGTTGTGGGCCCTTCAGTCTCTTTATCAGGTGTGGGGAGCCCCAGCACAGTTGGCTGCAAGATCTAATACCACATTTGTGTTGCAATATTTCTTTTAAGTGAGTAGGCCCCCAGCGTGGCAGGTTGTTAGGCTCAGGGCCTTACAATTGCTGTAAGCCTCTAGCCTATTAGGTCTCTTGTCAGCTCTCTGAGGATTGCAGCTGGGTGGGGCTGGCCTCAGGCACAGGAGCACCCAATTGTTTCAGGCTTTGCAAGGTGGGGCAAACCCCCTATGTGGGTCTTTGAGAAGCACAAGTCTTCTGCAGCTGACAAACCCTGCCGCCCACAGGTCCACACACAGTCAACACAGTCCTGCCCTGTGTTCGTGCCCCGACCTCCCCAAGCAGACCCAGTCTCTCCATGGCGGGAGCCCCATACACTCCGCCACCGCCCCACACTCTCCACCAGCTCCTTGTGCACAACCTGCCCTGCTCAAGTCAGCTCAGTTGCCAGCCTGCAGAGAATCCAGTCACCAATCTATGCAGGCCCACAAGTTGCCTGAGGGCTTGTTGTTGGGTGGGGCCAGTCTCTAGGGTGGGCTGCCTGCCCTGGCTGAGCTGAATTAAATCGGTGCTCTAGTGGGTGGTGCAGCCCTGGGCTAGCAGGCCTCAGGGAGAACTCCAATGACATCTGTGTCAGCACACCCACACCAGGCCACAACAATGGCCGCCGCCAATGTCCCAGTCCCTGGAGAGGTCTCACCCCTCACCGAGATGCACTCAGGGCCTATTAGGTGAGTCTCTTTTCACCACAGCACTGTGCACCTTTCTTTCTGGTGATTTTAAGATGCTTTCTGAAACGGGTGAGTTTGCGTGCAGGCCCTTTAAGAGCCGGTTTTAATTCCTTTGTGAACCGTGTTTTCTGGGGGTACTCCCCAATGCTTTAGTAGCAGGCAAAGTCAGTTATTATGCCACTCGTCTCGATTGTGCTGGGTGCACAAAATGCCCACAGCAGGGGCGCTCCCGGTTCAGGGCCCCACACCTCCAGGGAGGGCTGCGTACCTGTGGGCTGCTCCCGGCGGCCGTGAAGCTGGCGGCTTGTGAAGGCGGCGTTTTTCCTCTCCAGAAGGGAGTATCTGCCTCTTCCCCCTCAGTTAGGATTGTCCGTTGTTGCAGGAGTTCCTCTTATCCAGTTTTCAGTTCTGTCTCAGGGGTAATTTTTCCACAAGTAGTTGTAAATTGGCTGTGTGCAAGGGAGAAAGTGAGTTCCGAGTCTGCCTACGCCGCCATCTTGACTCCTCTCCTCATTCAGAGTTTTGATAGTCTGTTTTAATCTAATGAGAAAACAGTCGATGCTGGGAGTAACAAAAAGGAAATTTTTTTCCCTGGAATTACCTAGTCCATTTCTATGAATTAGCAGCAGATATTTCTCATTCTCATTTCCATAGTAAAATGGAAAAATTAGTTGCACTCCAAAATTTCTTAGAATATTGGGAAAAAAAGTTTTTGATGAAAAAATTAATAAGATAAATATTGTATCACCCAAGTAAGCAAATGAATTACAATCAGTATTAACCTGGAGTTGAAGGGATCCAGTGAATCTCACAAGTTAAGCACTTATATTGGTAAGGAGGTAAAGAATGTGTTCCTTTAACAGAGTGCTGGAATTCATGTTGATAAACAACTTGGAGGAATGAAAACATGGATGAGAGGAGGGGAAGAGGGGAATCAGCAAGAAGAGGTAAAGTGGGGAATTCTCAAGGAAGTGGCCAGTGAAAATTTACTATAGTGAATTTTAAGAGTTTAGGGAATTTCTTAAGAATTTAAGAACATTTTAAGAATGGAATTTTCTAATGTTCGATTTAAGTTATTGTTTCAATTCCTTCTGTAATTTAAAGCTCTTTACTCCCCATCCCAATGTGTGTGTGCGTGTATGTGTACCAAGTGGGAGTTAAAGTCTATTATCTCTATGAATGTTTTGTATGGAAGATATCTGGTTGAAATTGAGTTGAGTTTCTCGTCTTAGTTTTCCAAGTGTAGGATAAAGGAAGCAGAGACACAGAGGCCATAATTAGCAGTCATTCCTTCTTTTAATCAGGAAATATTAATTGAATAGCTTCCATGTACTTGCTGTATTCTAAGCAAGGAGGATAGAGCAGTGGACAAAAAAACAAATTCCTTTTCCTCATGGAACTTAGACTCTGGTAGGTAAGAAAGATAATAAATCAAAATACAAAATAATGCTAAGTAATAGTAAGAAAGATAAAGAGAATGTCTAGAAAGCAACCAGAGAAAAATGACATATTACACACCATAGAACAATGATAAGTATTCCCACTCGCTTCTCATCTGAAAAAGGAGAAGTCAGAAGACAATGGATCAACATCTCTCAAGTGCTAAAAGAAAATAATTGTCATTTTAGAGTTCTTTATCACAAAAATATCCTTCAAAAATGAGGGTGACTAATCTGAGAAGGCTATATACTGTATGATTCTAACTATATGACATTCTGGAAAAGGCAAGACTTTGAGACAATAAAAAGATCAGTGGTTGCTAGGGGTGGGGGTGGAGGGATGAACAGGCAGAACACAGAGGATTTTTAGGGCAGTGAAAATACTCTGTATGATATCATAATGATGGATACATGTCATTATACATTTGTTCGAACTCATTGAATGTACAACACCAAGGTTGAACCCTTAGATAAACACGGACTTTGTGTGATTATGCGGTGTCAATGTAGGTTCATCTTTGATAAAAAAAAAAAAAGTACCATTCTGGTGAGGGATGTTGATAATGGGAGAGACTATGTATATGTGGGGGCAGGAGGTATATGGGAAATCTCTGTACCTTCCTCTCAATTTTAATATAAAATCTAAAATTGCTCTTAAAAAATAGTATTTTTAAAAAATGAATAGGTCTTGGTCTTGAAAACCAAATGTGAGACCATTTAATGACCAAGTTGTGGAATCTTGAATCTAGTCCTGATGTTAAAGGACCAAATCTGTAATGAGGATATGGGAATTTGATAAAACACAGTTAAAAGCAGTGCTTAGGAAAAACTAGAACCATTTCCTATTTATACTCTGAATGATTTTTAAATTCTTCTATAAACATTACATATTTTAAAAACGAGGATGAAATAGAAACTTTTTCAGATAAAAGAAAACAGAGAATTCTCTGCTTCCCAGAGATCTGCATTAAAAGAAGTTCTTCAAGCTGAAGGGAAATGATACTAGATGTAAAGTCAAATCCATATAAAGAAATGAAGAGCACAAAAAATGGTAATTAAGTGTGTAAATAAGAGACTTTGTCATTTGTTTTCTTCCAGAAATTTTCTTAAATGACAATTAATTGTTTTAAACAAAACTATGGTGATGAAAGTCAGAGAATAGTTGTTATCTTAAGCAGACCAGTAGTGATGCAAATGTTCTATATCTTGATCTAGGTTGGATTATATGGGTATATATGCAAGTTAAAATTCATCAAACTTATGCAAGTCATACTTCATTATACTGTATGTAATTCTACTTCAATAAAGTAATGTTAGAATGAAAAAAACAAGGACACAGAAAGATTTAAAATCAAGTAACATGAAAAGATGTCAGGAAAATAATAATAAAAGAAAGTATTGTAGCTGTATTAATGTTAGTGTAAGCAGTCTTTAAGGAAAAAATATTATAGGTAAAAATGTGTGTCATATAATAATAAAATGTTCATATGCCAACATTATTTAAAGATGTAGCCTCAAAATATAAAGCAAAAATGGACAGAACTACAAGAAAAAAATAGAAAAAAATCTACCTTCATAGTAGAACATTTCAACACATCTTTCTCAGGAATTGACAGAACAAATGGGAAATAATTCAGTAAGGTTATATAAGATTTGAGCAGTAAAATTAATAAGCTTGATCTAATGGACATATATAGACTAGTCAACCCAACCACTGGAGGTGAACATTCTTTTCAGGCACAAAGAGTACATTTACAAAGATTGTCCAGGTGTCAGGCCATCATTATAGCAACACTCAACCAATTCCATTTATCTCAATACTATCAATTAAATTTAAAAGTCAATAATCAGAACTCTATTAGTTAAGAAATCTGAAAAAATGCACTTCTAAGCTACTCATTGGTCAAAGAAGAAATAATAATAGAAATAAGAGAATCAGAGGTGGGAGTTTTGCTATCAATTGGAGCAAAGAAATGGTGTGGGTGTTGGAAAAGAATGTGGAGTTCATGGAGGTATTTGTTTTTATCTTAAGATGGGGGATATTACAATGTGTTTGTGTAATGATGAGGAGGATCCTCAGCATACAGGGGGAAATGATGCTGGTAGGGGGAGGGAGTGTATAATTGAAGAGGCAGAATCTTTAGGAAAGCGAGATGGATAGAAGCCAGTACACAGGTGGAGAGGGTTACCTTGTCCATTGTAACAGAAAGGGAAGCAGAGGCTGCAGGAACACATGCAGGTAGATGGGGAAATTTGGAGGTGGAGAGATTAGACGTTATCCTCTGATTGCTTATATTTTCTCAGTAAAATAAGCAGCAAGGTAAGCAACTTATAATGAGGAGTAGAGAAGTTGAGGAAAAAGGACAATGCCTGTGACATTTGTCTTGGTGAGTGGGATAAGGACTTGACTAGGGAAACACAGTGACATTGTCATAAGGCAATTCTAAGGGCCCCTTGAGATTTTTACTTATAAATTCAAAGAAAGTCCAGTCAGCCAGCCAGTGCGTTTCCTTCTCTAGCCATAATAAATTGTTCTGGTGCATTGCTAAGTGTGCAGTGACCTAGATATATCCAAAGGTTGGGATTTTGCCCAGAGAGAAAGAAGGAGAAAGAAATTGTCAAGAGAAAGACAGAAGGGATCACAAGGATGGACAACAGAATCTAAATTGGGTAAGAGAAATGTAAGGCTCAGGGAAGGTCATCAACAGTGTAAAGGTGATTGGGTCAAATGTGATCTGAAAATACAAGCCCACCAATCCATTTCAGAAATCTTAAATTTCCTGAGGTCATGGAAACAGGGGTTCTAGTTTATTTTCACTATATTTTAGGAAGCAAGATGTCATACCTGACATCTAACAATGAAGTTTTAAGCCATCTTATGTATTGTATCTACTTTGATTTTAAGAAATTAGAGACTTAAATTCCCTGGGCTGGTGACCATGTTTATCTAGATCACTGCCATTTTCCTGACTCTTAGTCAAAGTACCCGGCCAACAGCATATACTTAATAATTATATGTTCAATACGTATTGATTAATTCCGAGTTTAAGAAATAAGAGATGAAAGACAGAAAGGTTACAGAACTTTTCTAAGGTCCAAGAGGCAAAAATAAACAGAGCCAGTCTAGAACTCAGTTTTCTGACTTCTAGACCGATTCCGTTTCCACTGTCCCATGCTACCCCAGGATAACATGAGACCAACAGGGAGGCAGGGAGTTATTCCAAAGAAACCAGCTTAACCTCCTATGCTATCCCTATATACTTCTTCCACAGTTTAGCTAAAGGAAAGTACAAGGCATATGAAAGATGGACAGATAGGGAGGGAAAAACTCAACAGATAATCCAACATAGTCACATCCTAGAGCAATGGCTTCCAAAACTTTTTGACTGTGATCCAGTGATAAGATATTCCTTGTCTTAATCACCTCAGACTGTTATAACAAATGGCAAGACCGAGTGGCTTAAACAACAAACATTTGTTTTTCACAGTTCTGGAGGCTGGGAAGTTCAAGTTCAAGGTCAGCAGATTTGGTGTCTGATGAGAACCCACTTCCTGGCTTGTCGGTAGCCACCCTCTGGCTATATCCTCACATGTCTGAGAGAGGTCAATCTCTCTTGTTTCTCTTTTTATAAGGGCACTAATCCCATTCATGAGGGCTCCACCCTCGTGACCTAATTACCTCCCAAAGGCCCCACCTCCTAATACCATCACACTAGGACTTCAATATGTGAATTTGGAAGGAACTCAAACATTCAGTCTGTAGCATACATATTACAACACAACCCAGCATTTATACACATACACACACAACACACACACACATACACACAATGAAACGAAAGTTTCATGAAGCAAAACTTGTCCTCACTTAAGGGTACTTACCCTTATGTATGAAACATGAACTCCGATATTTTCTATTCTATTCTATTATTTCTATTCTATTTTTTTAAAACTGCTAGAAGCAACTAATTAATTTGATTTCACAACTCTAGTAGGGAGCAATCTAATGTCTGAAAAATACTACCATTGAATGACTTAAGTCCTTGCTGTTCTTTCTCCTCTCCTGCTTTGCAAGTTGAAGGCAGTGGTCTCAACAGTTTTTTTTACAGGCTGTGGGAGAGCTCATAATCACCATCATAATAATGCAGCCACCCTGCATTTATAAAATTCTTTGTAGTCTTCTGAATAAAGACTCCTACTTTCTTTCCTATGCAACACCCCCAGCCTGGTGATTTAAGCAGAGAAATGCATTATCCACATTTTATAGCTCAGGGAACTAAGGTTAAAAGATATAAAATAATTTGACCAAGGTCACAGAGTCAATTAGCAGCACACCTGTAACTAGTAATTAGTTGTTCTTCCTCCAAATCGGTACTCTCAACGTGTCTCTAATCACCAAAAACCAAAACGTAAGATGAGAACCACCAAATTCTGCCACCTTTCTGGGACACCCAGAATAAAGAAAATTAGGAGAGGTAAACAAAGAAAAAAAGGATCCTGGTTGGAAGTCTCTCCAAGAGGCACATGAGAAGCAAAGTAAATGCTAATGTCCTAAGGACGAAAGGATACTATTAATATATATGTATATGCATACATACAAAGTAGGATAACTTATTACTGAGATCATTTAAAACAATAATTGCTTATCCTTACTTGCCACCTAATATATAGGGGAATAGCATTCAGACTTAAAATGATGTCTTTGTACTAATTATCAAGTTAATAGAGATCTGGTTTTCAACAATAAAACATGAAAAAGAAAAGGCTATTCAAAAAATCTTGCCTTTTTAAAAAAATCATGCCTTCCTTTTCTTCGGCATCATGAGAAATATTCCCTCAGGAAATTAAGAATCATCCACCATTGTGTGCCTATCTTACTACCATGTTACAATTACAGAAATGCTGAAGATGAGAAGACAAAGGCTTAACTGTTTTTTAGAGACAAATTTATTTCCTGTAAGAACATAGATTATCTCCTGTGTTCATATACATCTTTCAGATCCTAGTTGAAATAGATGGCGATAACAAAATAAGCCTCTATTTAAACTGAATAATAGTAGAAAGTTAACAAGCACTGGTTCCAGATTAAAAAACAAAAAGAAGCACATGTGTTTTCCTTACACTACTGTCTAATGTTGTTGGAAAACTCACACACAGCAGTGATCCACCCTAGGAGCGTTTTTCGTTGCCAGCCTTGGCGAAGCAGCTTCTCTATAAGATTTATCAAGTACAAAGTTGGACCGCTTCTAAAAAGGATAAACTACTTTGGACATGCCATAATACCGATCGTAAAGTTGTTTCAAGGAAGGTTTTAAGAATGCTCATTGGAAGCCAATGGATGGGTCAGAACTGGGGAGCTCTCTTGAAAGAATCTTGAATTAACAACTTGAGGAAACACTTTTAAGATGATTTAAGGACAGCCCTTTGGAACTGATTTTAAACAATGAAAACTAGGTTGTGTCTCTGTATGGGAAACCAAAGATTTAATTGGAAAAGCATTTAACGTTGTCTGCTATGTTATAGCAGTTCTTTTGTTGCACACTTTTTAAATTATTTTTAACTACTCTCTTTGTATAATCTTGCCCTGTGTTTAGCCTACAGTTCCCTTTTGTTTCCTTGTCAACACACTAACTACAAACAAGAAGATTCTATTATTTTAGCTTACTCAGTGGCTTTTAGATTGTTCATTGAGATCACATCACATCCACCACAGCTGTTGGCAACATGTCTTGCCTGAAATAAACAAACAGATTTCATTTCTTCAATATAGAGTCCAGCTAACTTATTTTACCAGTGACCTCAAACGTCCTTTTAAAAATCTGAAAGATTTTAAATTTAAGTTTCCTGAGTATGCCAGTTTCTAATGTCTTTTTCTAAGGTTAGGAAAGGGATATGAATATCCATACTATTTACACATACAAGCTACATTTTTGAAACTAATGAATACTCTGCATTCCACTTTCAATTACCAAATTCCCACCATAAAAACTGTTATACCAAGTGGAAATACCTGATTGGCTCAAAGCTGGGCACATGACTCAGCAAGGCCAATCAGAGAGATTTTTGCTGGAACTAAGCACTGGGCATTCTCTTTTTTTCTGTGATAAAAGCTACTGAAGACCAAGTAATCCCAGAGCTGAGAGGTACCATCTTCACCAATGCATGGAGGTAGCCTGTCTGAGAAGGAAGTCAACCTGAAAGAAAGCAAAGCCAGAGACAGAAAGAGCAGTGCCCCCAATAATATCGTTTCACCACCTGGATCCAGCTGTGCTTGAGCTAAGTGTGGACTTTGATATTTGCTTTTACATGCTCCGAGTTTCTGTCGCTTGCAAACAAAATGGCTCTGGCAAATGTTACAGATAGCAAAAAAGATGAAGCGGTGCCTTTCAGTCTATGCCATAGTCACAGAAACTGGCATGAAGCAAAAATGCGAGCTTGATCTTTTTGCCCCCGGCCTCCTGTCATGCTCTTGACTCTACTCTGGGCCTCCTCTCAGCCCCATGTCAACTGCCCACCTCTGGTCCTCTATGCTCCAGGCTCCCCTTTCCCGAATCCAAACCTGCTCACAGGCAGAGCGCTGATAGTGTAAACATATTCACTTCACAACCCTCTGAGGAGTATTTGCTTGTTAAAATTGATCTCCAGTTGTAGAACACAGGTCATCTTCGAGTTTCTCATGTTATCCTATTTTATTTCTGGTGACACCACCATTCAATCTCCAGGGCTAGAAATCTCAAGTAGCATTTCACTCTATCTTATTCATCTTCTCCAGTCAATCTAATATCAAGTCCTAATTTTTTAAAATTCTTTTGCATTACTTTTAAATTTGCCCCTTTATCTCATTCAATTCCTTATCATTTTAGCCTTAGATAATTTCAACTGACTCCTAACTAATGTCCCTGCCTGACCTCCTTCTAATCCACCCTATTGTCAAAATAATGTTTCTCAATGACCATTTTCATCAGGTCACATTAACAGTGATTTCATCTTCCCAGTTACACAGGCCTAAAAGCTAGGATGAAACATCCGTTCCCTCGTTTTTCATATTAAGCTGGTCATCAAGTCCTGTCAAGTCTCCTTCTATAATGTCATCTCTAAATATCTTTTTTGGGAACTAAAATATGAGGACATAGCTTAAAAAAAAAGAAATGCAAACAGTCCTTAGCCATATAAGTCGTACTCACCCTCATTAATAATGAAAATGTACATTAAAATTACACTACTTCAGACCTACTAGGATGGCTATATTTAAAAAAAAAAATAAGTGTAGAGAAATTAGAACTATCCTACACTACTGGTGGGAATGTAAAATCATACAGGTGCTATGGAAAACAGTTTGGCAGTTCCTTAAAAAGTTAAACATAGAAGTACCACATTACCCAGCAATTCCACTCCTAGGTACATATCCAAAAGAATTGAAAACAGGGACTCAGATATTTATACATCAGGGTTCATTGCAGCATTATTTATAATAGCCAAAAGGTGGAAACAACCCAAGTGTCCATCAACAGATGAATGGATAAACAAAATGTGATATACACACAATGGCATGTTATTCAGCCATAAAAGGAATGAAGGTTTGATACATGCTACAACATGGATAAAACTGAAAAACATTATGCTAAATAAAATAAGCCAGTCACAAAACAACAAATATTGTATGATTTCACTTATATGAAATATCTATCATAGGCAAATTTATAGACAGAAAGCAGATAAGAGGTTACCAGGCATGGGAGGAGGGGATATTGAGAAGTTATTACTTAATGGTTACAGAATTTCTGTTTGAGTGATGGAAAAGATTTGGAAACACATAGTGGTGATGGTTATACAACAATGTGACTGTAATTAATGCCACTGAATTGTACACTTAACAATGGTTAAAATGGCATATTTTATGTTATATATAATATATACAACAAAAAAATTTTTAATTACACTATGATATGTCTCTCCTATCAGATTGGCAAAAGTCTAACATTTTAACACCAAATTTTTGTTATTGAAGCTACATGGAAATTGGTAGTCTACCTTATGCTGGTGGAGATGCAAAAATGGTACAACCCCTGTAGAGGAGAATTTAGGAATATCTAGCAAAATTTCATATGCCTCTACCTTTTAACTCAGCAATTCCACTTATAGGTATCTATTTAAAAATACACTACAAAATTACAAAATGACATATTCCCAAGATGGGTCATGTCAGTACTATTTATAACAGCAAAAGGCTAGAAACAAGCTTGAAACAGTAGGGGAATGGAGATGATTCACAGGTTCCCAAACTTTTTTTTTCTTCTGCTTACTTTGGATTTAATTTGCTCTTCTTTTTTCTAATTTCCTAAGGTGGAAACTTGGATGATAAATTTTAGATCTTTCTTTGTTTCTAATATATGCATTTGATGCTATAAGTTTCCTTTTGAGTACTACTTTAGCTGCATGGCACAAATTTTAAGTTGTTTTTTCATTTCTTTTACTTGTCAAAATATTTTTTAATTTCTCTTGAGATTTCTTCTTTGACCCATATGTTATTTAGATGTATGTTGTTTAATTTCTACATATGTGGGGATTTTCTAGTTTTCTGTTATTGATTTCTAGTTTAATTCCATTATGGTCTGAAAGCAGACATTGTATGACTCTGTTCTTTTAAATTTGTTAAAATGTGTTTAATGGCCGAGAATGTGGTCTGTCTTGGTGAATGTTCCATGTGAGCTTCAGAAGAATGTGTATTCTTCTGTTGTTGGATGAAGTGGTCTATAGATGTCAATTATATCCAGTTGATTGATGGTGTTGTTGAGTTCAACCATGTCCTTACTGATTTTCTGTCTGCTGGATCGGTCCATTTCTCATAAAGGGATATTGGTGTATCCAACTATGATAGTGGATTCATCTTATTCTCCTTGTAGATCTATCAGTTTTTGCCTCACATAGATTAATGTTCTGTTGTTCATATATACATGTTAAGGATTGTTATGTCTTCTTAGAGAATTGATCTCTTTGTCATTATGTAATGCCCTTCTTTATCCCTAATAATTTTCCTTGCTTTGAAGTCTGCTCTGCATGAAATTCATATAGCTACTACCACTTTCTTTTGATTAGTGTTTGCATGGTATATTTTCCTCCATTCGCTTATTTTTAATCTATGTGTGTCTTTATATTTAAAGTGAGTCTGTTTTTTGATCCACTCTGACAGTCTTTGTATTTTAATTAGTGCATTTAGACCTTTGAGGTTAAAAGTGATTATTGACATAGTTGGATTAATATCTACCATATTTGTTACTATTTGTTTCCTTGTTCTTTGCTTTTATCTCTGTCTTCCACACTTTTTCTGCCTTTGTGGATTTAAATAGCATTTTATATGATTCCATTTTCTCTCCTTTCTTAGTATATCAGTTATACTCGTTTGTTTTACTGGTTTCCCTAGAGTTTGTGATATACATTTGCAACTAATCCAAGTCCACTTTCAAATAACACTATACCACTCCACACGTAGTGTAAGTATCTTATAATAACAAAATAATTCTAATTACTCCTTCTCATCCCTTGTATCATTGCTGCCATTCATTTCACTTATACATAAGCATAAATAAGCATGTCTATGATATATACATGATCATACATAATTGAATATATTGTTGCTATTATTATTTTAACTAAACTGTTATTTGATCAATTAAGAATTGAAAAAAATAAAAGTTTTCATTTTACCTTTATTTATTCTTTTGTCAGTGCTCATCCTTTCTTCATGGAGATCCAAGTTTCTAACCTATATTATTTTCCTTTTCTATACATATTTTTTTAATTTTTAGTTTATTGCAGTAACATTGGTTTATAACATTGTATAAATTTCAGGTGTACATCATTATACTTCTATTTCGGCATAGATTACATCATGTTCACCACCCAAATACTAATTAAAACCCATCACCGCACACATGTGCCAAATTATCCCTTTCACCCACCTCCCTCCCCCATTCCCCTCTGGTAACCACCAATACTATCTCTGTCTCTATGTGTTTGTTTATTGTTGTTATTATCTACTACTTAATGAAGGAAATCATACAGTATTTGACCTTCTCCCTCTGACTTATTTAACTTTGCATAATACCCTCAATGTCCATCCATGTTGTCACAAATGGCTGGATATCATCACTTCTTATGGCTGAGTAGTATTTCTTTGTGTATATATACCACATCTTCTTCATCCATTCATCCCTTGATGGGCACTTAGGTTGCTTCCAAGTCTTGGCTATTGTGAATAACGCTGCAATGAACACAGGGGTGCACGTATCTTTACGCATTGGTGTTTTCAAGTTCTTTGGATAAATACCCAGCAGTGGAATAGCTGGATCATATGGTGGTTCTATCCTTGATTTTTTGAGGAATCTCCATACAGTTTTCCATAGTGGCTGCACCAGTTTGCACTCCCACCAGCAGTGTATGAGAGTTCCTTTCTCTCCACATCCTCTCCAACACATGTTGTTTCCTGTCTTGTTAATTATAGCCATTCTGACAGGCGTGAGGTGATATCTCATTGTAGTTTTGATTTGCATTTCCCTGATAGTTAGTGATTTTGAACATCTTTTCATGTGTCTGTTGGCCATCTGTATATCTTCTTTGGAGAAATGTCTGTTCAGGTCTTTTGCCCATTTTTTAATTGGGTTGGTAGTTTTTTTGTTGTTGAGATGCATGAGTTCTTTATATATTTTGGAGATTAAGCCCTTATCAGATGTAAGGTTTGCAAATATCTTCTCCCAATTGTTAGGTTGTCTTTTCGTTTTGTTGATGGTTTCCTTTGCTGTGCAGAAGCTTTTTAGTTTGATGTAGTCCCATTTGTTTATTTTTTCTATTGTTTCTCTTGCCTGGTCAGACATGGTGCTTGAAAATATGTTGCTAAGACCGATGTCGAAGAGTGTACTGCCTATGTTTTCTTTTAGAAGTTTCAGAATTTCAGGTCTTACATTCAAGTCTTTAATCCATTTGGAGTTAATTTTTGTGTATGGTGTAAGGTAAGAGTCTACTTTCATTTTTTTGCATGTGGCTATCCGGTTTTCCCAACACCATTTGTTGAAGAGACTTTCTTTTCTCCATTGTATGTTCTTGGCTCCTTTGTCAAAGATTAGCTGTCCATAGATGTGTGGGTTTATTTCTGGGCTTTCGATTCTATTCCATTGATCTGTGTGTCTGTTTTTGTACCAGCACCATGCTGTTTTGGTTACTATAGCTTTGTAGTATATTTTGAAATCAGGGAGTGTGATACCTCCAGCTTTGTTCTTTTTTCTCAGGATTCCTTTAGCTATTCGGGGTCTTTTGTTGTTCCATATAAATTTTAGGATTCTTTGTTCTATTTCTGTGAAAAATGTTGTTGGAACTTTGACAGAGATTGCATTGAATCTATAGATTGCTTTAGGAAGTATGGACATCTTAACTATGTTAATTCTTCCAATCCAAGAGCACGGAATATCTTTCCATTTCTTTGTGTCTTCTTCAATTTCTTTCAGCAATGTTTTATAGTTTTCCGTGTAGAGCTCTTTCACCTCTTTGGTTAAGTTTATTCCTAGGTATTTTATTCTTTTTGTTGCAATTGTAAATGGGATGGTATTCTTAATTTCTCTTTCTGCTACTTCGTTGTTAGTGTATAGAAATGCAACTGATTTTTGTACGTTGATTTTGTATCCTGCAACATTACCATATTCGTTTATTACTTCTAAAAGTTTTCTGGTGGATTCTTTAGGGTTTTCTATATATAAAATCATGTGATCTGCAAATAGTGACAGTTTCACTTCTTCCTTTCCAATTTGGATTCCTTTTATTTTTTTCTGTTGCCTGATTGCTCTGGCTAGGACTGGCAGTACTATGTTAAATAGGAGTGGTGAGAGTGGCCATCCTTGTCTGGTTCCTGTTCTTAGAGGGATAGCTTTCAGTCTTTCACCATGGAGGCTGATATTAGCTGTGGGTTTGTCATATATGGCCTTTATTATGTTGAGGTACTTTCCTTCTATACCCATTTTATTCAGAGTTTTCATCATAAATGGATGCTGTATCTTGTCAAATGCTTTCTCTGCATCTATTGAGATGATTGTGTGATTTTTATTCTTCCTTTTCTTAATGTGGTGTATTACGTTGATTGATTTGTGAATGTTGAACCATCCCTGCATACCTGGAATAAATCCCACATGATCACGGTGTATAATCTTTTTAACGTATTGCTGCATGTGATTTGCTAGTATTTTGTTGTTGAGGATTTTTGCATTGATGTTCGTTAGTGATATTGGCCTGTAATTTTCTTTTTTTGTGTTCTCTTTGTCTGGTTTTGGTATCAGGGTAATGTTGGCTTTGTAGAATGAGTTAGGAAGCTTCCCCCCATCCTCAATTTTTTGGAAGAGTTTGAGAAGGATAGGTATTAAGTCTTCTTTGAATGTTTGGTAGAATTCACCAGGGAAGCCGTCTGGTCCTGGACTTTTATTTTTGGGGAGGTTTGTGATTACTGTTTCGATCTCCTTACTGGTGATTGGTCTATTCAAATTCTCTACTTCTTCTTGATCCAGTTTTGGAAGGTTGTATGATTCTAAGAATTTATCCATTTCTTCCAGATTGTCGAATTGTTTGGCATATAGCTTTTCATAGTATTCTCTTATAATCTTTTGTATTTCTGAGGTGTCTGTTGTAACCTCTCCTCTTTCATTTCTGATTTTACTTATTTGTGCCTTCTCTCTTTTTTTCTTGGTGAATCTAGCTAAAGGTTTGTCAATTTTGTTGATCTTTTCAAAGAACCAGCTCTCGATTTTATTAATTTTTTCTATTGTTTTTTTGGTCTCTATTTCATTTATTTCTGCTGATGTTTATTATTTCCCTTCTTCTACTGATTTTGGGCTTTGTTTGTTCTTCTTTTTCCAGTTCCTTTAGGTGCATTGTTAGATTGTTTATTTGAGATTTTTCTTGTTTGTTGAGATAGGCCTGTATTGCTATAAACTTCCCTCTTAGAACCGATTGTGCTGTATCCCATAAATTCTGGTATGTCATATATTCATTTTCATTTGTCTAGAGGTACTTTTTGATTTCTTCTTTGATTTCTTCGTCGACCCAGTCGTTGTTCAGTAGCATTTTGTTTAATCTCCATGTATTTGTGGCTTTTCTGATTTTCTTCCTATAGTCAATTTCTAGTTTCACACCGTTGTGGTCAGAAAAGATGCTTGGTATTATTTCAATCTTCTTAAGTTTATGGAGACTTGTTTTGTGGCCTAATATGTGATCAATCCTGGAGAATGTTCCATGTGCATTTGAAAAGAACGTGTATTCTTCGGTTTTTGGATGGAATGCTCTGTATATATCTACTAGGTCCATCTGTTCTAGTGTATCATTTAAGGCCAATGTTTCCTTATTGATCTTCTGTTTGGATGATCTATGCATTGGTGTAAGTGGAGTGTTAAAGTCCCCTACTATTATTGTGTTACTGTCTATTTCTGTTTTCATGTCTGTTAATAATTGCTTTATATATTTCGTTGCACCTACATTGGGTGCGTAGATATTTACAAGTGTTATATCCTCTTGTTGGATTGTTCCCTTGATCATTATGTAATGCCCTTCTTTCTCTCTTTTTACAGTTTTTGTTTTAAAGTCTATTTTGTCTGATATGAGTACTGCTACCCCAGCTTTCTTTTCATTGCCATTTGCTTGGAGTACCTTTTTCCATCCCTTCACTTTCAGTTTGTGAGTGTCTTTAGGTCTGAAGTGTGTCTCTTGTATGCAGCATATATATGGGTCTTGTTTTTTTATCCAATCAGCCACCCTATGCCTTTTAATTGGAGCATTTAGTCCATTGACATTTAAAGCAGCTACTGATAAATATGTACTTACTGCCATTTTTTAACTTTGTTTTTTTTCCTCAGTGTTTTAGTAGTCCTTCTCTGTTCCTTTCTTCTTCTATACAGAATTGATGGTCACTTTAGTTTGACCTCTGTCTGAAAGCTCTACTCTTTAACTCCCCTCCTCCCTCCTTTTATGTTTTGATATCATATCTAACCTCTTTTTTGTGCATTTGTATCCATTACTTTCTTATCATGGAAATAGATAATTTTTGCTATTTGTGGTCTTCTCTTTTCCCCTTAAATCAGTCCCTTTAACATTTCTTGTAGCACTGGTTTCTTGGTGACACACTCCTTTAATTTTTGCTTGTCTAGGAAATTTTTGATCTCTCCTTCCATTTTGAATGATAACTTTGCTGGGTAGAGTATTCTTGGCTGTAAGTTTTTTCCTTTTAGCACTTTAAATATAGCATGCCACTCTCTTCTAGCCTGTAAGGTTTCTGCTGAGAAGTCAGCTGATAGCTTTATGGGGTTTCCTTTGCATGTAACTTGACTTTCTCTTGCGGCTTTTAGGATTCTCTCTTTATCTTTAATTCTGGACATTTTGATTATGATGTGTCTTGGTGTGGGCCTCTTTGGGTGTATCTCCTTGGGGGCTCTCTGTGCTTCCTGTACCTGGATGTCTGTTTCCTTCCTTAGGTTAGGGAAGTTTTCATCTATTATTTCTTGAAACAGATTCTCTGCCCCTTTGTCTCACACTTCTCCTTCCAGGACACCTAGAACACGGATGTTAGTGTGCTTGATGTTGTCCCAGAGGTCTCTTAGACCGTCCTTGTTCTTTTTAATTCTTTTCTCTTTTACCTTTTCAGTTTGGGTAATTTCTTCTAGTCTTTCATCCAGCTCACAGATCCGTTCTTCTGTATCCTCCACTCTGCTTTTGAGTCCCTGTAGTGAATTTTTCATTTCCAGTATTGCATTCTTCATTTCTGATTGGTTCTTTTATATATCTTCCATTTCTTTGTTGACATTCTCACTGAGTTCATCTATTCTTCTCCCCAGATCAGTGAGCATCCTTAACACTCTTAGTTTGAACTCTCTGTCGGGTAGGTTGCTCATTTCTGTTTCACTTAGTTCCTTTTCTGGGGTTTTGTCCTGTTCCCTTACTTGGAATGTATTCCTCTGCCTCTTCATTTTGCCTCTTTCCCTGTGCTTGTGTCTACGTATTAGGTAGGTCAGCTATGTCTCCTGCTCTTGGATAGGCGACCTTATGTAAGTAAGTGATGCCTTAGGAAGCCTGCAATGTGCTTCCCTCAGTTCTCAATGTTCCAGGGGTGACCCCTATGTGGGCTACGTGTGTCCTTCTGTTGTGTCCTGTTTGCTCTCCCTGTAGGCGCCCAGGGAGGCCGAGTTCTGCTCCTGGCCAGCTGTTGTAATGCTCAGCTGCTTGTAGTTGTTGTGGGCCCTTCAGTCTCTTTATCAGGTGTGGGGAGCCCCAGCACAGTTGGCTGCAAGTTCTAATACCACATTTGTATTGCAGTATTTCTTTTAAGTTAGTAGGCCCCCAGCATGGCAGGTTGTTAGGCTCAGGGCCTTACACTTGCTATAAGCCTTCAGCCTTTAGGTCTCTTGTCAGCTCTCTGAGGATTGCAGCTTGGTGTGGCTGGCCAAATTGTTTCAGGCTTTGCAAGGTGGGGCAAACCCCCTATGTGGGTCTTTGAGAAGCACAAGTCTTCCACAGCTGACAAGCCCTGCCACCCACAGGTCCACACACACAGTCAACACAGTCCTGCCCTGTGTGCACACCCCAACCTCCCGAATCGGACCCAGTCTCTCCACGGCAGGAGCCCCACACACTCCGCCACCGCCTCACACTCTCCACCAGCTCCTTGTGCACACCCTGCCCCACTGAAGTCAGCTCAGTTGCCAGGCTGCACAGCATCCAGTCACCAATCTATGCAGGCCCACAAGTTGTCTGAGGGCTTGTTGTTGGGTGGGGCCAGTCTCTAGGGTGGGTTGCCTGCCCTGGCTGAGCTGGATTAAATTGGTACTCTAGTGGGTGGGGCAGACCCTGGGCTAGCAGTTCTCAGGGAGAACTCCAATGGCGTCTGTGTCAGCACACCCACACGTGGCCACAACAATAGCCGCCGCCAATGTCCCAGTCCCTGGAGAGGTCTCACCCCTCACCAAGATGCACTCGGGGCCTATCAGGTGAGTCTCTTTTCACCAAAGCACTGTGCACCTTTCTTACTGGTGATTTTAGGTTGCTTTCTGAAATGGGTGAGTTTGCACGTGGGCCCTTTAAGAGCCGGTTTTAATGTCTTTGTGAACCAGCTTTTCTGGGGGTACTCCCCAATGTTTTAGTAGCAGGCTAAGTCAGATATTATGTCACTCGTCTCGATCGTGCTGGGTCCACCAAATGTCCACAGCGGGGGCACTCCCGGCTCAGGGCCCCGCGCCTCCAGGGAGGGCTGCGCCCCTTTTGGCTGCTCCTGGGTGGCCGTGAGGCGCTGCGGCTTGTGAAGGTGGCGTTTTTCCTCTCCAGAAGGGAGTCTCTGCCTCTTCCATTTCAATTAGGACTGTCCGTTGTTGCAGGGGTTCCTCTTATCCAGTTTTCAGTTCTGTCTCAGGGGTAATTTTTCCACAAGTAGTTGTAAATTTGCTGTGTCCGCAGGAGGAGGTGAGTTCAGAGTCTGCTTACGCTGCCATCTTGACTTCCTGGAGTCTCCTTTTCTCTAAAGAACTCCTTTTAACACTTCTTGCAAGGCAGGTCTTCTGGCAACAAATTCCCTCAATTTTTGTTTTTCTGAGAAAGTCTTTTTTTTGAAGACTTTTGAAGGATAGTCTCCATTTTTAAAGGATAGTTTGCAGGGTTGAAATTTTTCTATTCCTAGGTTTTTTTCTATCAACACTAAATATTTCACGCCATTCTCTTCTTGCTTGTATGGTTTCTGAAAAGAAGTTATGTGTAATTCTTATCTTTTTATTCTATAGATAAAGTGTGTTTTCCCTGTGGCTTCTTTCAGGAATTTTTCTTTATCTTTGATTTTCTGTATTTTGAAAATTATATGCCTAGGTGTAGTTTTTTGTATTTATCCTTCTTGGTGTTCCCTAAGTTTACTGGATCTGTGGTTCAGTGTCCGATGTTAATTTGGGGGAAATTCTCAGTCATTATTGTTTCAAATGTTTCTTCTGTTCTTTTCTCTTTTCCTTTTCATTCTGGTAGTCACATTACATATATGTTACACCTTCTGTAGTTGTCTCACAGTCCTTGGATATTCTGTTCTGTTTTTTTCAGTCTTTGTTCTCTTTGCTTTTCAGTTTTCGAAATTTGATATATCCTCAAGCTCAAAGATTCTTTGCTCAGCCATATCCATTCTACTAATGAGCCCATCAATGGCATTCTTCATTTTCTGTTACAGTGTTTTTGATCTCAAGCATTTCTTTATGGTTCTTTCTTATGAGTTCCATCTCTCTACTCACATTGCCTATCTGTTCTTGCATGCTATTGTCTTTATCCATGGAGCCCTTCACATATTAATCACAGTTGTTTTAAATTCCTGGTCTGATAATTCCAACATCCCTGCCATGTCTGGTTCTGATGCTTGCTCTGTCTCTTCAAATTGTGTTTTTTGCCTTTTACTATGCTTTGTAACATTTTCTTGATAACCAGACATGATGTACTGGGTAAAAGGAACTACTGTGCTGTAAATAGGCCTTTAGTAATGCGGTGACAAGGTGTGGGGGCAGGAGAAGCATTTTATATATTGTTCCAGTGCCTCTGGACTGGGAACTTAACAAGTGTTTCTCAGCTTTTCTCTCCCCTCTTTTAGATGGGACAGGATGGCTAGAGCTGGCTGGAGTTGGGTATTTCCCCTCCCCCAGGTCAATTAGGCTCTGATAATACTCCAGTAGGTTAGGCTCTGGTTAACTAGTTTCTCCTAAGGGCCTTATTAAGAAGAATAGAATGCTCTGGCATATTTCAAAATGCTTCACTTTCCCCTCCCTCTGCTGGAAGCACAAGGGGATTTTTCTCCAATATTTACCGTGAGACCTTGGTTGAGCTCCTGGAGATAAAACTCACAAAAGTGTGGGACACCCCTGATGACTGGGTTCCCCTGGAGTCTTTATCTCTCAGCTAAAGAGAGATGTAAAGGTAAATTTACCTTTACATCTCTCTTTGTCCACACTGTGCCAGCAATTCATCAAGCAGAATTCAAGTTTTTCTACCCTAGCACGGTTCCCATAATAGTTTCTGCTTGTAAGTCTCTACTCTGGTTAGCCATGAATCCTTGTATTCATCCGTCTTTCCAATCTCAAGTCCAGTGGTTTGTCTGTGTCCTCACTTCCCTTACAGATCTAAGAAGAATTGTTGATTTTTCAGTCTGTTCAGCTTTTTACTTATTAGACGTAGTGGCGACTTCCAAGCTCCTTATATGTAAAACCAGAAACCCAAGCTTTCTTGATTCACAGCATCCTTAATGAGTCCATAATTTTTTTTTTCACAGCATGCCTAAACCAAAAGAAATACTTAACAGTTCTGTTTATTAAGTGGTTAGGCCGAAACAACTTAATATATGTGTCCTAACATCGTAGCAGCCATTTTAAAATGAATAATACACATTAATTGAGATAAAAGATAATATTTTTATTTTATTCTTAAGTAACCACAATTACGTAGAGAGGGGATGAGTGTACCTGTTAGGCACTGCACAACTTCTTAAACCTTGAAATCAGATTGAACTCCAACTCCCTCATTTTGTACTCTGCATTGATTTTCATGTGGTGTTTGCTTTCTTTTTTTTTTTTTAAAGATTTTATTTATTTATTTTTTCCCCCCAAAGCCCCAGTAGATAGTTGTATGTCATAGCTGCACATCCTAGTTGCTGTATGTGGGACTCGGCCTCAGGATGGACGGAGAAGTGGTGCCTCGGTGCGCACCCGGGATCCGAACCCGGGCCACCAGCATCGGTGCGCGTGCACTTAACCACCAAGCCACGGGGCCGGCCCATGGTGTTTGCTTTCTATCACAGCATCCAAAAATCCAACTTTGCAAAGATATGACATCATCAAAAGGAATATAGCATGATCTAACATTGAAACAGTGATTTACCTCAAGCTAGTTGTTTGTGCAGTCTCAGAAGTATCAAATATTACCATATGTCTCTCACGAATTTAAAATACCCCACAGTCTGGGCTGGTCCAGTGGCATGGTGGTTAAATTCGTGCAGTCCACTTTGGCAGCCTGGGGTTCGCAGGTTCAGATCCCGGGCACGGACCTCATCAAGCCATGCTGTGGCGGCATCCCATATACAATATAGAGTAAGACTGGCACAGATGTTAGCTCAGGGCCAATCTTCCTCACCCCAAAAAAAAACCCCACAGTGCCCCTGAGTGATTGCTGCAGTGCCCTGAGGATTGATAAATGGTACATCCACCCGACAGAGTCATATGCAGCTGTAAACACTTGTGAGGGAGTTGGTGTCAAGACGGCGGCATGGACAGACTCTGAACTCACCTCCTCCCACAGACACAACAGATTTACAACTAGTCTTGGAACAATTACCCCTGAGAGAGAACTGAAAACTGGATAAGAGGAACCCCTGCAACAAGCAACAGTGCTGACTGAGGGGAAAGAGGCAGAAATTCCCTTCTGGAGAGAAAAAAAGCCACCTTCACAAGCCGCAATGCTTCACGGCTGCCCAGGGGCAATCCAAAGGCACACAACCTTCCCTGGAGGAGTGGGGGACCTGAGTTGGGGAGGGTTGCTGCTATAAGCATTTTTTGAACCCAGCACAACTGAGATGAGTGTTATAATATCTGGCTTTTCTGGCTACTAACATGGCAGAGAATACCCTCAGAAAAGCTATCGGACATAAGGAAAGAAAAGCTGACTCTTAAATGGCCTGTGCACAAATTCACCTGTTTTGGAAAGCAACATAAAATCACCAGAAAGAAAGGTGCACAGTCCTTTGGTAAAAAGAGACTCACCTGATAGGCTCTGGGTGCACCTTGGTGAAAGGTGAGACCTCTCCAGGGACTGAAACAGTGGCAGCAGCCATTACTGTGACCTAGTACAGGCGTGCTGACACAGATGCTGGCAGACATCATTGGAGTTCTTCCCCGGGCCTGTCAGCACAGGGGTCTGCCCCACCCACTAGAACATTGATTTAATCCACCTCAACCAGGGCAGGAAGCCCACCCTAGGGACTGGCCCCACCCAACAACTGGTGGGCCTGCATAGACTGGGTGCCCGGACCTCCTGCAGCCGGGCTAATGGGTCCAATCTGTGGGGCAGGGCATGCACGAGGAGCGGGTGGAGTGTGTGGGGTGTTGGTGGAGTGTGTGGGCCCTCTGCAGAAGGGTGACTGGGCCCACTTTAGAGAGTTGGGGTGCACACATGGGGCGAGACTATGTTGAGAGTGTGTGTGGCCCTGTAGACGGTGGGGCCTGTCAGCTGTGGAAGACTTGTGCTTCTCAAACAGCCACATAAGGGATGGGCCCCACCTTCCAAAGCCTGAAACAATTGGGTGCTCCCGTGCCTGGGGCCAGCCCCACCCAGCTGCAATCCTAAGAAAGCTGACAAGAGCCTTGTAGGCCGAAGGGCTACAGCAATTGTAAGCCCCGGAGCCTAACAACCAGCCATGCTGGGGCCTATTCACTTAGAAAAAATGCAACAGGAATGTGCTATTAGACCTTGCAGCCAACTGTGCTGGGGCTCCCCACACCCAATAAAGAGACTGAAGGGTTCATAGCAGCCACACACAACTGAGCATTACAACCAGCCACCCAGGGGGACAGCCCAACCTCCCTGAGCAAGTACATCAAGAGGAACCCTGCCACAACAGAAGGACACATGTAGCCCACACAGGGGTCACTACTGGAACATTTGGAACTGGTGATGAGAGGGAAGCACACTGCTGGGCCTCATAAGGCATCTCTTACATAAGGCCACCTCTCCAAGATCAGGACACCTACCTAATACACAGATACAAGCACAGAGAGAGAGGAAAAATGAGGAGGCAAAAGAATATGTTCCAATTAAGGGAACAGGACAAAACCCCAGAAAAAAGAACTAAATGAAACAGAAATGAGCAATCTGCTTGACAAACAGTTCAAACAAAGAGCCATAAGGATGCTCACTGACCTTGGAAGAAGAATAGATGAACTCAATAAGAACATCAACAGAATTGGAAAATATAAAAAAGAACCAATCAGAAATGAAGAATACAATACTGGAAATGAAAAATTCACTAGAGAGGCTCAACACCAGAGTAGATGATACAGAAGAATGGATGAGAGTGCTGATTGAAAGACTAGAGGAAATCACCCAAGCTGAACAGGTAAAAGAAAAAAGAATTAAAAAGAATGAAGACAGTCTAAGGGACCTCTGGGACAACATCAAGCACACTAACATCCATGTCATTGGTGTCCCAGAAGGAGAAGAGAGAGACAAAGGGGCAGAGAGGCTACTTGAAGAAATAATACCTGAAAACTTTCATAACCTAAGGAAGGAAACAGACATCCATGTGCAGGAAGCACAGAGAGCACCAAACAAGACAAACCAAAGAGGCCCACACCAAGACACAGCATAATTAAAATGTCCAGAATTAAAGATAAAGAGGGAATCCTAAAAGCCACAAGAGAAAGGCAACAAGTTATATAGAACCCACATGGCTATCAGCTGACTTCTCAGCAGAAACCTTTCAGGCTAGAAGAGAGTGGCACAATATACTTACACTGCTAAAAGGAAAAAACCTACAGCCAAGAGTACTCTACCTGGCAAGGTTATCATTCAGAATGGAAGGAGAGATAAAGAGTTTCCCAGACAAGCAAAAATTAAAGGAGTTTGTCACCACAAAACCAGTCCTATAAGAAATGCTAAAGGGACTTATTTAAGGAGGAAAGAGAAGACCACAAATAGGAAAAACTATTTATTTCCATGATAAGAGGGTAATGGATACAAACACACAAACAAGAGGTTAGATATGATATCAAAAACATAAAATGTAGGAGGAGTGGAGTAAAAGAGTAGAGCTCTTAGAAATAAGTCAAACTAAAGAGACCATCAACTTAATATAGATTGCTATATATGTAGGTTATTATATATGAACCTCATGGGTAACCACAAACAAGAAACCTATAATAAATACACAAAAAACTAAGAGAAAAGGAATCCAAACATAATACTAAAGAAAGCCATCAAACCACAAAGAAAGAGATCAAGAGAAGAAGAAAGAAACAGAGAAGAAATAGTAAAACACCCAGAAAAAAAGTTTAAAAATGTCAATAAGAGCATACTTATCAATAGCTACTTTAAGTGTCAAAGGACTAAAAGCTCCAATAAAAAGGCATAGGGTGGCTAATTGGATGAAAAAAAAAAAAAACAAGACCCACATGTATGCTGCATACAACAGATACACTTCAGACCTAAAGACACTCACAAACTGAAAGTGAAGGGATGGAAAAAGATACTCCATGCAAACAGCAATGAAAAGAAAGCTGGGGTAGCAATACTTATATCAGACAAAATATACTTTAAAACAAAAACTGTAGCAAGAGACAAAGAAGTGCACTACATAATGATCAAGGGAACAATCCAACAAGAGGATGTAACACTTGTAAATATCTACACACCCAATGTAGGTGCACCTAAATATATAAAGCAATTATTAACAGACATAAAAGGAGAAATAGACAGTAACACAATAATAGTGGGGGACTTTAACACTCCACTTACACCAATGGATAGATCATCCAAACAGATCAATGAAGAAACGTTGGCCTCAAATGACACACTAGACCAGAAAGACTTAGTTGATATTATAGAGAACATTCCATCCGAAAACCAAAGAATACATATTCTTTTCAAATGCACATAGAATATTCTCCAGGATTGATCACTTATTAGGCCACAAAACAAGTCTCAATAAATTTAAGAAGAATGAAATAATATCAAGCATCTTTTCTGACCGTAACAGTAAGAAATTAGAAATCAACTATACGAAGAAAATCAGAAAAGCCACAAATATGTAGAGATTAAACAAAATGCGACTGAACAACAACTGGGTCAATGAAGAAATAAAAGAAGAAATCAAAAAATATCTGGAGACAAATGAAAATGAAAATATGACCTGCCAGAATTTATGGGATACAGTAAAAGCGATACTAAGAGGGAAGTTTATAGCAATACAGGCCTACCTCAACAAATAAGAAAAATATCAAATGAACAATCTAACAGTGCACCTAAAGGAACTGGGAAAAGAACAAACAAAGCCCCCAAATCAGTAGAAGGAGGGAATAATGAAAATCAGAGCAGAAAGAAATGAAATAAAGACTAAAAAACAATAGAAAAAATCAATGAAACCAAGAGATGGTTCTTTGAAGAGATAAACAAAATTGACAAGTCTTTGGCTAAACTCACTAAGAAAAAGAGAGAAGGTGCAAATAAATAAAATCAGAAGTGAAAGAGGAGAAATGACAATGGACATGTCAGAAATACAAAAGATTATAAGAGAATACTATGAAAAGCTATATGACAACAAATTGGATAATGTAGAAGAAATGGATAAATTCTTAGAATCACACAACCTTCCAAAACTGAATCAAGAAGAAATAGAGAATTTGAGTAGACCAATCACCAGTAAGGAGATTAAATAGTAATCAAAAACCTCCCCCAAAATAAAAGTCCAGGACCAGACTGCTTCCCTGGTGAATTCTACCAAACATTCAAAGAAGACTTAGTGCCTATCTTTCTCAAACTCTTCCCAAAAATTGAAGAGGAGGGGAAGCTCCCTAACTCATTCTACAAAGCCAACATTACCCTGATACCAAAACCAGACAAAGACAACACAAAAAAAGAAAATTACAGGCCAATATCACTAATAAACATCAAGGCAAAAATCCTCAACAAAAGACTAGCAAATCAAATACAGCAATATGTTAAAAAGATCATGCACCATGATCAAGTGGGATTCATTCCAGGGATGCAGAAATGGTTCAACATCTGCAAATCAATCAACATGATACACCACATTAACAAAATGAAGAATAAAAATCACATGATCATGTCAATAGATGCAAAGAAAGCATTTCACAAGATAGAGTATCCACTTATGGAAAAAAATTCTGAATAAAACGGGTATAGAAGGAAAGTACCTCAACATAATAAAGGCCATATATGACAAACCCACAGCTAATATCATCCTCAATGGTGAAAAACTGAAAGCTATCCCTCTGAGAACAAGAACCAGACAAGGATGCCCACATTTACCACTTCTATGTAACATAGTATTGGAAGTCCTAGCCACAGCAATCAGGCAAGAAAAAGAAATAAAAGGGATCCAAATTGGAAAGAAAGAAGTGAAACTGTCACCATTTGCAGATCACATGATTTTATACATAGAAAACCCTTAAAGAATCCACCAAAGAACTTTTAGAAATAATAAATGAACAAGGTAAAGTTGCAGGATACAAAATCAACATACAAAAATCAGTTGCATTTCTATACACTAAAAAAAAAATAGCAGAAAGAGAAATTAAGAATACCATCCCATTTACAATTGCAACAAAAAGAACAAAATACCTAGGCATAAACTTAACCAAAGAAGTGAAAGATCTGTACACTGAAAACCATAAAACATGGTTGAAAGAAATTGAAGACACAAAGAAATGGAAAGATATTTCATGCTCTTGGATTGGAAAAATTAACCTAGTTAAAATATCCGTCCTTTCTAAAGCAATCTATAGATTCAATGCAATCCCTATCAAAGTTCAAACAACAGTTTTCACAGAAATAGAACAAAGAATCCTAAAATTTATATGGAACAACAAAAGACCATGAATAGCCAAAGGAATCCTGAGAAAAAAGAACAAAGCTGGAGGTATCACACTCCCTGATTTCAAAATATACTACAAAGCTATAGTAACCAAAACAGCATGGTACTGGCACAAAAACAGGCACACAGATCAATGGAACATAATCAAGAGCCCAGAAATAAACCCACACATCTATGGACAGCTAATATTCCACAAGGGAGCCAAGAACATACAACGGAGAAAGGAAAGTCTCTTCAATAAATAGTGTTGGGAAAACTGGATAGCCGCATTCAAAAAAATGAATGGAGACCATTATCTTACACCATACATAAAAATTAACTCAAAATGGATTCAAGAATGTAAGACCTGAAACCATGAAACTTCTAGAAGAAAACATAGGCAGTACGCTCTTCAACATCGGTCTTAGCAACATATTTTCAAGTACCATGTCTGACTGGGCAAGGGAAACAATAGAAAAAATAAACAAATGGGACTACATCAAACTAAAAAGCTTATGCACAGCAAAGGAAACCATCAACAAAATAAAAAGACAACCTAACATTTGGGAGAAGATATTTGCAAACCATGTGTCTGATAAGGTATTAATATCCAAAATATATAAAGAACTCATACATCTCAACAACAGAAAAACGAATAACCCAATTAAAATGGGCAAAAGACCTGAACAGACATTTCTCCAAAGAAGATATACAGATGGCCAACATGCACATGAAAAGATGTCCAACAAATGCAAATCAAAACTACAATGAGATATCACCTCACACCTATCAGAATGGCTATAATTAACAAGATAGGAAACAACAAATGTTGGAGAGGATGTGGTGAGAAGGGAACTCTCATACACTGCTGATGAGAGTGCAAACTTGTGCAGCCACTATAGCAAACAGTATGGAGATTCCTCAAAAACTTAAGAATAGAACTACCATACGATCCAGCTATTCCACTGCTGGGTATTTATCCAAAGCACATGAAAACATGAATGCGTAAAGATACATGCACCTCTATTTTCTTTGCAGCATTATTCACAATAGCCAAGACTTGGAAGCAACCTAGGTGCCCATCAAGGGACAAATGGATAAAGAAGATGTGGTATATATACACAATGGAATACTACTCAGCAGTAAGAAATGATGAAATCCAGCCATTTGTGACAATATGGATGGAACTTGAGGATATTCTGCTAAGCAAAATAAGTCAGGAGGAGAAAGTCAAATACTGTATGATCTCACACATATGTAGAAGATAAAAACAATAACAAACAATCACATAGAGACAGAGATTGGATTGGTGGTTACCAGAGGGGAAGAGGGGAGGGAAGAGGGCAAAAGGGGTGATTAGGCACATGTGTATTGTGATGGATTGTAATTAGTCTTTGTGTGGTGAACATGATGTAATCTACACAGAAATCAACATATAATGATGTACACCTGAAATTTATATAATGTTATAAACCAATGTTACCGCAATAAAAAAAAATAAAAAAACAGTTGTGAGGAATATCTCTATATCCTTCTATGAAATGATCTTCAGTATGTGTTGTTAAGTGGGAAAAAGATGTATATAAAGCATATTAGCAAAAAATAGACACAAATATGAATATAAATACATCTTTTTTTATTTAAAAAATGGAAGGAGAAACCATAAAATTGTTTCTAATATTTACCTGTAGGCACAGGAATATAACAAAGTGGAGGAGTCTGAGATAAAAGCTACACTTTACTAAATATACCTTGTTTTTTGACTTATGCATCTTATACATGTTTTACATAATTATGAGACAATTTTTGAAAGCCATTAATCTCACAGTTAGGTCCTGGGCCTAATCTTCAGCACTATCTGCCCTCTTGCTTCAGAATGTGAGATTCTCTTTAAATGCTACCCACCCTAGAAAACTCTGGTTTCACATTGTACCTTCAGTTGATAGTTGGCTGACCTGAACCATTTATTTTCTTCCTTTGGCACGTAACGATAAGCAACCAAATTCTTAATTTTTACAATTATTATCACCCGCATATCTCTCAACTACTAGAAAACTTGTATAAGCCATGTATCTCCTTCCAGCTATTTCCAAGACAATTAACCATAGGTGAGAGTCTTGGTAATTGTGATGCTACAACATATCAAGTACTATCATCACCACACTTCCATCAGAAATGTGAGTTATTGTTGCCATGTGGTCAACATTTATCCAATTCTAGAACCCCACTCCCAGTATCAACTGTTTTGGTTGGTGTTCTCCCAGAAGCAGACGCCGATAGGAGGCTTCAATGCAAGTGGTTCATTTCTGAAGTAATCCTAGGAAATGCCAGTAAAGTAGGGAGGTAAGTCAAGGAAGAGAAGGAAGCCAGTAAAGTGTATATTATCAAGCAATTATAACCATGGATAATTATAGCTTAATCCCACAGGGGACCTCTAAAAAATGGTATAGAATACATGCCTCCGAGTATTTCCACCTGAGAGGCAAAGGTTCTGCCATTCATTAGTTGAGAGTCGTGTGAAGACGAGGGAAGTGCACAAATTTCCCAGCACTGCCATGCTGCCCACAAAGGTTCCTGTGACCAGAGAAAGCCCCCCAAAAAAGAAATAAGAGGCTGGCAGTTGGAAGCCACCAATCATGAGCTGAATCTGGAAGGGAACAGGAATATGAGTGGGGCGTGTCTAGGTCCATCTTTTTGCTCATCTACAACCACTTTCTGTTCCTTAGAGAACAGAGTTTTTTTTTCACCCTAGTGGCTTTGTGCAGGCTGTCTTCTTTGTAAAGAAGACTCTCTTCATCTTCCCCCCATACCTGATTGGATCTGTTGAAATCCTTCCCGGGTTTCAAGGTCTAATTAACCTATCAAGTCTTCTCTCATTATCTCAGTTGACATTAATTTGTCTGTTCCCCACCTTACCACACCTATTACCATAGCACTTTGTTTATATCTCTATCTCAGCACTTTGTACATTTTGCGCAATAATGGAGTTATTTGAAAATATCTATCCTGCCCACTAGATGTGAGTTATTTGAGGGCAAGGGACCAAATCATATTGGAATTTCCAAACATCGTAAAACCAGAACAATGCTTAAAATACAATTTTATTTAATAAGCAACTATTAAATTATTCTATTCATTCACTCAACAAATATTTATTGAGTGCTTACTAGGTACCAGGCCCAGTGCTAACCACTTGGCATATAACGAAGAGCCAGAAAGGCATGGAAGCCACTTCCCACCACCTCCACCAAAAGACTTCCATTTTTTCCTATCATCTACTGCATTAAGTCCAACATTTTTCTGCTCTCTAAGACGTGTATTACTTCTTTTTTTAATTCTTCCCTTGCCTCATCCTCCCCTATACAAATATAATAATCGGTAATAGGTATTACACACATGCTATGAGCCAGGCCGTCTTGCTTATTTCAATTCATTTAATCTTCATAACAAATCAACAAGGGTTGAATTATTAATTCCATATTCTAAATCTGGTAACTGAGATGCAAGTAATAAATAATTTGCTCAAAAGTATAGAGCTAGCAAGTGGAGGGTGTTGGGGAGAGCTAGGACTCAAAACACTGTTTTATGCTGCCTATGTGATTTCCATTCTTACTGCTCCTCAAAATGCCCTCTGTAAGCATGGTACACCCATGTCTGTTATGCCATACCAAGCGAAATGCCCTCCTACCTCCATCCTTCCAAACCCTTGAACAGTAATTGCTGTAACTGTATCCCTCTCTCATTGTTTGTGTTTGTTTTTTGTTGAAAGCATATCAAACTTTGGCTTTCTCTGTTTTGAGCTATAGAGAAGATTTTTTTTACCAATGATGACATTTTGATACTAAGAAATTCATTCTCTTTCTTATTATCTTTCTTTGATGTTCTGTACCTCTATGCAATAAACATTTAAACTGCTCTTTGAAATACAGAGAGAAGAAAATTATTAGCAGAATCACAATGATAAATTTTGGTTTAGATATTTCACTGTTTTCTTTAGGTTAAACAATAGGACGTGGGGATAGGGTGGGAGAAGGCTAAAATCATATTAGAATAAAAAGCTAAGTGTCCTCGGGAAAAGAATTATTTTGACTTCAATGTAATGTAAAGGGCAATGGGAAAATCAAAAGGAAAAAAGAAATTTTAAGTTTAATTCTAAAATTATTTTAATTTAAAAAACAAAATATATAGCTTAGCAGAGGACGTTATTAATGATTTTTAGAGCCCTTTCTAATATAATTTATGTTATTTAATGAGTTTTCAAGTTCTAAATTGTATTAGTGATGCAGCCTTTATTCCATGCATATATTGAAACTGTGTTAAGTATTTTTCAGATTCCATTGTGATGCCTGATGTAGGATTGGCAATATTTAAATGATTCTGGCCTGCAGCTCATCATCTCAGGCTGTGAATTCATTAAATTTGAAAAGAGGCAGGCGAAAGATTCATTTTGAATGGGAGATATCCAGGAGAATGAGCAGGTTGGTCCAGGAGTTGCTGTTGGGTGCCTTTGAAGAACGGTAGCGCACCTTTTCCTAAGTAAGAACTGAGTGTTTCAGCATATGGTGTTTGTGAACACACATGCACTCTCTAGGTAAAATAGAAAACAGCCCCTGATCACCTAAGCAGTCCAAATGGAAATTATCCTACTGTCTCATCCATCATTGCTCGGTTTGAGCACTGTATAATTCATTTCCTACTCTTGGGCCTCGGTATACTATCACAAGTGCTACTGCAATATTTAGTATTTCAGGTTGGAAATGTGAAGTGATCCATAGACACAGTACTTAGTTTGAGATGGTTACAGAACACTGTGACTTGTAAAAGGTTCTCAGAAATAAATAAGTTCATGAGTTAACTTGAGACCTTAACATTAAAAGAATGACAGCCAATGGAATGGTCTGCATTGTCCAAGGATGTGGCTTTCTGGTGAGATAATATAGGATGCTGCAGTTTTTCTTACAGTGAAGTACACTTGAAACTGGCTTTAAAGATTCATTTTGTAGGCTTAAAAAAATCTACCTTTAGGAAAAGGGACTGGCAGGTAACCTAGCATGGAAAGAGAAAGAATTGAACAAATATGTTCACTTTTCTTATGGGAATTCCATGCCTAAAAAGTAATGTAAAGAGACAGTTTGTTTTCCTTTTCTTCTTCAACATCACCATCAAGTGATAATGACCTCAGGAGTCTATGTGTGGCTCATTTGATGTGGTTTGGGCCTAAGGAAAAGCTAAAAGCTAAATGTATTTTAAGTGGCTAAAACCAAGATAAACACATCCCTGAGGTCATTATTTCCATTAGTTGACAGCCTGTATACAATATTAAAAGCATTGTAAAAACAATATACACTTTTCCAATGTTTTACTTTCAAAGAGCATTTATCTACGCTCAGTTTCTGAACACTGACTCAAAGTAAAAGTAACCTTTATACCTTAGGGGAAGCAATGTTTAAACAAACAAACAAACAACAAATAAGTAAACAGACTATAGTTTACAGAGTAGAGGAGCTTTGGTTCAGTAAATGCTCTAAACACAGAGCTGCATAAAGCAAGCCATGGAGGCTAATTATAGTGCGTTACACGTGCGCAGAAGGGTCGAGCAGACAGTTTTCAGCAGATTTCGTACTTACTGGTCATTATAAAATATATCCTACCTATTTCCAAAATCAGTTTGAAGAGGCAGGCCCAATGCTCAGTATGAAATGGACTGCCATTAAGCTAAGTTTTATTTTATCCACATCTCAATTTAGTTTGGATTAAAAATAATTTTACATTATGATTTTGGTGTGGTCCTTTAAAATTCAACAGATATTAACGAGTCATGTGTAAATACAGTTGTAGAATCTGATTCTGCAAGTCTAAAAGCTGTAATCCCATTATATACGTAAGATTTATTTGATATGTCTAAGTCAACATTCAAGATAGTTCAAACTGAGCTATTTATCCCTTTGTGTGGATTTCCTGTATTAGGACCTCTCCTTTCATATATCTCTGTGTTACACATATAGTTCTAAAGATTTAAATGATTCACATGACTCTAAAACATAGCTTAATAATCTTTTCAATCTCTCCTTTCTCCTTGAGCAACTAGAAGTCTGTTTCAACTTGTTTGCTGGGTATTTCATGTTTGTGTTTCTAACAGATTTCACAGGAGTATATTGATTTTGATAAAATTTATTTTATTTTTATGATACTTAGGCTAGTTTTATTTGAAACTAAGCATGCCATTTCGCAGAAAATGAAAGATAACTTTTCTCCAGTGTGCCTATGTGTACCTAAGAGTGGCTAAAATGATAAAGGTAGAAATACTAAATATTGGAGAGGATCTAGAACAACTGACACTTCCATGCATTGCTGGTGGGAGTGTAAAATGGTACAACCACTATGAAAAACTAGTTGGCAGTTTTCACTAATGGTAAATATATGGCTACACTGTGACCCGGCAATTCTACACCTAGGTTTATTTCTAAAAGAAATGAGTGCATATGTCTACAAAAAGACAGGTACAGAAAAGTTTACAGCAGCACTCTTCTTAATATCTCAAAACTAGGAACAACCCAAATATCCATCAACAGTGGAATGGATAAATAAATTATGATATATTCATCCAATGGAACACTACACAGCAATAAACAAAAATGAACTAATGGTATATGCATCAACATGGATGAAACTCATAGATATTATGTTCTGTGGTGTAGTGTTAAGATTTGGTGCTCTCACCACTGCAGCCCGGGTTTGTTTTCCAGTCAGGAAACCACACCACCTGTTTGTTGGTTGTCATACTCTGGTGGCTGCGTGTTGCTGTGATGCTGAAAGTTATGCCACCTGTATTTCAACCAGCAGGGTCACCCATGGTCGATAGTTTTCAGTGGAGCTTCCAGGCTAAGACATACTAGGAAGAAGGAACTAGCCACCAACTTCTAAAAAAATTGGCCATAAAAACCCTGCGAGTAGAGTGGAGCATTGTCTGATATAGCGCTGGAAGGTGAGAGGATGGCACAAAAAGACTGGACAGGGTTCTGCTGTGCTGTACACCGGGTCACTAGGATTTGGAATCAATTCAATGGCACTCCCCACAAAATATTCTAGATACAAAAGAACATACTGTAGGATTCAATTTATATGAATTTCTAGAACAGAAAAACTAACCAGTGATGGGTGTCAGAATAGCAGTTACCTCTTGGGATATAGGGCACAGATTGGGAAGAAGCAGGAGGTGATATTATGCAGTGATGGAAATGTGGATCTTAATTTTGGTGGTAGTTATACAAATATGTATATAAGTTAAATAAAAAACCATTGAGCTCCAGTAAGATTCTTTTTCTATATTTATATGTTAGGCTTTAATATTAAGACAAAGTACATTCATTTATATGTAAACTTCATAGAGATATGATGTCACTGAAGATGACTGTATATACACAGGCACTGATCATGCTGTGTTACTAAATCAAATTCCCTTCCACCCCTGGGAGGAGAGAGAAAGGGAGGAAAAAACAGGAAATAGTGCTATTGGTAAATAATGACATCTTAAGGAACTATGCAAATACAGTGGGCAGTGTGAATACTCAGGACATCTGGAGACGGTTTAGGGCTGCTCTGGGCCATGAGCTCACACCTACAAGGACACTGGTTTGCACTCCTCTGCTGTCGAGGTCTCTTGATAGAAAGTTTGAAGGGGGCTTCTCCACAAAATATCAAGGAAAGAGGTGGAGGAAACTTTTTGAACGGCAGGAACATCAAGCAGTAGGAGAGGAAAATAGAAGAATTTGATGTGACTGGATTAGCATTGTAGAACTAAGAGAAGAACCAAGACTGAGACCTAAGAAAGATCAAGTTTAGGCTTTATTGCCATTTTAGAGGGATCAAATATTTACTGATACTATAACTCAGACGTGCACAGGAAACATAGCTTCCTAATTTTGTGTTTAACTGACATGGCCTTTCTCGTGGTTTCCTAATTGACAGAAGTGAGAAAAAACCTACTTCTAGTCCTGGTTATTTTAAAACTAGTCTGATCCAGGGGCCGGCCCGGTGGTGCAAGCGGTTAGGTGCACATGCTCCGCTGCAGCGGCCTGGGGTTCGCAGGCCTGGATCCCAGGCGCACACTGACACACCGCTCGGCAAGCCATGCTGTGGCAGCGTCCCATATAAAGTGGAAGAAGATAGGCATGGATGTTAGCCCAGGGCCAGTCTTCCTCAGCAAAAAGAGGAGGATTGGCAGATGTTAGCTCAGGGCTGATCTTCCTCACAAAAAAAAAAAAAAAAACTAGTCTGATCCAATAATTTAAACTGTTCCTTTAGGTAGGTTCAATATTTTGGGATAATCACACAATCTCTCTATTTCTACCCATTCTTTTATTCTCTTGTATATGGTGACAAATGGGTGTGTGGGGAAAAAAGAACTCACTTGATCTCCCAACAGTTAAGTGAAAGAGGCTTCAGATCTGAGAGGTGTCCCTCTGGTCCCTTCCTGGTCCCACTTGGGGAGGGCTGGTGTGGCATAACCCAAATGCTGTGTCCTATCCACCAAGTCCTATGGATGGCGGATCTGCTGACAACTGTTGCCAATGGATTTACACACCGCTCTTAATTGGCTTCATCAGTACTGAGTGGCCCCTCTCAGCTCTTGCTGGCTAGATAACCTGATGAGTCTCTGCCAAGTCCTCTATTCTAGTTCACTAGTCAACCCTCAACCTCATGGCAGACCCAGTCGACCATAACTCAATGTCCATGTCATCAGGGAACCAAAGGAACCTCAGTTGAACAGACTTTCATGTTTCATGATGCTATTGTTTCATCATGCTACTCTGCCATCTCAACTATGCTGTCCACCCCATATTGTACAGTGATCTCCTGAGAAGTCTCAAACTGGGAATGAGTCAAATGGCTTCCGTCCTTGAATCCTCCTTCCACTCATGTAATACATTTCTCCCTCTTAACCAAGGTCTTAGGAGGAGATACTTGAACTTACATGTACTGTCCACTTCTTCTATCTTTCTTTCTGTTCTCATTATCCCCTAAAAACAGAAGCAGTTGCCTTTTGTTTTTAACTTCCTTTGCTATATCCTTTTTCTGTCAGATAGCAGCAAACTTTGTGTCTTCCCTGTTAAAGTTGAAAGGGTTATCTTTCCTAAATTCTGGTAAAACTGCTAAAATTCAGTCCATTTGACCTAGATTTTTAACATTTAATCAGAGTCAAAGGAAAATTTTTCTTTGTTGTTTTTTTTGTTGTTGTTGTTTTCAGCAAAGCTCAAGTTTCAAGTCTATTATCTTGATGCAAAATCCTATTTTGAATTTCAGAAGCTGAATTTCAACTCTTTCTCTTTTTCTTCCTATAGCTTATTCCCATTTGCTCCTATCCAACTGGTACCCACTCTCATCCCAGGCAGGTGAAGGGTTGATTAGAAGGAAACTCTTACATGTAGAACACTCATATTTTTTCATAAAATATCACTCCCATCATATTTAAGACTGTTTTTTTAACACGATTTACATCAGGGGGCTTAAGAACATGGGCTTTGAAATCAGACAATCCTAAGATACAGATTCTGTTCTGAAACTTCTTGGCTCTTTTCAGACTTTCTAAACATTTACTACTGCTTACTGAAAGGAAACAGGACTATAAGAGAAAGAGAGAAGTTCCAAAGTTACAATCATCAGAGCAACATCATCATCACTTTCATTCTCCTCCTCCTCACAGCTGCTATTAACTACCCACTGAACTCCTATTATGCCCTAATTGCCTTTGATGGAAAAACCAAATCTCCATGAGATTATGCAACAGAGTCAGACAGTCTGAAAGCAGTAGAGCCAGGATTTTAACCTAGGACCATCTGACTCTGAAATCTATGTTAAATCCAGTGCCCATTTCACAGATTGTGAAACTGGAGCTCAGAAGATTTAAATAACTCGCCTAAGTCAACACCACCAGTAAATTTATCCTCAGCCTGTGCTCTTTCCACTAGGCTATCCTATTGCCTCTTAGTAGTGTGGAGCAAGCACCATGCCATATACATTCCTATACTCCCTCCCAAACACAGCAGAGTGCTCTGAACATAGGAGAGTATCAAAGAATGTTAGAGCTGGTAGGAATTGTGAAACTAAATAGAAATCGCTCATTTTGCATGTGTGAATTCTGAAGCAAAGCTACATGGCAAGAGCCAGCTCTAAAACCCAGATCTTCTGATTCTGTGATCTGCATTCCTTCACCTTCCTCCCTATGCCTGCTAGATGTTTGTTTATTTTGTCCGCTTCCAGAGCCTAAGAGAAGAGAAACGTAAGAGAGAGAACAGGTGGTAGCAGTCAGAGGAGAGTGGGTGGACCAATCCCTGCAACTCTTAAGAGAAGAAAGGGGTGCTGGCCCAGGCCCAAGAAGTGTCCCTGGGGGCTTATGGCGGCAGGAATCCCTGCTCCTTCACATACAGATCTGAGAGAAGTGCCTGGCAGGTTCACTCATACAGTGACTCAAATGTCACAGCAGGACTATAGAGAAAGAATAATAGTGGAAGCATGCCAGCCAATTTTCAACAGAAGGGCTCAGGATAAGGAAGCTTGAGAAAATTGCTGAGGAGAATGATAATGACAATAATAACAACAAATAGCTACCAGTTATTGAGCACTTGTGTGTCTGGCACTGTGCTGCACACTTTACATATCAACCTGATGAAGTACAGTGATTATCCCCCTTTTTTGAGGAGGAAACTGAGGCATGGCGAGGCTGAGGAAGTTGTCCAAGGACACACAGCTTGGAAGGGATAGAGCTTGTGTATGAACCCAGGTCTGCCTAACTTAGTCTTCGCACTTCAGCCTGTAATCGTAATAGCAGCCGTTAGTGTCCAAGGCTGCAGCAAGTGTTCGGAGCGCATCATCTCCTTTCCTCCTCACAAAACCCTGCCAAGTGTGTATTAGTCTCTGCATTTCATAGGGGAAGTGAAAAGCTTGGAGACACTAACTGTTCAAGGTCACACAGTAAGTTAGTGACAGAGCCAAGATTCAAACTCCAATTTTTTTTATTCTGAAGCTCATCGTGAGCATGGAAATAATCGCAGCAAAAAGTTAACACACTTGGCTAAAAACAATTTTGGAATGAGTCGTCCATTTGACGTATTAGTCATAACTAACTCCTAGTAATTCTGATAAGCTGCCTGCAACCCAGGCCCAAAAGCACTGAAACAAGAGAAGCAGGAGGTTTATTTAGCCATTTTCTCGGTGAATGTGGAACCACCTCTCTCAACAGCCCTCACCATGCTAGGTGACAACAGCAGACATTTGTGCAATCATCAACGCTCTTAGAATAAAGGTATTCATCCCTTTCCCATAGGCTCTTGATCTAACCCCAAACCACTTTTAAGACAAAAAAAAAAGATACAATTAAATATAGAAGATACATATAGCAAGAACCCAGGAAACTTTTCTTTCCTTGGAAAATTATAGAAATTATCCCAATAAAAATTCAGTTCCATAATCCCAAAGACGCCTACTCTATTAGCCTTTACATCTTTCATGTACGAACAATTCACCGAAAAGGTAATACACATGGCCCTTAAATATCTAAACAAATGCTCTCCTCACTCATAGAGAAAGGCAAATTAAAAATACACAACAAGGTCAAGTTTAACCATAGAGTTTTGGCAGTATTGTAGGGGAAAATCATTTCTAATCATCGATGGTGGGAGCATAAATTCATATGACCCCTAAGGAGGACCATTTTGCAACATCTATTAAATTTATAATTCATGTACTATTTGACCCAGCAATACACTCCTAAGAATTTATCCTACAGATTTACTTACACGGGTACAAAATGACCTATTTAGAAAGTTATTTAGTGTGGCATTGTTTTTAACAGCAAAAGATGTGACTCAATGTAAATGTCCATCAGTAGGGGCCTGCTCCTAAATCATGGTTCACCCATGCAGTGGAGCATCATACACCACAGAAGGAGTGAGAAGATCTTTATATACAGAGATGGAACAGATTCTGAGATCTATTGTGAAGTGAAATATGCAAGGGACAGGACAGGGAATAGTCGATATTACTACATGTGTAAAAAGTTAGGAGGAGAATTAAAAAATATGTACTTATATATGAACAAAGCATATTTGTAAAGATACACAAGAAAGTGCCAGCATTCGCTGCCCTTCGGGAAAGCAAGTGGATGCCTGAGGAACAGAGGTGGGAGGGAGACTCACTTACGCACATTTACCTTCTGAATTTTTTTTTTTTTTTAAGATTTTTATTTATTTATTTTTTCCCCCCAAAGCCCCAGTAGATAGTTGTGTGTCATAGCTGCACATCCTTCTAGTTACTGTATGTGGGATGCGGCCTCAGCATGGCCAGAGAAGCAGCGCGTCGGTGCGAGCCCGGGATCCGAACCCGGGTCGCCAGCAGTGGAGCGCACTCACTTAACCACTAAGCCACGGGGCTGGCCCTACCTTCTGAATTTTTAACCATGTGACTATATCTCCTACTCAAAAACTTTTTTAAATAAAATAAAAACAAATGGTTTTTAAAAATTGCTTTCCCCCGTGGTGGATGAGGTGCTGAATAGACCAAGAATAAGAAAGATATATATTCTCTTTACATATTCCTGAATTGTTAGTTATAAACACATATACTTTTTTTTTTTTTTTTGTGAGGAAGATCAGCTCTGAGCTAACATCCATGCTAATCCTCCTCTTTTTGCTGAGGAAGACCGGCTCTGAGCTAACATCTATTGCCAATCCTCCTCCTTTTTCTTCCCCAAAGCCCCAGTACATAGTTGTATGTCATAGTTGCACATCCTTCTAGTTGCTGTATGTGGGACGCCGCCTCAGCATGGCCGGAGAAGCGGTGCGTCAGTGCACGCCTGGGATCCAAACCCGGGCCGCCAGTAGCGGAGCATGCGCACTTACCTGCTAAGCCACGGGGCTGACTCCCCATCTACTTTTTAAATTTAGAAAAACTCCAATAAAGATTAAAAAGATAAATTTTCTTTCGTAATTCCTAATAGAATATTTTTTGACTATTAACAGAAAATGTCAATTATTGTCCTCCTAAGTGGTCAAAAAACTAGATCCAGCTATATCTCTTATTTTCCTTAAGATTCAGTTTCTCTTATTTTCGTTTTGGTAAAGTGTTTTTGTTTTTTTCCTAGAGTAACTTACAGTCCAGCTCAACATCTCCTTAGAAAAATAGTGATGCTTGAATCCAAACTTGAGATGTTTCTAGAGATTTCAACGCTCCCAACTGTGGCTTTACTTTGCACATCACAACGTTCTGAAATTTGGTCATCCCTGGCCGTACTCCGATCAGCCTCCTCCTTAGAAAAGGCATCAGTGAAAACTCTACTTTTTCACTTTCATTTGTGAACATGGCCCTAGAAAGCTTTTTGATTCTTTAAATGTTTTCAAATGTTAATTGAAGAGCAGAGCAGCTGTACAAAGTCATAAGCAGCATATCTTCAAGACACTCCCTCTGTTCCTTATGAAGTGACATTTCCTACCATCCCAGGAAAATGTGAATAGATAGGAACTAAATGGCTACTAAGTCAACAAACAAATAGCTTTTTTTTGATATGTGATTATAATGTACATGAAACATAAAAAATTTCCCATTAGTCACGAACCTGGTAAAATGAAAACTGAGTTAGTGGCCAATGACACTACTGTCCTAGCTAAGTTCCAAGGAACAGGTATATGACAGTCAAAGAAGCTCCAGCTTCTGTTAATGTGTGAATACATAAAACAGAACCAAACCTACACATGATCATATTCTGGCCCCATATATGGATGGACTAGATATTCTTTAAGCAAAACACTGGGGGCTGGTAAGTGGGACAGGAGACCAGTACAGAGAGCCTATTAGAAGATGCCTCTTGAGTATTGTTTGTATTAAAAGTAACTTAGAACTCGGAAGAGTAATAAAAAGGTAAAACCACTTCACAGGAGTTGTGGTAGAACTTCATCTGCAGCTAGTTAGTGTAATTGGAATCCTGGTGATCCCCAACACTGGTATTGCAGCCCTATCCAACTATCCAAATTGCTAGTATGAAATCACATAAAACTTAAAAATTCAATGTGTATTTTGTCACTACAGGGTAGAGAACCTTGCTATTCGAAGTGTGGTCCAGAGACCAGCAGTACCCGCATTACCTGGGAGCATGTCAGAAATGTAGAATCCCAGGCCCCCCTCAGACTACAAAATTCATCTACATGTTAACAAGATCCCTAGGTGGTGATTCACATGCACATTAAAGTTTGGGCAGCACTGGTATAGAGCATGAACACAAAAGGCAGACAGGTCTACGTTGAAACCACAGCTCTGGCAGTTAACTTTGTGAATGAGCAAATGAGGTCACCTTTTGAAGCTCCAATTTCCTCATTTTGAAAATGGAAATGATAACAGCTGGCTTATAGGACAGTTAAATTAGAGCATACATGGAAAACACCAAGCAGAGTGCTAGGCACCAAGTGGTTGTTCCATGAATATTAACACTCTTTCTCTACTCTTCTTCCCATTTTAAGAGGAGAGAAAAACATACAAAAATAAAAAATAACCATACAAAGACCACAACATTTGGAAATTTTTAAATTACCCTACAATATTATTGAGAACTAAGGGAGGACATCATCCACATCTGAGCCAAGTGTTCTTGACTTATCATTAACACAGACTGGACCTCGTGATCTTACACAGTCATCACCACTATATTCCAGTTGCATTTAAAAAATACATATGGAAACAATAACATAAGTTTATCATTAATGTTACAAAAATATTCAAATTGCATGCCCTGCTGACTCATTTTCATACACAAAGACAAATCATATGTCAACATTAAGAAGCAAATTTATATATATTTATATAATCACACAATCAATTACAAATATTGCACTTACTATCTATAAGTGTTGATATGTTACTACCTTAGAGTGGCTTTAAAGAAATGGTAACATTAAAATAATAATAACAGACTCGTTGTATTGCATACCTCCTCTTGTGCTAGAAACTGCATTAGGCTATTTACATATTTGCGGCAAAACTGTGTAAAGAGAAACATTACAGTGGGTTGTGTCATTGTAAGAAGCACCTTAAAGGAAATGTTGCAAAGTCACTGAAGAAATTGAAAATGTTTTTCTTCATGGTGATGTAGGGGAGGAAAAATAATTTTCCCTCTACCCTTCTGGGTTCTTAGCTGAAATCCCTGTAATAAAAGATTAACAAGAGAAAAACAAACAGAAGTTTATAAACGCGTATACCTCATGCATACATGGGAGATACCAGGGAAAAATGAGTAACTCTCTGAAGTGGCATAGATTCAGGATTAAACACTATCTTAATAGAGAAAGAGGAGGGGGAATATAGGCCCCTTAGGGGAGAGTAAATGATTTTAGTAAAGATGAATGAACCCTTAGAAGAAGAGACGGGAGGTCTGAGAGTTTGTGACAAAGTTTGTCTAGGTGTGGTGTCCACTTCTAGTCTCCTCTCCTGTGATAAGAGTCAATCTTCTCTGGTCAATGAAACTCCTGGGGAGGGGATTTATGACAATTCAGTTCCTTTTAGAGGACCTGTCTTTAGGCAGATAAGGGGAGTTAAAAATAATCAATATACCAGGGGGCCGGCCCAGTGGCGCAAGCGGTTAAGTGCGCGCGCTCCGCTGCGGCGGCCCGGGGTTCGCTGGTTCGGATCCCCGGCGCGCACCGACGCACTGCTTGGTAGGCCATGCTGTGGTGGCGTCCCATATAAAGTGGAGGAAGATAGGCACAGATGTTAGCCCAGGGCCGTCTTCCTCAGCAAAAAAAGAGGAGAATTGGCGGATGTTAGCTCAGGGCTGATCTCCTCACAAAAAAAAAAAAAAAAAAAAAAAAATAATCAATATACCAAAGCAGCATACTTTGGGTCAGTATGTCCTGAACTGCTACAGCCATATTTTAGGGTGGCATATGCTGCTACCCTTCAGTGAAAACACAAATAGCACAAGTAACTGACTCTATTCCTGTCTACCTCTTCCCCCAATCCAACCCTAGAGAGGCCACAGAAGTAAGAGGGAGGGAAATGTGTTTGGTAAATTAATAAAAAGACCAAGAAAGTGGCCAAGTTGAGATAAGGGAAGAAGCAATAGTCTAGAAGGGAAGTGAGTTTGGCGCTGCTAACCGGGAGATGGAGAGAGGGGGAAGCTTTTAGGAATGCCCGTTGTTTTACTCTACAAATGCGTAAGTGGGGCACTGCCTGCCCAGTCACTACTGAAAGAATTGGAGCAGCAGCCAGCCCAGCAGCAGGAGGCAGGGAGTGTGAAGTAGCGTTGGACATTCAAAAAGCCAGTTGGGAGCAATGATCAACAGATTTGCCCGGTTCTGAGGCTTTCTCCTCCCACCCGGTCCCACTCAACCAGAAGGCCAGGTGATTACAACTGACCAAGATATTGCTTAAGAAAGAAAAATGCCGGGGCACAAGCTCTCAGTCTTGAGGAAATTCTGCCCCAGCCCACAGGCAGGACACAAACTAAGATTAGGCTTTAGCCCTTGTCCCAACAACACATCACCAGAAGAGGCTAACATCTCTAAGGAATATGACCTCCAGAGAAAATTATGGCTCCATCTTAGCAGAATAACAGCTATGAAAGAAAAGCAACAAAGGGACAACCCATGGCAGAGAAAGCAGAATGAAGGGACAAGACCAAAGAATAATATTAAATAATCTTAATAAATAGTCTTAGAGAGATAAGCAAACCAGAAGCTGAAACAAGAAGACGTAAAGAAGAACCAACTGGGCATACTAGATATGTAAAATATAACAATTAAGATAAAATGGATTTAATAAGCAGATTGTACACACAGTAACATACTGTTGAGAGAAAATAGATCAAGAAGAAATAATCACCATGGACATATATCAACCTAGCAATATGTGCACAAAATATATAAACCAATCAGAAACCTGAGAATTAAATCTCAGTTTTTGCACTTTATGATTTTAAAATGCCCCTCTCAGAAACTGAAAGATCATACACACTCCAAAATAAGTAACTGTATGGAAAAGCTAAATAACACATGGTTAATTTTGAATTTATTGATATATAAAACTTTATATCCCTAAAATAATATCCATTCTTTTAAAACACGTGCAGATATTATAAAATTAACTATGTACTCAGTCACAAAGGAAGTCTCAATAAATTCCACAGAATCAACATCATGGAGACTGTTCTCTAATCATGACAAAATAAAATTTAAAATCAACCCCAAAGGATAGATTTTTAAATCTGATAAGTCAAAAAATAAAATATCATACTAGTGAACAATCTTTATGTTTAAGAGGAAATTATAAGGAGAATTATGAAATATTTTGAACCAAACAGTAATAAAACATCAAAAATTTGTTCTGCAACTAAAGCAATACTTAAAAGGAAAGTTATAGCTTTAAACACATTTATCAGAAACCAAGAAAGCATGAAAACAAATGAGCAAAGCATTCAACTCAAAATAAAAACAGGAAAAGAGCAATAAGTAAACACAAAGAGTCATGTCAAAAGGAAATAATAAATATAAGGACAAAATCAATGAAATAGATCATTGAAAAAACAAATAGTGAAGTTTAATAAAATCAAAATCTGGTTCTTTGAAAAGATTAATGAGATCGATAAAGTTCTGATAAAAGTGCAAAAAAGAAAATAAGCAAAGAGCGGAATGAAGGCGGAAATAACTCAGACACAATAGATATTTTAAAAAATATAATAACATTAACAATAATATGATAATGAATTGAGAAAATCTGGACAACATGGATAATTTCTGAGCAATTATGAAATGCCAAAAATGGCATTAGAAATACAGAAAAATTGAATTTAAGTTCAAAGGAACTTTAGACAACCCAAAAAAAGACTGTGACAGTTTAACAGAAGACATTTGCAATGTCAAAATCAATGAGAAAATGCTATATAGATCACACAAGGAGCTGGAGCTAAACAATGAGAAAGAGACAAGAAATCTAGTCAATAAATGGACAGAGGAAACGAATTGTTGGTAATCCACAGAAGGAGAGAAACCAAATGGTTCACAATGCTTGACCCTACTTGGAATAAGAAAAACACAATTTAAAACAATTTTTTACCCTCATAACATTTTACACTCTTCAGATTATTAGAAAGAAAAAAAAAAGAAGCAAGTCAGAAATTGCCAAATGTGGACAAACACGTAGGGAAAAGGGAACCCATGTGCTGCTGCTGGGAGTGCAGATTGGTGAAATTATTCTGGAAAGAAATTTGGCAATGCTTTCTGAAATTACGCACGCATAGCTTAAGCTCCAGCAATCTCATGCAGAATTCATATGCTCCACCACCCAAAGAAACCCAGGCATAGTTCCACAAAGGTACATGTACAAGAATCCCCCATGCAGCCTCTTTGTGGAAGTGGATTGTTGGCTATCACTCAGGTGCCCATCTCCAGCACCATGAAGGAACATGTGCATGTATAAGGAACATGTGGTGGATGAATACCTGAAGCAACAAACTAGAAATGCATACAGTAATGTGGACTGATGATAAAAATATATTGTTGAAAGCAATATGTAAGAAATAAAACCAGAGCTATATTATGTCAACCCAAATAAAGAGGTAAACTGAGGCAAGCTCAAGTTACCAGAAATTGAGTTTATTCAGGAACAGCAGAAGAATTGCAATTCAGTAAATGAATGCTGTAGTAAACTACTGGCAAGTCTGTTGAGGGTTTGAGGTGGGCTGTATTTATGGACAAGGAGTGTAAAGAGGGGGAAGTCCAGCCAGAGTCTAAGCAATAAGTTCATCAGCTTGGGGATGGGGAGAGAGTCTTGGTGTGTGTTCATTGGTCAGGAGATAAGTCTTAGTCTCTGTAAATCAGACATTTAATGGAAATCAGTCTGTTGGTTCTTAAGTTCCATTCTTCTGAGAGCACATGCATGAGATTCTCCCTTTCATATCCTCTGGTTCCATTTTAGATTGAAATCCTTTCACAAGTAAAATAGCACTTAAGTAAATTTTAAAACATACATTCACAAAAATAAATACTATGTATTTTTCAGGGTACACACATAGCTAAGCGCATATACTACTTACACACTTATATATCAAACATATTACCTACAGTGGGGAGGGAAGGAGATGGAGGTGAGGAGAAATAAAGCAGGAAAAATGTAAGTGTGGAGAGAGACGGCAACAGGTTAGAAAGGCGGCTGGGTTTCCTGATCAACAGGAATCCTACTTGTGCTCTGCAGATGATCCATGGATTCAAACTAGGCAAGACAAGCAGACTCTGCCCAGCCAGCTCTGCCCAGAGACTACAAGCAGTTTACAAATGCCAGAAGGATGGACAGCAATGCAAGACCCAATAAAGAGCTCCTTGGGGCTGAAGGATGAATACTGGCCATTGTAAACTAGATGATAAAACTGGTGCGGTACAATAAAAAATAAACATTTGGTCTTTGTCCCTGGTTCCTTGCAAAGAGTTTCTAAAACCCTTGGAATCTCCTGAATGATGTGTCTTTTTATGTTAGTGAGCTGATTCCTGGCCAGGCCTTTAAATAGCTTCAGGATGGAGACTGGTCACCAGAAAGACCAAGCCATCATCAAAGGGTTGGAACTTTCAGCTCACTCCCCCGACCTGTGAGGAAGGGAAAGGGGCTGGAGATTGAGTTCAATCACGAATGACCAATTATATCTACACAAAGAAACCTCCATAAAAACACCTAAATGATGGGGTTTGGAGAGCTTCCAGGTCATTGAACACATTGATGTGCTGGGAAAGTGGCTCACGCGGAGAGAGCACGGAAGTGCCACCCTACCTCACCCTCATACGCTGCCCTATGCATCTCTTCCATTTGGCTGTTCCTAAATTACATCTTTTATAATAAACCAGTAAACATAAGCAATTGTTCTCTTGAGTCCTGTGAGTTGTTCTAGCAAATTAGCAAACCCCCTGGTTTAGAGCCAGTTGGTCCGAAGTACCAGTGGCCCAGGATTTGCAACTGGCATCTGAAGTGGGGGCAGTCTTGTAGGACTGAGGGATCTGATGCTAACTCCAAGGAGACGGAGTCAGAATTGAATTGAATTGAATTGCTGGACACCTAGTTAGTGTTGGAGAGTTGGAGAAGTGGTGTCAGAGGGAATCACAGAACCAGCCAGATCAGTAATTGGTGGCTTCAGGAGTGAAGGATTTGCGAACTTCCTGTGATAATCACCAAATAAAAATAGTGTGATATTATTTTATGTCAATCAAATGTATTAATGAACTCTAGACTTTAAAGAGATGGTGGGTAATGAAGATCTCTCCCAGTTCCAAATATGTAACACAAACGTGTGACACATACCAAAGTGGGATAAGCTTAAAATTCTAATTCTCTTCCCATCTTGGCAGCAACAAGACGCATGAAAGTTACTTATTAAGTAAAATACGCTCCCCAACTCCCCAAATCAGTTTGCGCTGGATTGAACAGGATTTTCTTCTGACCAGAAAGTCCACTAACACACTGTTCTATCTGCATACTTTTCCACTAGATATAGAAATAGCAAACATTAGCATGTCTGATGCTGATAGAGTAGTTTGTTTTTTCAGTCAAGCTGCTTTCATAATAGCAAAATGGCCTCTCCACATCTCAGTGTGGAAAACCTGGACTTGGCCCAGATTTGTAGCATTTGCTTAATGACCAGGTGGGCTGAAGCCTGCTTATCCAACAATGAACATTTTGTGGGCTGCCACTATAACTATAAAGATTCTTTATCCACCCAGAAGTTATGTCCTCTTGTAACTCCATGGGAATTCTGTCATAAGGAAAAGAAAACAAATATTTTATACAAGGTATGAAATGCAGGCCACAAACACAGGTGTGCAAAGTGCAACCTTCTTTATTATTCCATAATCCTTTAATATCCAGCTTGGGCTCCCAATTCTCCAAAGTCAACTTGGGGTTGGGTCTAAATTCTGGGGGTCTGAGACAAGTGTTAGTCATTGAGAGGGTTGTGACCCTCGATGTTGCTTGTCCTCACATGCATCTTCTGAGACACCAGCATCCCAGTGGCTGGTGGGATACACTGGCTTGTCAGCACATGCCGGTTAATGCTGAGGAATCCCTTGTACTGGTCTACATGCCCCTTCAGATCCACCTGGGCTCACTGCTATGTCTATGCCACCCTAGAAGGCACAGAGCCATTCTGCTGGAGCCCAGGGATCTCTGTGCCGCTGACTGTGACATAATCTAATTCAGAGACTTGCATACCTACTCAGAGCCCTAACCCAGAAAACAGGTCACAGGGCCCCTATATTTAGGACATTGTATGCCTCTATCCCATTCACATCTCCATTACTCCTCTTCTCTCCTCTCCCCATCAGCCTACGAGAATGTCTTCTGCTTGAGAGTCAAGGAAGCCTCCTACCCTTCAAGGTGCTTCTTTTCAACATTCTGTCCATGCCCAATACCCAACGTCACATCTATGATCCTGAGAAGCAGAAGCCACAAAGAGCCTTTTTGCTCTGCTTTCCAACCTGTTGCGAACTTCCCCCGAGGAAATAAGCACAGAGGAGGATCTTACTTGAAGGGAACAGGGAGAGTGAGAGAAAAGTGGGAGAGGGGAAAAGGTGACTTCCGGGAGAATGAATACGGCTTTCCTCTCAAAAATGTTTTTCCGCAATATTAGTACCACCTCTCCCTAGATAACACGCTATGTTCCGTGTCTAGAATAGCACCAGGCTTAAATAAGCACTTAGTAGACAATGATTGAGGTTTCCTTATGTAGAATATTGAATTTAAGTCAACAACTAAAAATTGCTAAGGATTAGACATAGAATTTTTTGCATTCCAAGCCACATCACTGGCAGATAATTTACCTTCTAAAATGTATACTTTCTAGCATGAGATTCAGCTGTCAATATCCATAATGAGATTGCTACTTTTCAAACTCTGAAACTGAAGGAATTACACTGAAACTTCCACCTAATATATTACCAGCGGGACAGAAATATGAAGGAGCCTGGTACTCGTTCAAGGTCACAAAGATGTGCGAAAGCAAGATAGAGTGCAGCGGTTAGGACTTATTAAGGTGTAACTGGCAGAACTCCACCTCCAACTGGCTTAAAGCCCAAGAAAATTTACTTTTCTTGTGACCGAAATGGACAAACACAATGCAGGCTTCCCACTGAAATCATAATGTCACCTTAGTTGAGGCCTTGGTTTCTCTAAGGGTCTCTTGCCTCCGCCCTCATCCTTGGGTCAGCTTCACCCTCCAATTGCTGCCAGAGCTATATTCATTCATTCAACAAATATTTATTAAGTATCTCTAATGTGCCAGGCACCATTCCATGTCCTGGGGATACAGAAGTGAACGAGTGAGATACAGCACACATTCTGGTAGAAGAATTGCATAATAAACACAGAAAAAGACAGACATAATATATGGTGTTAGATGGAATAAGTACTCTGAAGAAAAATAAAATAGGGCAAAAAGGAGTGACAGGCATGCTACTTTAGCCAAGGTGATCTGGGAAGTCCTCTCTAAGGAAGAGACATTTCATCTGGGTCTTAATTAATGTGAGGAAGTAGCCATAAGACATAACAAAAGGGTCTCCAGCAGCAGGAACATCCACTGCAGAGACTGGAGAAGAGGGGTTTGTGTGGCTGGAGGACTAGCAAGGGGGTTCGTGTAGTATTCTGAGCAAGGAGAGCAGTGTGAAATGGGGAGAGGTGAGAAGCCAAGACACGAAGGCAGGGAGTGTAGGCATGGTGCAGATGTGGGCTGTTACCACAAGGGTGACAGGAAGCCACTGGAGAGTTTGAGCAGGGGAGTGTCTGACTTATGTTGAAAAGATCACTGCACAATATGCAGAATAGTCGGTCAGGGTGAATGGGCAGAAGCAGGGGGTATAGTGGCTTGGATAGTGGCCTCCAAAAAGATATGTCCAAGTCCTGACTCCTGCAACCCACAAATGTGACCTTATTTGGAAAAAGGGTCTGTGCAAATGTAATTAAGTTAAGGATCTCAAGATGAGATCACTCTGGATGTAAGGTGGGCCCTAAATCCAATGACAGCTGTCTAATAAGAGAAAGGAAGGGGGAGATTTGACACACAGAGTCAGAAAGAAAAGCTCCTGTAAAGGCTGAGGCAGAGATTGGAGCTACACTGCCACGAGCCAAGGAACACTTGGGACCACTCGAAGCCGGAAGAGGCATGAAGGATTCTCCCCGAGAGCTTTTGGAGGGAGTGTGGTCCTGCTGACACCTTGATTTCAGACTTCTGGCCTCCAGAACTGTAACAGAAAAAATTTCATTGTTTTAAGCCACGAAATTTGTGGTAATTTGTTACCTCAGCCCTAGGAAACCAGTACAGGAGCTACTGCAGTATCCAGGCAAGAGACACTAATGACTCAGTGAAGGATGATAGTGATGCGGGTGGTGTGATGCGGTTGATTGGGCTTACAACTTGAGGGTGAAGATGAAAAAGAAAAGTTTCCTAGAACTAATAAGATTTGCTACTCTACTCTAATCCAGAAGAAGAGAGAGGTCCTCTTCCCACATTCATCAAGCAGAAGTTCTACATGTTATTCTGACTGGGCCGTTCTAGTCATAAGTCCTCCCTGGGCCAGAGGGATGCCATGCAATGAAGGATATAGGCCTGGGCTGTACACGTGGAGTGGACACTGTGTCCTACAGCGAATTCATCTTTCCTAAAAGAATCCAAATTTACCTCTACCATCTGCCCTCTTGCAGATAGCCCACACCCCTCAGAGAAAATTGACCCCATCTCCAGGTCCCAGGTTGATCCAAGTCAGTCTTAGAAGAAGATTCCCACTCATGTCCTGCAGAAATGAGTACTTTGAGTGCTGAGTCACTGAGATTCTCAGTGATCATGGTAGCCAGGGGGACCAGAGTCAGTCACAGGACCCAAGACCAGTCACTTCTAGCCCCAAGCCTTTTAGCCCTGTCCTTGCCCTAGGGTATCATCAAATATTCTCATTTCAAACGTGTGCCATCACATGAAAAAGAAAATGAGACTGCTGAGAATCCCCACTCTGCCAGTAATTTGTTTAAGAGCCCAAACCTAAGCTAATGAGTTCACGAGCTCATGGTATTTCCCCATAACTGCTGCTGGTCTGAGGTGACCTTGTCAGCACAGCACGGGGAAGAACATTCTCTCTCTCTCTCTGGACATGAACAAGGAAACATGGGCCCCTACTTCTACTAGGAGCCACCGTGTGATTCAGGGCAGAGATAAGTGACACGTGGAGAATGATACAGAAACAGACCTGGAGGCCTGATCATCCCATGTCCTCATCCCACACTTCCTTCCTCTCTGGACTTTCAGCTACAGAAACTAACAAATTTCCTTATTTTAAACTTGTTTGAATTAGGTGTTCAGTTACTTGTACCATCTTGACAAATCTAGCGCCTTTCCCAGAACCACAGAGGCAGGAGGGAGAGTTCAGTGTAACTGGCTTAGCCTAATCAGGGGTCACTTTGGGAACAGGGACAGGGTCAACCTCATCTAAGTCACATGGCTAAAATGTCCAACCACATGTGGGTTAATCTGTACAATCTTTAAATGATACATTACTTTATTACATTTTTCAATTAGTGAAGGAAAACATGGGCTTGGAAGAAGCTCTTGCTACAGCATGTCCAAAAAATTGGGGGGGTAAGAAAGTTAACACTATTTTATTCTCCAAATTCCTATTCTCTAAGGAACTGATCTAGTTAGTCTCTTTAGAGATATCAGCACCAGATCCATCAAAAAATATTACACAGAGTGAGTGCCTCCATTTTTATTTTTATAGATATAACAGTTGTTTCCCTGGCTGTTAACCTGGGAAGGGACAATCAGGGCAGTGAAGCAACTGTTTAATGGCGAAACAAACCAACCAACAAATACTGATCCACGAGCAGCGTATTTGATACAACCCAACTTGGTCCCAATCCTCAAGCCACTTGTCCCTGAACAGGCACAGAATGAGGTATAGGTGCGTATTACTCAAAAGCACCATAGACTGTGCTGCTCTGAGAAGGAAGAGCCAACAGAAGCCACAAACTAGTCCACAGACACATCTTGTTTCACGTGTATAGTGTATATTATTAAAAGTATCGTTATTATTGAGCCCCCATTAAAATCGAGCAATTTCACATAAAAATATGGATTTTTGGTTTCTTTTTAAAAATTGGAAGCTCAGGTGTAACTGAGTCCATATTCCCATGTGGTGACAACTGGCTGGAGTGAGCGCACGAGCTCCAGTTTGCTATACTCCCCACCAATCCCTGTTATCCCTCCATAATTCCTCAACTACTTTTCCTCTTTAACCTCTAGGCATTTGAAGTTGTGACCCCGGGCTAGAGGCTGCTGGGTTGCCAGGGCCACCGCTACATCTCTGTGAGGCTGGGAGGCATTTCCTCTTACTTCTTACTCCTACCACATTTTGTCATTGTTGTCACTCTCACAATTGTCTCAGAATCACTTTTCTTTCCTCTTAACCCAGATGAGTTGAGTCTTTGCAACATAAAGTATTCTTATGGATGCACTGAAGAAGACAGTTTCCATGAGTTTCCATTGGGTTTAACACTAGGGATGAATCTTCCACAATATGTCACTCTAGGGTTGTGATGAGAAGATATCTCAGCCTCGATGGAAAGCATGTGCCTACTCTCATTGCCTCTGCATAGCACCTGATGCCATAGGGGTACAGTTTCCTTCCCTATCTCAACACTGCTCCTAGAATGGAAATTAGCACTATTGACGACAGGGAAGCAGGAAAAGAACCCAGAAGGACCAAACAAAAATATTCAGTACATTCAATGAATAAAGTATGTCCTTCCCAATTTTCCATAGCAGTTTCTCTTCCCAAACAGACAGCTTTCCTCCTTGTAAGGGGACCATCCTTAAGCTGGCAAATTTAGTTTCTCCTCTTTTTGAGGACCTAAGCTACAGCTTTCATATTTATTCTTTTATTTGATTTTGATATGAAATCCTGTAAACAGTCTAAGGCTGTGATCATTATCCCTTTGAGAAATGAGAACTTTGGGACAAAGGAGTCAAGTGGCTCACCCATGGTCCCATTTCTTAGCAGGATCCGGCCCAGTGGTGTAGTGGTTAAGTTCGTTTACTCCACTTCAGCAGCCTGGGGTTCACAGGTTCGGATTCTGGGTGCAGATCTATGCACCACTTATTAAGCCATGCTGTGGCAGGCATACCGCATATAAAGTAGAGGAAGATGGGCACAGATGTTAGCCCAGAACAAATCCTCTTCAGCAAAAAGAGGAGGACTGGCAACAGACGTTAGCTCAGGGCTACTCTTCCTCACAAAAAAAAAAAAAAATGGAGGCTGTTTCAGAAGTGAGCTCTGCAAAATCCTATTGCATAGCTCTTCCCACTGAATCATGCCGTGGCTACTCACTTCACTTCCCCCCCTTAGATAGAACCACTGTATTGCCATTATTGTTCTGTATATAAGTAGTGATGCTTAAGGGAAAAGAACACGAAATTGTGATTTTTTTTAAGCAAAGAGTGATGAAAGCTTGCCTTCTTTCTGAAATGCTCCTGATTCGATAGTAAACGCTGAAGTATATGGATAAGCCATTCTTGACATATGAAAACAATGCTCCTGAAAGATTTTATGGGGACAAGTGCTTTAAGTTACATTTTTATTAGTGGTGTCAAATTTGCCTTGACTTAGCCATTCTATTCCGCCTTATCAGAAGCAATGGCATGGCAGAGTTTAGGAGCACAGTTTAAGGCATAAACTGACAATATTAGCCCTTCAACGTAATGATTTAATAGACTTGACCAGTCACCAATGTAGCATTGAGAAAATTTCTGAGCCAAGATGAATTAGAAAAGGGAGCAAAAATTAATAATAATATTTATTGAAGTCTAGGGAGAAAATTAAAAGAAAAAAACAGTCATCCACATCAACATTTGTTCAGAACGTTGATGCAATTACTACCCAACTGCCGGAATGACGGCTGCATGGAGCACAGAAAGAAAAGTGGCCACTGAGAGAGGTCAGAATCTAGGTCTTAGATTTCAATTATATCTCAACAATACTGTCCTTTTATACTGAGTGGAGGGCATTGGCTAGAATGACTACTAGGTTAAAGACTAATTCTAGTACAAAAATTTTTCCACAGAATTAACAAACTATCCAATTTTAGCTGTGATTTCTAAGACAGTTTCCTTCTGTGACACCACATTCAAAGATCCATAAAGCAGCCTTTTTTGGATTTATTTCACATTCCTCTAGCAGATCCCACAGTGTTCAAAGGAGCGACAGCCAGAATTGGCACAGTGGTTTCCGGTATTTTCCTTGTATCTGAGGAGAAACAGGTTGTAAAGGACTAATCAAATGCTGTCCCCGCAAGAGCAGGAGACGGAGACGCAGGGAAGGAAGGCACTTCCTGCCAGTCTCCACTCCCCCTCCACCGGCCCTCATGCACCTGCAGTGACCCCCAAACCCCAGAGGCTAGAATCAACATAGAGAGAATCCAATTAATATTTGTGAGTAGACAAAGTAAAATCTTCATAAAATATAAGGGCAACCTGAATTCATGCTTTTTACGGGGAAAAAAATCATTAAGATAATTGACTGATTTATGACAAGCTGCAGCTGGTTTGCTTCCTGCTGGATCCTGGGTTTGCCCCGTGCAGAGAAAACCCCAAGAACTCGTTCAAATGTGTCACTCATCCCTCTTGTGACAGCTCTCACTAAATAGTTGGGGTAGAGAGTCTCTGAATAGTGCTTTTATGTTTTCCTTCAAGTCATTCTGCGTTTGCAAAATCGAGTTATTTTCAAATGAGTGGATTTTAACTTTTTACTAAAAGTCGCAGAGAACTATAGCCTGGGAGGAATGTAACGGCCCTGGAATTAGTCTAGCGACTGAAAGGGTGCCATCCAGCCCTTTTCACGCCTATTCAGATACATTGTGATCCCATGGAAATAGGATGGCCGCGGGTGTGGAGGCAAGCTCAGAGTTTCCCCATAATCACAATGAAAAACAACAGGACGTGGAGGCCTGATGGAGAGCGCAAGACTATTATGGCTTTGAAAGGCATAGAGTTAACTATGTTCATTAAGAAGATGAGGAAAGGAAAGAAAAAAGAGTAACACTGGGGAATCAGGGCCTTGCGTGAGTCCAGCTAAAACACCAAAGATTGCTCATGTTCCACTGAGACCTAAAATTTGGAAGATTAAATGGATTTATGGAGGAAGAGTGAAAAAAAAAATCCCATCATGCATGACTAGTAGAGAGGGACCAAAGTGTGAGAATAAGCCCTGAAAGCATCAATCCAGTGTGCCCACACAGGCTGAATTGGATGAGCTAAGATAGGAGTGTCCTTACAGCGGTGAAAACTTTTTTAAAATTTGCAATTCAATTTTGCGCAGACTGATACTTCAGGAAAATAAATTTAAAATGAATTATTAGGAAAATAATTATGTGCTTAGATTCTCTGGCAATGCCAGATTGCTGTAAAAGTGTGAAATGCTTACTCCTAATTTCTCTACTGATCTCATCTCTGACCAGTAACTCATAGTTCAAAGGCGGGCACTGGTTTGTGGACCACACTTTGAATAGCACTGGCTTACTCCACAGAGACTGATCACACAGGATTCCATATGCAATGCAGCCTTCAACTTAGCAGATGTGAGCTTCCATGGACGCACTTTTCAAAGGTAGAAATTCTGGGTCCCAGCTCCCCATAAAAGCCTAGGTACTGGCAACAGAAGATAAGGTGCAGAAGATAAGGGTAGGTAGGAATTTGTTAAAATAGAAATGAGACCTCAAAAAATAGTCAAGGGATCCAAAGATATGCCAAGAGGAGCTAGGGAGAGCAGGCAAGAAGCCTAAATCATAGGTAAGTAAAGAGAAGAGTGCCCATAACAGCAACTGCAGGGGCAGGAGGCAGTTGGCTATTGAAATGGCCTGGGTGGCCGTTTTGTCTAGTGCCTACCCAGCGGCCACAGCCTGAGCTGCCCTGAGTCAGTGCAGGATCGCGCTGCTCAAGACTCTGTCGAAATGAGGATGCCACCATCAGTACCTGCCAGGAGGCCGCAAAGAGGCTCAACTCATCACATTCACCCAAGAAGCTACCCATCATTGTCCTGTATCTATTTTCCTGTTATCTGGAGTCATATGTTGTCTCTTAATTTTACTTATGTGTTTTGGAAGCTTCGCAGCTTCTCCGTTTATTAAATCTTCTCTCTGCTTCTTCCCAGAAGCTCCTCTTTAAAAACACATAAACAGTTCAATGTGAAAATTAGCTGTGGTTGATTTATAATTCGTTCGAGGAGCAGCTTTTAAAAAGACAGAGGGAATTAAGCTGAGCGTTAGGCTGGAGATGTACGTGCCTCCCTCGGCTTTTGAATTAGATGTGTTTAATGGCAGCGTGGACACTAGGGCTGTGGGTAGTGGATAAAATCTATTGGCCCTGCTGATACTAAACATTCCAGCTGCGAGTGGAATTCATTTTGGAATACATAAAGTGAATGAGCCTGGACCGGCTTTGAAGTACGATTAAAAAGACCTGGCCTCTCCCTACCTTCATCGGTCCGCCAGGTGCCTCTTCTGTTGAAACACTGCTCTTGCTCAAAGGAAAGCTCAAATCCCAAAGCCCTTCATTGTAGCCATCAGTGAAAAGCAATTTTGAAATTTTTATTGTAGTTCCTATCGAGGACCAACACTCCCTCCAAACGCTGATGGGTGGGGCTGTCCCTGTGGTTAGCAGGTGATGGCCCCACAGCCCCACATGAGGAAGCATTAGCCACAGGTGGACTCTAACACATCGAAGGAGTCCCAGAATTCAAAGACTTGAGAGAGAGAAGGAGTCTTCCTTCTTCCTTCATCTACATTGTGTTAAGTGGTATTAGCAAAACTCCCAAAGCAAACAACAAGAAAATTTGAGCAGAATTCTGTTAGGAAAAGGGAAAGCAGGATAGAGACAAGAAGGTGAAAGGAACGCCAAATAAAGAACTTTAAAGAATGTTTCAGCGATTCACCTTTGACTAAAGTAAAAACATTTCCAACTGCTATGCATGAGGCAGTTTCTGACAAGTTTATCTATTTTATTTCTAAAAGGTTCAAAATGATTTTAGAAGACAAAATCAGTATGTACAAGAAAAAAACAAAACAAAACCCAGCTTCCATAATAGGGCCATGCTTTCATATCTTGAGTCCAGAAGAATTGCTCCAAAGGATGATACTCCTGGTTGATGGTCCAGGATTTTGAGTTTGATAGTGACCCTCAGGGGCATACCTGAAAGAGTTTGGTCATGCTGCTTGAGGTCACCCTGAAAGGGTAGACTGGTCCCAGCTTCTCCAAGGAGCCTCAGTCACTGAGAAAAGTATGCATACCCTATCAGAGTCCAATACCATCCTTTGGTGTTCCATATATTTAAAAGATTGTTTTCTGCTCTGAGTAGTAATTCTGATCCTTATCTGTTTACTTTTTTAATGTTTTGTGTGTGTGTGTGTGTGTGTGTGTGTGTGTGTGTGAGGAAGACCAGCTCTGAGCTAACATCCAATGCCAATCCTCCTCTTTTTGCTGAGGAAGACTGGCCCTGGGCTAACATCCGTGCCCATCTTCCTCTACTTTATATGAGATGCCGCCACAGCATGGCTTAACAAGCGGTGCGTTGGTGCGCTCCTGGGATCCAACTGGCGAACCCCGGGCCGCCGCAGCGGAGTGCGCGCACTTAACCGCTTGCGCCACCGGGCCAGCCCCACTTTTTTAATGTTTTGAGATTTAATAAACAAGTCAATTTTTTACCTTGTGCATCCCTTTCCAGAATTTATAGATTTAAATCATGTCTCTTTAAAATTTTCAACTCTCCAGGATTTTTTTGTTTTGTTTTTAAAAATTTCTCCACACATGAATTTCTCCACACATGACATCTGTCTTCTCATTTAGTTGCCCTTTTCTGGAACTTTTCTGGTTACAGTACTCAGAAATTAAACATATGGTTTAACATTGTGACATCCCTCTTATTAGCTGTATAGTTTGGGGCAACTCTAATTTTACAGACAGAGCTGAAAACTCCCTCACGCTGCACTAGGTCCTCATTTCCTGTAAGCAACCTAATCTCCCTCCTGAGTACTTCGCTTTCCAGAGCAGTAAGAGAAACACACACATACACACACACACACCCCGCTGCTCTGTACTACGCGGTTTCACGTACAGTGTCTCTTTTAATCCTGCAACATCACTGTCAGGCCTCTTTTACCACCCTCATTTTACAGTCAAGGAAACTGAAGCTTAAGAGGCAAAGTGAATTGACCAAAACTACACAGCTAGTAAGAGGTATAGGCGTGATGTTAAACCAGGTCTTCTGGTCTCTTCATTTAATTTTCATTCCTTTATTGCATAAGGGAAACATGTACAGTTTAATAAATAATTATAGAAAAATGTCATGACACCACTAGCCAGATCAAAAAGTAGAATACTGCCAGTAACCCAGTGAAGCACTCTATGTGCCCCATCAATGATCACCATCTTTCCTCCCCAGAGGTAACCACCATCTTGATTCCTGTATTAATAATTTTGTTTCTTTACAGTTTTATCAACACTGAATGCATTCCTAAACAACATACTTCAGTTTTGCCTGTTTTTTGAAATTCACGTGAGTGGAATCACATGGTATGAATTATTTTATGTCTTGCTTTTCCTTCTAAATTTCTGTATATGCTGTTCCCTATAGCAGTAGTTCATTCACTTCCATTGTTGTGTGATATTCTATTCTACGCAGGGCTGATCTTCAGGAACATGTCTGCCCCTTACAGTTATTTTCAGTCAATGTCATCTTGACTGGGTCAGCTTCTATTCTGATTGGTCAAGCCAAAGTCATACCAGTTTGAACATTGCTCTGATTGTATGCATATATCACAATACATTTATCCCTTTCTACTGTTGAGGAATATCTATCCCTCAATTTTATATGAATATTTATTATTATTTATTTGAATGGTAAAAAAAGGCATGAAAGGAAATACCTAACTCATCAGAGAACCCCTTTTTCTACTAAACAGCTTTATTGATATATAATTTACATACCCTAAAGTTCGCCAGTTTGAAGTGTGTATTTACAGAATTGTGCAACCACCACGACTATCTAATTCCAGAACATTTTTATCATCACCAAAAGAAGCCCTCTACCCATTAGCATTTACTCCTTTCTCCCTCCCCCACCCTAGGCAATTAGAAATCTACTTTCCGCCTCCATGGATTCGCTTATCTGAACATTTTATATAAATGGGATCATATATTATGTGGTCTTTTGTGACTGGTTTCTTTCATTTAGCATAACGTTTCAATGTTCATCCACATTATAACATGTATTAGTACTTTATTCCTTTTATGACTGAATAATATTCCATTGTGTGGATATACCACTTTTGTTTATACATTCATCAGTTGAAAGACATTTGGGTTGTTTCTGCTTTTTGGATATTATGAATAGTGCTGCTATGAGCACTCATATACGGTTTTTGTGTAAACATATGTTTTCATTTCTCTTGGGTAGATATCTAAAGAAGAATTGCTTGGTCAAATGGTAATTCTATGTTTGAGATTTTGAGGAATTTCCAACTGTTCAACAAAGTGGGTGCACCATTTTACATGTCCACCAGCAATATGTAAGGGTCTCAATAGCTCCACATACTTGCCAACGCTTATTATTGTCTTTTTTTTATAGCTATTCTAGTACATGTGAAGTGGTATCTCATTGTGATTTTGATTTGTGTTTTCCTAATGATTAATGATGTTAAGCATCTTTATGTGAGATTACTGGCCACTTGTCTGTCTTTGGAGAAAAGTCTATTCAAATCATTTGCCCAATTTAAACTTAGTTTATTTGTCTTTTTATTATGAGTTTTTTATATACTCTGGATATAAGTCTCTTATCAGATATATGATTTGCAAATATTTTTTCCATTATCTGGATTGTCTTTTCACTTTCTTGATGGTATTCCATGAAGCACAAAAGTTTTTAACTTCGATAAAGTCCAAATTATCAATCTTCTCTTTTATCACTTGTGCTTTTGGTGTCATATCTATTAAATTATTACCTAATCCAAGATTATGATGATATACTTCTGTCTTTTTATCTAAGAGTTTTATCGTTTTAGCTCTTACATTAGGTCTATGACCCATTTTAAATTAATTTTTAAGTACAGTGTTAGGTAGGGGTCCAAATTCATTAATTTGCATCTAGATATCCAGTTTCCACAGCACCATTTGCTGAAAAGACTATTCTTTCCCCCACTGAATTGTATTGGCCTTTACCTATAAAATTATGTAATGGTAAATTTAAAAGTCAGTAAAAATATTGTTTATGAGTATGGTTTGTTGTCTAGGACAACCATAAAAATAGAAAAATTTTAATGATTATATATATATAATGTTTTAATAGCATAAATATACACATAGATGTATACTATGTATAAGACGATGATGGAAGAGTGTTGACTAGAAGTGTTATTTCCTGTGATTGGGATGGATGGGAGTGCTATTGAGAAATCATCTGAAATACTAAAAGAAAACTCTCTTGTTAAAGCAAGAGGAGCAGATTACAGAGAAAATGGAAAACCCATAAATAAATGGGGAAACACAAGAGATCCAACTTTGGTGAGAGTTTAACAGCAAGAATTGATAAACCAAGATCGGGTCTATCCTTCATAAGTCAGGCTGTGTCCAACTGAGGGCATACAAAATTTAAGTATGCCAACCCAAAGGGATCAGGCTCACTGATCATGCTCCACTGAAGCCCCTGAAGGGTGCCCCTACTGGTTCACTCTGAGCCCAGGAAAACTGTACAAGTTTGTAATATTAGTTATCAGAATCTGAATCCTTCAAGCTGTAAACCAGCTAAAACAGGCATAAACTCCCATCCCTTCCACAACTTCCTTTTCTGGTGTTAATTCTCTGAACAAATATCACTGTGGAGAGGAATTGGTGATCTTTTAAAGACTTCTTTTGTCCTTGTTCCTTAGTTGCCTTGGTAAAAAACTTTCAGTTAAAAAGAAAAAAAATTAAAAACTTTAATTAGGGTTTTTGAAATCCAAATGCAAAATAATCCCTAAGAGCATTATCTCACCCTTGTCAGCATTAAAATTCATCTGCCACTTATGGACCCACTTAAACAGCCCTTTAAGATCTCTCTGTCATCTATCTCCATCTGCTTGGCTCTTCTAGTTTTACAACTTCTGCAAACATGAAAATTTCATGACTTCGGGATCCCAGGAAAGTTTTTCGTTAAGAATAGTCTTACCAATAATGAGACAAACTGATTGAATCCTGGATTGAGGAGGAGAAACTATAAATGGTTTTTTTGGGGACAGTTGGGAAAATTTTAATATGGACAATCTACTAGATAATTTTATTGTATCAATCTCAAATTTTTGAGTGTGATAATTATGTTTGCTTATGTAGGAGGATATCTTTGTTCTTAGGACATAACTGCTAAAATATTTGAGTGGTGTCGTAATGCCTGTAACTTACTTTAAAGTGGTTCAGAAAAAATAAATTACACACACACACACACACACACACACAGAAATGTAAAAAGTGTAACAAATATGGAAAATGTTTCATTTGAAATTGACATTATTATACATCTAAAAGGGTCAAATACCAAGAAATGTATATGGTTCAACCTAATACATTAAGAGTATATGACTAAATCTAAATCAGAGTTTCTAAACTTTGAGAGTACTGACATTCTTTTTTGTAGGAGGAAGCTGATCTGTGAACTTTAGGATGTGTAGCAGCATCTCTGGCCTCTGCCTACCAGATGCCAGTAGCACTCAACTGTGCAACCAAATATGTCTCTAAACATTGCCAAAGTCCCCTGAGGGCATAAATCTCTCCCAACTGAGAACCATTGACCTAGAGAAATATATAAGGACATATAGATGAAAGGTACTTTCCTTTCAACGTTTCTGTGGATTAAAATTTTTTCAAAATAAAAAGTTAGAAAAATAATCATAAATAAAATAATAGATAATGTGATATATATTAATAATATTAATAATTGTTGATTATTAATAATTTATAAAACTAGTTCTGGCACCAAATTTTGATGAATTTTGTTTTTTACACTTTTAAAACATCAAAGGCCTTAAAGGACTTAATTCATAGACTCCTCCAGTACTTTCACTTGACTCCATACTTGAAACTGAAACTCTTCACTGGGCCCCTTTACAGCGAACACAAGAGAACAAAAGGGAATTAACATTTGCTGAACACTACGATATAGCAGGTGTCACTTTATATCACTTATTAAAATTATTTTGAGGCATGATTCCATTTGTACAGATGAGGAAACAAACTCAGAGAACTTAAGCAACTCGATCATGGTGATAGGACTTGTAAGAGAGTGAGCAGGAATTGGAACACAAGACTGGAACTCAGGGGCCAGCCCTGGTGACCTAGCGGTTAAGTTCAGCGCACTCTGCTTCGGCAGCCCGGGTTTGGTTCCCCGTCGCAGACCTACACCATTCGTCTGTCAGTGGCCATGCTGTGGTGGCAGCTCGCATACAAAAAGTGGAAGATTGGCAGCAGATGTTGGCTCAGGGTGAATCTTCCTCAGCAAAAAAAAAAAAAAAAAAAAAAGACTGGAACTCAGGACCCTCCAACTCCAAAGTCCACATTATTTCACTATACTAACGAAATTTGCTGGCCCCTGGCCTGTCTCTGTTACAATAACAACACAAATGCTTGTTACATTCAAACAAGTTAAAATTGAGTATTAAACATCTTATCTTTAAAATTCTTACTTGAACTACTCTATGGTTTAGTCAGCTCTTCTTTTTTCTCTCTGTGCCCCCTCTTAGCTAGTGGCTCTCCCCTTAACGCCACATTCCTCTTGATTTTTTCATGTAAGCCTATTCTCTCTCTCTCTCTCCACCCCCCCCTTCTCGCTCTCTCTCTCCCCTCTACCTCTCTTCTGTTTGGTGTTTTCTCCTATTGACCACTCCCTTAGGGAATTATCTTCTGCACCTTCTGCCCAACAAACACAGGCTAAAACAATAATTTTTCTTGAGCGGAATGTTGGTGCTAGTTGCCAAGACTTTTCACTTTGCTATCCCTGGAAGTTGTCTAACACCTTTTCTTTCAACTTCTCTGTAGATTTAAATTTTTTCTAAATAAAATCGTTGGAATATAATAATGCCTTGCACATAGTAAGCACTTAATAAATGTTAGATGCTTCACTGTTGTTGTTGTTCTTATCTAAGAGTATTCAATTTTCCACCAGGAGTTTCTTAAAACATAAAGAAAACAAATACAATACAGTTCTGGTAATTGTACAATTAAATTTTCAATTTGATTTAGAATATCTTTTGATTAGCTGCTATTTGGTATGGTAACTTTCCTATTTGGGCAGATAATTTGGAAATTGGTTTATCCTTTGGAATCTACTACCACAGAGTAAAACCAGAGTTTTAAAAATAACCATTCATTGGAGATACAAGACCATATTTTAGAAAATGTCCTTTTTCTCTCTTCCACTATTTTTGAATCACTGACATCACCCAACCTGCCTCTTCTCCACCATCCATTCTCTCTTACACACTTATTTTACTTATATTTATATTTACCAAGACATCACAAATTATGTCAGTATGAGACGAAGGCAAAGAGAAAACAGAGCAGAATCTGTTTCCTCACTTGATTTGAACTTCAGACAATGTAAAGGCCCTCTGAAGAGAAGGAAATAGGACTCAGGAGGGAACTATGTAGAGCTCCAAAAGCAATGACTAGAGAAAGAAGGGGTTCCATCTCTGTGTGAAAGAAATACCTTCAATCTTGGACCCCAACTTTCTTCTTCAGGCAGTCTAAAATTGGTATAAAATCTTCTCATGGTCATATTTGGGTCAGACGAGGATGCACTACAAGTGCCAAAGGGGTATTTTTTTTTTTTTAGGAAGGTTGGCCCTGCGCTAATATCTGTTGCCAACCTTCCTCTTTTGTCTCCCCAAAGCCCCGGTACATAGTTGTGTATCATAGTTGTAGAGTTGTAACTCTTCTGTGTGGGATGCCGCCTCAGCACGGCTTGATGAGCGGTGAGTAGGTCCGCGCCCATAATCTGACCCAGCAAATCCCAGGCTGCCAAAGTGCAATGTGCGAATTTAACCTCTATGCCACCTGGCCGGCCCCAGGGGTATTTTTTTCTAATGATATGTCCACACAGATTAATTTATCAGAATTGAAAAGACAGAGAGTTTTATAAAGGAAAAGGTAGTATTGCAGCTTGGGAGGGGTAGGAAAGAGAGGAGGGAGTGTAAGGAGAGAAAGAAAAACATGTCAAGAGCATTGAGCATGTATGAGAAGCCAGAGATAGGGGGAAAGGGCACGCATTGGGAGAAGTGTCCAAAAGCATGATGAAAACAAACCCTACTTCACACCTTTGTCTTTGGAAGGAGTGCTTTGTCAGATTTCTCATGTGTGGAAGACTCTACTTCAAAGAGACCTCAAATAGACAAAATGTTTTCACTTCACGCTATGGTGCACATTGTGTTAGTGAGTACCCTTTGCAGATCACACAACTGCAGGTCCCCAGTGTCCTCCCAGACTCTAAATCTTTGAATCCTCCCAGATTCAAAGCAAGGACAAAGTTGGAATATCTATCAAATTGGCAGGCCAGAGGGAAAATAAGTTGGAGTCATGGAGACATCTTACTTCCTGGGAATCACTCATAGTTTAATGGAAAGAACACAGTAGAACAGTATCCTTGTTCTGTCTTGGCCATGTTCTTACTGGGTATTAGACAATTCACCGAACCTCAGATGACCCAGGTTCTGAGTAAAATGGAAATAATAGTAAGAATACATACATCAAGATTTGTTGTGAAGCACAAATAAGAGAAAGGTATAAAAGTGTTTTGTGAGCTTTAAAATATTATAAATAATAGATTATGGTTGCACATATACCACCCGTTAGGCCTTGGCACAAGGCAGATGCTGCTCCATTTCTGCTCAGACAGGATTCCTCTACATTCCTGCCTGAGTGAAAGTTTCATACTTTGTAGTTTTTCTGAACATCATCAAGAAAAAAACGAAGAAGAGGAAGAAAACAACTAGTTGAATGCCAAGACCATCCCCAAAGTAAACAGCCATTCTCTTTAAGCAGGGAGAAAACAGCATTTTACTGCTCAAAGCTCTAGGTAGCTTCCCTCTTTAGGGAAAGGTAAGCAAGCTGCGAAGTATCTGCCCTGGCAACAAATTCATGCATCACTACAATTACCTGTCTTTTTTGGATATTGGATCTGCTCATTATCCACAAAAGTTTAGATTGGACAGCTGCTACCTGACTTCATTTAGTATCCAATATGGAACGGTTTTGGCAGAGAAGTGGTTTCTCTTTTCCCACCAGGAAAATGGAAAATGAATTGGAAGACTTGACTAAGAATTAGTAAAACATAAAAAAAAAATAAAACTGGAGCTCTAGGTGTTTGAATCTTGGATTAACTGTTAAGGGTTCAATCACTGGGTCAGGAAAAAGTGCTACTTTATTAAGTGAATGATTAGTGGAATGTGGATTAAAAATGGGAGAACTGATCAGTGAAGACTAGAAATGCCAGCAGGTTAAAAGAATAACTTGTGTGTTTTAACAAAATCTGTATTTAATTTTGGCATATATATGAGAAGAGACATCTGGAACTTGGGTGTTGGTGTTAAAATTACCAGTAGCATCTGTTCATCCTTCGTTTTACCCCTTAAATCAGAGGAAAACTACATGGTATTACAGATATCTGGGTAAAATAGTAGATGAAAATATGACATGCTCCATTTAATATGCAAGTGTAAAATAATACTATAATAATTTTCTAAATTTAGTTTTAGGTTCTATTTTAGCCACTAATTAAAATATGATTAATAAATGCTTTCATTTTCTATATAATGTATTATTTATGCTTGATGGAATTATCAAATATAAAAGCTAAGTTTTCTATTTCTGTGTTTACTCAAGTAATTAACAACTAGGAAAAGCTAAGTAACTTAGAGATTTGAGTCAGCAAATGCCCAATAGGCTGTGTAGAAATTAGTTTACCTAAATTTTTTTTTTAATCTTGAAAATATTTAGCATAATTAAACCAGATAAACCATCTACAGCAAAAGGGCAAGGGGGAGCTTTCAAAACAATTGTCAGAGAATACTCTAGATGTGTGTCAGTTATGAAGTTTCACTTACCATTAATGGGAAATATTGATTTCCCTTACCCAACACGCTTAACAGAGAAAGGAAATCTTGCCCAAGCATGCCCAACCAACCAGTTGATTTATATCCTAAAAGCGAATCCTTTGCGTGAAAAAAGAAACAAATTTTTTGTTGCACAATAGCTCTGTCACCATAAAGACAATTGAACAGAAACAAAGTAGAAGATACAACAGTAACGATGTTCTGGCCACTGTATACAAACAGGCAAAACAACAAAAAGATTCAATCAAGATTTTCCCAGTGGACCAACCCCCTCCCTCCCTCTCTTTCTTCCTTCCCTCGCTCCTTCCCTTCTTCCCCCCTTTCCTTACTTTCTAAAGTCCTTTCTTCTTTCTTTCTTTTCTTCATCACTTCACTACTTTCTCTCCTCCTTTCTATTTTTTGACATTTTTAAAGTTAATTTTGAGATTTTTTTAATTTCAAGGATCAATTTTCAACCAGTCATAGAATTTGAGTGTTCAAATAGTCCCTCTCCATCATTTCATAATTGAAGAAACTGAGGGCTAGAGAGAGTCCCTCCTCTACCAGCTTGTTGCAGGACAATGATGAATACGAGTTATAACTACTGCTGAGTTGTTTTTATTTTATTTTTGAAACTTTTTATATGTACGTATATAAATTTTAAACTTTTGATATTTTCCAGCAAGTTTACACTTTTTTCTAACAGGATCAACAATGCAAGGATGTTTAAAGTAAAGACTGATTATCTCTCCTCCCCACCGCACTCTGCTCTCCATCCCACCCACCTCAGGTATCCGATGTTCATAGACTTGTATGGATCCTTGTGTTACTTTCTCCTCATTTATGTATGTGTATAGATATATATATATATATCTATACATATACACACACATACTATAAATATATATATTTATAGGATATTTGCTTGTATCTTCTCTTTTTTTCCCAATATTGAATCATAATATATATACTTTAAACACTTTTCTCTGCTGTTTGCTTTTTTACTTGATAGCATACATGGACAACCCTACAAGTCTGTGTCCATACATTTTTTTAAATTTATGCGTATATAAATATATAATTTTATATTTAGGCAAAATCATACACATTGGGGAGTTTTCAAAGCAGTATTGCTTGCTTTCTTCTTTTTTTGTTTTTTTGTTGTTGTTTTTTACTGTTGTTTGCCTCCTACCATACTCTCCCTCTCTTCCCTGAGGTCATCCATTTCCATACACACACACACACACACACACACACACACACCTGTTTTGTGGATTTCTATACCTTATAATCATATAATATAAACATACATATGCACAAAATGGCAGGCATCCTTTCTCTCTCCTCTCATCACAGAAACACAGACTCACAGACGCACACATGCACAGGCACACACACATGCACTTACACACATTCAATTTACCAGAAAATCATTGATCTTGATTCCCCAGTGTTAAACTATAATTTTCAAAAAGTTAAATGCAGGACTTTCATACAAATTTAGAATGACTATATATCAAAGATTTATTTAATTTATTAATGAGGGAACCAGCAAGATGGTAAAGCTGCTTCAAAGATAGAATTCAAGAACTAGAGTTTTTTATACAGTCAGTTTGGAAAGGGATACTAAAATCATTTGCGGAATTAGGGGCAAGACCAGTTAGTATCCTGCCAAGCAATAAAACCATAATCTTTGGTGTCTTCTCTACCTGGAAGAAACATTTGCATCTAATGGACCAAAATTTGCAAGTTAACAAGTAACTTCACAGTGTCTGTGTCCTAACCAACAGTAAATAGTAAGTAAAGCAAAGGTACATCTAGTCTGAGCCTACTAGGCAATGCTCCAGTGTGACATTGAAAGGACATGCAATCATCCTTTTGCCTTATTTCCCAGTTTTGAATAATTTTTCTTAACACCAGGCTGACATCAGTAGACTGTGGAACTGTGCCAAGCTTGAATCACACCCTAAGAAAATTTAGAGATTCCTCCGGATGACCACTTCATATTGTTCCTCCTCTTGTTAGTCATGATGACACCCCGAGACCTGTTTTTTGGGCCACTAAATTATATAAAAGTCAAACCCTTGCTGGTTCCCATTAAGACCATGGTCTCTTCTGTCGTCCTTAGTGGACATGAAAAGTAATTGCTCTAAATCTTTCACATAAAAAGCCTTCATAGAACTGATGAGTTTATTATTACTGCAAACAAATTTAATAGTTGTAATGATCTAAAAAAATTAGTGTTAATTAGCACTTCTCACTGACCAACATAAAAGAACTTTCTAGTAAAGGGTTTATATTTCAAAGTTGCACTAACCCCGTTCATTTTTGTAGCAAAAAATGAATGTTTATACTCTTTTAATGTATAAATTTAATGGTTTTGCCTTTCTTCTCTTCCTTAGCTAGACTAGAAGGATGGAATCAAATATTTCTTCTCATTTCCCTGCTCAAGAAGAGAAGGCTAACAATTTGACCTTTGTGTTTAACGAGTATTAACATTCTATTGTGAGAGAGCAAAAGAGATGATAGTTTAAGATTAGTGAAGTAGGGAAGAGAAATGCCTCAAACTGCAAGGGAATTAAGAATCATGGGACCCTTTGCAGGCAGCCAGCCCTCAGAGTGGATAATAGCATGATTTGCTTAGAAAGGTAAGACCCATGCACTATGGTTCCCAGATCTGGCCAAGTTTCCCCCACCTGAAAGGTATAGAAGCAGAAAGCACCCAACTTTAAGACACCACTACCCATCTGAACAATAAGAATGTCTACAGCTACTATGATAGACTGGACATCAGAGACCCTTCTCCTGGGTTCCAGGTACCACATAAGCCTTCTGAATTCTGATGCAACTCTAGAAGGAAGAAGAGAAACAGAGGGGAAGGGAAGAGGAGAGGGGGAAAGGTAGAAGGCTCAAGTAATAGCTGAGATAGAATGTCCCATCTGCCCTAAGGATGAGATATCAGTCACCAATTAAGTTGTGTTAAATTAAGACGTGATTTTTTTGTGCACCTGAGTTTACTGAGATTTAAATCTGTTCATTTTTATCCAGGTGATGGTGCTGGCTCCCAATATTGAACCCCCATAGTCATTATAACCAATTAGAGCCAACCTCAGCGTTTGGTTATTTGGTCCCAAATCATATCTTCCAGAGATCTTTCTGTAGTGAGAAAAATAAGTGAATCTCATTCCTCTGAGACCTATTATAAGTGGGAGAGGGGGTGAAGGAGCATGACTGAATGGAATAGCATCAGATTAGAAGTCAGGAGACTGGGGACATTTATACTGCAACTAATGCTATGTGTAAATTTGGACAAGTGACAACCTACTTGTTACCAGCAAAATATCTATTCTGATTTTAGAGTTATACATGTCTCACCTTCTCTCAATACTTACTGGACCATCTCTTTTGGGCATAAGTTCTCAGGCTTTCCCCAAGGTATTGGATATGACTATCCATTGGGGAACACTACTGCAATAACTTTGCTGCTACCCCCAAAGGAGTCTTAGAGTTTTGAATTGCTCAGCAGAATTGTGGAAGAGTGGTTAGATAGACTTCCCTAGGACTCTAATAGAGTCTCTACTTTCCCACAATTCCTAGATGCTTCCATGTTAAAAGAGAATTCTGTTTACATTTCTCACAGCCTCTTACTTACAACTATAAGAGGCTCTAGTTGTTAGATAAGTCTTCTACTACCTAGAACAGGAAAAGAGATCAGAATAATATATCTGAAGATGATAATGTAAGAAAGGAAAAATAGTTTTTCCTCTACCCTTCTAGGTTCTTGGCTGAGACTCTCCTGTAATAAAAGAACAGATTAATAGGAAAAAAACAAATTTAATTTTGTACATATGTATGGAAGTCCCACAAAGATATGAAACTCAAAGGAAATCAGGCAACTGAGGCTTATATACCATCCTAAGCTAAGGAAAGGAATAAGAGTCTGTGGTTTCAAAGGGGAGGAAGACAATTCATGGGAAGATGAGACAAGCAAACATTTGGTAAAGAAACATTTGCCCTGCCGTAGAGATAAATCTCTCAAATGAAAACGTTATCTCTGGAAATATCTCTCTTCCTGGTACAGACCCCCTTTCTAAATTCTTTTCAGCAGTTAAGGGGGAGGTAAAAAGCTTTTCCTGAGTCTGGTGGGTCTTGGCTGCCTTCAGCTCAACATAATCTTTATGCCAAAGAGATATATTTTGGGGTGGTATATTCTACTCCCTTTCAATAATAAGTAATAAAAATATCAGTAAAAATTATTGGGGATTTATCAAATGCCACAAATATATTGAGAGCTTTATAAGCATAATTTAATTCTTAAAGGAACTCTACAAAGCATATTCTTTTACCAGCCCTACTTTACAAAAGAGAAAATTGAGAGGAAGCAAGGATAAGAACATGATCTCATGGCTCATGGGTAACAACTGGCAGAGCCAGGCCTCAAGTATAGTTTTATTTAACACCACAGTCTACACCATTTTCTGTTAACTTATACAGCCCAATAAAGTAAGTATGATTGGTTTTAGACAAAAAGGAATGTAAAATTCTGAAAAAGACAGAACAGCTCATTCAACAATTGGCAGCATAAATCAAAAGTGGACAAGATAAAAACTGTAAATACTTATTATTCATAGGACTCTCACTCTTATAAAGAAGGTGGATCCTTAAGAAGGTCTATGATTTGCTCAAATCCAAGTCATTCTCCATAAAATGGTCATTCTCAATAGTGAAGATAGAGTTCAATGATGTGTATAGGAAATTAATTGTTGGAGAAGCTAAAATAATAACATTGCTCCGGCCAAGAAAGAAACTAGAACTTGTATATCTAGAGAGTCAATGTTGAAGGAGAAAGAGATCAATCAACCGAGGGCAGAAAAGGAAATTTAGCTGAACAGAAATGTCTGATAGGTAATCTCAATTAATTTCTGCGTAATGAAGTTTGCATCTTTGTCTCTGCCTGTCTATAAGACATATAAAGTTGACATTACTAGTCAATACTCTTGTAGTTGGAATTGATCTTAAATATGTGACAATAAATAACTGAGTTTTGCCTCAAAGGAGAAAGGGGTGGAATCAAATGTGAGCCAAAGTTGTCTCCTGCAACGTTCATGTTAAAACATAATAGAACAAATTAAGATATGAGATCAAAGACATCTCAGCACACAAACAGGCTGACATAAAGAGAAAAAAGTGTCAAATACTTCTACACAAAGTGCTATTACAGTTCACAAATGATTTAAATAAATGGAGAGATATACCATGTTCATGGATGAAATGATTTAACATACTAAAAATTTCAATTCTCCTAAAATAAATCTATATTAAAACATGTTTATAGAATGGGTTTTTTTAATAGAAATTTTAACTTATTTTTAAGAATTCAACAAATTCTATATTTTAAAATATAGATTAAAAAGTTTATGAATAACTGATTCAAATTTTTAAAAAATAGAATAAGATGTGGAAAATTTCCACACCAGATATTAAAACAGATATGTCCACAAATCCATAATAACAAAAACAAGGTGGTAATTTACAGCAATGGACAACTACAACACTGAAAACAAATATAGAACATAGAAACAGACACAGAAATATATGGAAATTTGAAATATGATTACAGCGGCAACACCAAATGATGAAAAAAGCTTGGTTGTAGATAGTGTTGGAAAAATGAGTCATTATATAAAGAAATATAAAGCTAGATTCCTACCTTGCATCACATACAAAGAGAACTCCAAATGAATTAAAGATCTAAATGAGAAGATAAAAGTAAGAAGCTAACAGAAATGTAGAAAAATATGTCTATGATGTATTAGTTTTCTGTTATTGCTGTAACATATTACCACAAACTTAGTGGTGTAAATAATACACATTTATTTTTTTACAGTTCTATAAGTCAGAAGTCCATCATGGGTCTTACCTGGCTAAGATCAAGTTTTTGGTGGGGTTGCATTCCTTTCTGGGGGCTCTAAGGGGACAATCCTTTTCTTTGCCTTTTCCAGCTTCTAGAAACCATCTACTTTCCTTGGTTTGTGGCTCCTTTCCTCCATTTTCAAAGCCAGCAATATAGCATGTCTCTGATCCTGCTTCTGTTTTCATATCTCTTTCTCTGACAAACCATAGCCAGGAAATGTTCTCCACTATGAAGGATTCACATGATTAGATTAGGTCTATCTGAATAAGTCAGAATATTTTTCCCTATTTCAAGATACTAAATCTTAATTATATCTGCAAAATCCCTTTCATCATATAAAGTAACATATTCACACGTTCCAGGGATTAGGACATGGACATCTTTGGAGGGCCATATTTTACCTGCTATAATGACCTAGGAGAATATTTTTATAATCTAGGTAGAGGAAAAACTTTAAAAATCTCCAAAAGTACAAATCGCAAGGTAAAAATTTAATGGATTTGACTACATCAAAATTAAAGATTTCTGTTCAGTGAAGAACATCATAAACAAAGTTAACAGACAAATGACAGATTGCAAGTAAATATTTTCAAAGTCAAAACCTGGCAAAGGGCTAGTATCTAGTTTATACAAAGGATTCTACCTTATTAGTAATTACTTTAAATGTAAATGGACTAAATGCTCCAATAAAAAGTCAGAGATTGGCAGAATGAATTTTAAAAGGTCCAACTATATGCTGTCTACAAGAGGCATACTTTAGATTTAAAGACACAAATAGGTGGAAAGTAAAGTATATAAAAAGTTATAAACCAAACACAGCTGGAGTGGCTATACCAATATCAAACAAAATAGATTTTAAAGCAAAAATTGTTACCACAGACAAAGAAGGTCATTTTTTAATGATAAAGAGATTTGTTCATCAGGATGACATAGCACTTATGTGCATACAAGCACCTAACAACAGAGCCCCAAAACACATGAAGCAAAACTGACAGAATTGAAGTGAGAAATGGATAATTCAACAATGATAGTTGGAGAGTTCAATACCTATTATTCTATACCATATAGGATAACTAGGAAAAGATCAACAAGGAAATAGAAGACTTGAAGACAGTATAAACCAAGTAGAACTAAAGATATCTATAGAACACTCCACCCATTGTCAGCAGATTACACATTCTTCTCAAGCACAAATGAAGCATTCTCCAGGATAAACTATATAGTTGGCCATAAAACAAGTCTCAATAAATTTAAAGGATTGAAATCACAAAAAATATGTTTTCTGACCACATGGAAATTAAATTAGAAATTGGTAACAGAAAGAAATTTTAGAAATTCATAAATATGTAAAATTAAACAACACACTTCTAAATAAAAAATGGGTCAAAGAAGAAATCACAAGGGAAATTAGAAAATACATTGAGGAGAACACACATACCAAACACAACATACAAAAACTTATGGGATGCAGCTAAAGCAGTACTTAAAAGGGAAATGTGTAGCTATAAGCACCTATATTAAAAAAGAAAAGAGAATAAAGATCAGTATCTTAGCCTTCCACCTTAAAAAACTAGAAAAAAACAGAACAAACTAAACCCAAAGCAAGCAGAAGGAAGGAAATAATAAAGTATAGAGTAGAAATGAAGAAACAGAGAATACAAAAATCAACAAAAACAAATGTTGGTTCTTTGAGAAAATAAAAGCATTGACAAACCTTTAATTAGACTGACTAAGACAAAGAGAGAAGACTTAAATTACCAAAATCAGGAAAGAAAAAGGGCACAACACTAACAACCTGACAGAAATAAAAAGGATTCCCTTAAGATCAGAAATAGGAAAAAGATGTCTCCTCTCAGCACTTCTATTTAATGTTATATTGGAGGTCCTAGAAAGGGCAATTAGACAATAAAAAGAAATACAAGATTGGAAAGAAAGTGGTAAAACTATCTCTAGTCACAGAAGACATGATCTTGTATATACATATATAGATAATTCAAACAAATACACATATACACACACACAAAGACACAATGATTAGAGCTAATAAATGAGTTCTTCTAGGTTACAGAATACAAGATCAATATCCAAAAATCAATTGTATTTTTATACAGTAGCAATGCAATTTGAAAATGAAATTAAGAAAACATTCCATCCATAATAGCATCAAAAAGAATAAAATCCTTAGGAATAAATCTAACAAAATGCAAGTTTTATACCCGAAAACTACAAAACGTTGTTGAAAGAAATTGAAGACTTAAATAAATGGAAAGATATCCCATATTTGTGGTTTGGAAGACTTAGTATTGTTAAGGTGGCAATGTTCTTCACATAGCCAAAACAGTCTTGACAAAGAACAACAAAGATGCAGGACTCACATTTCCTGATTTCAAAACTTACTATAAAGCTACAGTAATCGAGATTGTGTAATACCGACAGAAGGATAGATATATAGTTCAATGAAAGAAAACTGATAATCTAAAAATAAACCCTCATATTTATGGTCAATTGATTTGTGACAAGGGTATCAAGGCAATTCAGTGGGGAAAGAATAGTCTTTTCAACAAATGATGCTGAGACAACTGAAATCTACACGCAAAAGAGTGAAGTTGGATCCCTACTTCACATCATACACAAAAAGTAACTCCAAATAGGTCACAAACCTAAATGTAAGACCTAAAACTATCAAACTCTTAAAGAAAACATAAGAATAAATCTTTCTGACCTTATATTAGGCAATAGCTTCTTAGATATAATACCAAAAGTGAAGGAAAAAAATAAATTGGACTTCATCAAAATTAAAAATTTTTCTGCTTCAAAGGACATCATCAAAAAAGTGAAAAGACAATGCACAGAATGGAATAAAATATTTACAGATTATATTTCTGTGAAGGAACTTGTATCCATAATATATAAAGAACACAAACTCAATAATAAAAAGAGAAATAAACCATTTTTTAAAAGGTGGAAAAAAAATTGAACTGCCATTTCTCAAAAAAAGATATAGAAGTGGCCAATAAGTACATGTAAAGATGCTCAACTTCATTATTCATTAAGGAAATGCAAATCAAAACCACAATGAGAGGGCCAGCCCTGTGGCCTTGTGGTTAAGCTCGGTGCACTCCACTTTGACAGCCTGAGTTCACAGGTTCGGATCCCAGGAGCAGACCTACACCACTTGTCAGCTATGCTGTGGCAGTGACCCACCTACAAATAGAGGAATATTGGCACAGATGTTAGCTCAGGGTGAATCATCCTCAGCAAAAAAAGAAAAAAAAAGCAATGAGATAGCACTTTACATCCACTAGGATGGCTAAAATTAAAAAGCGTTGATGAATATGTGGAGAAATTGGTACCTTTATACATTGCTGGTATGGATGAAGACTGGTGCAGCTGATTTAGAAAACAGTTTGGCAGTTCCTCAGAAAGTTAAACTTAGAGTTATCATATGACCTAGCAATTCCACTTCAAATATATACTCAAGAGATTTGAAAATATATGTACACAAAAAACTTATACACAAATGTTTATGGTAGCATTATTCATAACAGCCCAAAAGTCAAAACAACCTAACTGTCCATCAACTAATGAATGGATAAACAAAATGTGGTATATCCATACACTGGAATATTATTCAACAATAAAAAGGAATAAATTACTGATACATGCTACAACATGGATGAGCTTCTAAAATATTATAGTAGGTAAAACAAGTTAGAAACAAAAGGCTATATATTTATTATTCTCTTTATGTGATAAGTCTAGAATAGTCAAATCCAGAGAGACAGAAAACAGATTAGTCACTGCCAGGGTCTGCAAGAAGGGAAGAATGGAAAGTGAATGCTTATGGGTTATAGGGTTTCTTTTGGGGGTGATGAAAGTGTTCTGGAATTAGATAATGTTAATAGTTGCACAACTACGTTAGTATACTAAAAACTGTTGAATTGCACACTTTAAAAGTGTGAATTTATGGTATGTGAATTATACCCCAATAAAGCTGCTATTTTTAAAAAGTCCATTAGACAAGGAAATATGGAACCTGGATTCTAATCTAGGTGTTGTCATATTTTTATAATACGACTTCAGACAAGTCTTCACTCTTTCTGGCCTCAATCTCCTCAGCTGTGAAATGAAAAGTGATGTATAAGTGCCCTTCCATACCTGACCATTTATGGTTCTATACCTCTATCACTTCCTTTACTACGTCCTTTGCCCAACTATCTAAAGGTGATCTCTCCCTGCTTTGAACTCTAATAGTAACATTAACCACCCTGTATTACTACTATTTGTGCTTCATTTTATTTCCTCTACTAAAAACGTGAGCCACTGAAAAGAAGACTCAGGACTATCTTGCATATGACAGGGATTCAACAGTTCTTTAGGTGACTAGATACATGAAATTATTTACATTTAGAAGACACTGTATCAAGTGAAGTCATCAATCAAAAAAAATCAAATTTCTTTGGTTTACATGTCATCAACATAAGTGATTGATAATTTTCCCTAAATTTGGCAGAATTTAGTGTTAATTTTTGGTGTGATAGAATTGTAGACTTGATAGAGAGTTTGATACACCATATTAATTCCCTTCTTACCCCATACGGATGAGCTTTACTCTATTTCAAAATAGATTGCCTGTACCATAGCAGCTTCATGGATGTTGATACTAAACATGATGGAAATAATCCAAAAGTGACAAGAAATAAAATGCTTAACCCAGTGTTATTTAATTGCAATTAATCAAGTCTTTAGTATTCCAGTAGGTGTCCTGAACCGTATTGCTGCTTTTAAGCGATGATATTTTACCAATAAGAGACCTCAGTAGAGTACATTATTACTAACTCTGCATGGAGAGCTTAGGCCACTGTCTTCCTGTAATCATTATCAAGTTTGCAGATTTTAAAAAAATAGAAAATTATACAGGTTTCACTGCTTTATATAAGTTTCCATAGTGTATGTTTGACAAGTTGAAATTTTTTAGCTTAAAGAGAAAGTTGAGTAAAAATGTAACCAATTGCTTTCTTATTTCTTTTTTCTTTAAATACAAAAGACAATTATCTAAGGGGCCGGCCTGGTGGTGCAAGTGGTTAAGTGTGCGAGCTCCGCTGCGGCAGCCCGGGGTTCACCGGTTCGGATCCCGGGCATGCACTGATGCACCGCTTGGCAAGCCATGCTGTGGCAGCATCCCATATAAAGTGGAGGAAGATGGGCACGGATGTTAGCCCAGGGCCAATCTTCCTCAGCAAAAAAAAAAAAAAAGAGGAGGATTGGCAGATGTTAGAACAGGGCTGATCATCCTCACAAAAAAAAAAAAAAGATAATTATCTAAAAACTAATCTTCAATTTTGTGTTCTTTCCTCCACTGATGGACTACATAATTTAACTCAAAGACATTTATCCCTCATCAATAAAAATACAAAAGGAAAAATTATGAAAAATTACTCATAACCTGATAAAATTTAACTATACCCTTATAATCCTACCACATTCTTTTTTTATTCTGCATAACAACCAATTCAAAATACTGAATCCATTCCTAAATGCAGACTTCAGAAAAATTATTTGAAACTAATGGGAACAAATTAAGCAACATCAAAACACTTTAAGACCAATGCAAAATTAAATTTGGAATACATAACTGGTAACATCTGAGAACATTTTTTATTCTACACTTTTGTTTTGCATATAAGATGTGCAAAAATCATGTTTTACAGGCCAGTCCATTGGCATAGTGGTTAAGTTTGCACACTCCGCTTCGGTGGCCTGGAGTCTGTGAGTTCAGATCCCGGGCGCAGACCTACACACCACACATCAAGCCATGCTGTGGCAGTGTCCCACATACAAAATAGAGGAAGATTGGCACAGATGTTAGCTCAGGGATAATCTTCCTCAAGCAAAAAGAGAAAGACTGGCAACAGATGTTAGCTCAGGACCAATCTTCCTTAACAAAAAAACAAAATCATTTTTTATAATATTGGAGGTGGTTTCAGTAAGCACCCACATCTCTCAAATGTATTGAGCTGAAGCTTCTATATGGTATTATTATTCTTCATCTTGAGCATAATAACTTCTATCAGTGCTATCATTTTAAATTTGTATTTAAAAATACTCATTGAGTACTAACTATTCTGCTGGTGCAGATAATAACAATAACAAAAAATAAGATTTATTGACTGCCTACTGTGGTACTAAGAACTATACTAAATTCTTTATAGTCTTATCTCAATCAACTCTAAGAGCAATTCTATTAAGTGGTAGTTACTTTTACTATCCACACTTTACGAATGAGAAAATTGAGGGTTAACGACATGAAGTAATTTGTCCAAAGTTACACAGCTAATAAGTGGTTCAGCTCTATGCTAGACAGTTTAGGAGTACACAAATGAAAAAACACCCAGGTACCCTCAAAGATCTTACAGTCTAGTGAGGCTGTCAGAGAAGGAACCAAATAACAGATGTGAACTATAAGTGATGAATCATGGTAAAATATGGAACTACAATTTAAAGGTTACAATTTAAAACATTAGTGTCATGGTATGGGGTGTGTATTAGTCAGGCTTCTCCAGGGAAACAGAACCAATGGGGTGTGTGTATACAGAGAGAGATTTATTTTAAAGAATTGGCTCATGTGACTATGGAGACCCAGGGAAGAGGCAATGTTGCAGTTCAAGTCCAAAAGCCATCTGCTGGCAGAATTCTTTTTTGCCCGGGGGAGATTAGTCTTTGTTCTATTAAGGCCTTTAACTGATTGGGATGAGGCCCACCCACATCATGGAGGGCAATCTGCTTTATTCAAAGTTCACTGATTTAAATGTTAATCTTATCCAAAAAAACACCTCATAGCAACATCCAGAATAATATTTGACCAAATATCTGGGACCCATGGCCCAGCCAAGTTGACACATAAAATTAACCAACACAGTGTGCTTTAAAAACATATAAAAACTCAGTCTAAACACCATGCCCTATAGTAAGAATTCTACAGACTTCCCTTCTCCAACAGAGCTACTCCCCTTGAGCTGAGGACTACATTATATTTACTTTTTTGTTCCCAATGTCTATCACAATGAGGGATACATAGAACATTTCAGGAACTCTTGTTGACTTAATTTTAGTAAACTTTGCTTGAATTGAATTGAATAAAATTTTGTATCTGGTCTTTTAAAACCTCTAAAAAAGAAAAGTGTGTCCAGAATAAATAAACACCATAGATAAATCCAGAGGTTTCGGAACTCACAACTCTATCGACTTCTTTGGTTGCCCAATTTGTGGCAAAAGTTATGCATTAGTTATATGTTGCTACATATCAAATTAATACAAATTTAGCAGCTTAAGCCAACACACATTTGTTATCTCATAATGTCCGTGAATCAGGAATCCACTCAGAGCACAGCTAGGTGCCTTGCTTCAGGGTCGCTCCCAAGGCTGCAATGAAGGATCAGCCAGGGCTGGGATCTCATCTGAGGCTCAACTGGAGAAGAATCTCCTTCCAAGCTCACATGGCTGTTAGCTCAGTTCAGTTCCTGAGCTCCTTGCTGGCTGGTGGCCAGATGTTGCCCTCAGCTCCTTGCCTTGTGGGCATCTCTATATGGTGGCTTACTTTCTCAAAGGCAGCAAAGGAGAGAGTCAATATGGGAAGTCTACTAGTAATACAGATTTTACAATCTTATGTAATCATGGAAATGGCATCCTATCATCATTGCCATATTCTCTTGGTTGGTAGCCAAGTCATGAGTCCCACTCACATCCAAGGGGAGAAGATTACACAACAGCATGAACACAACCGGTGGGGAAAACTGAAGGTCATATTAGAGTTTGGTCCTCATACAGCACTCTCAGGATTACACTTTGGGTTGAGTTTTCAGAAATCTCAGCCCTATGGCTACAGGAAACAAGGGTTTCTTTCAGGGCATTCATACAAGCTTTCAGGCCTTTCAGGGGCATCCAACTGAATCACATCAGAGGATGTCAGTCCAGAGATGAGACAAGATGAGCCACCCTGCCTCAGAGAGAAAGTTGGCGCATGAACCAGCCACCTCATTCCCATTGTCAGAAGGATTCCTGAGCCTTCCCTACAATTGGATTCCATCTTCGGAGGAAAGATCAGCCTCTAAGGAACTGAGTATTCAATTTTCTAAGAATTAATTGAAAGAAACTGTGTAAACTAGAAGAAAATGATTTCCTATTATTTAGAAGCTAAAGGTTTGGTTGATTGATCAGTTGATGTGTGTGTGTGCATGTATGTGTGTGTGTGTATTTCTCTTACTGTGCTGAAGAGTGAAATATTCAAGAAGGAGATTAGCTTAGTTACAGGAAATAAAGAATTAGTGCAGTGTAAGTGAACTTTCAACTCTGTAAAATTAGAACTGCTTGTACCTGTGAATAATTAAGTGATCACCTATATACCCCAGGTATACCCTGGCAATCTATGCCAGTAGACTGCCACAATGAAAAAATCCTAATCCATTTTTATAAGGAAAGACAGGCAAGGAGGATCATGACCCTCTCTCTAAAAGGCCAGAGCTAAATGTTTGCATTACCTAAGACTGGGCTGGGGAACCCTCTCCTACAGACATAAGAGCCAAATTAACAAAAACAATAGCTAGCATCTATTGAGCACTTATTATATACCGGGAAATACTCTTTCTACTTTTTCCCAACTTTTAGTTTGAAATTTTTCACACCTACAGAACAGGTGAAAATATAGCACAATGAACATGCATATACTGCTTGCATTGATTAAACAATTTTAACAATCCGCTACACTTGTTTTATTTCTGTCTCTCTGTGAGAGAGAGAGAGAGAGAGAGAGGTAGATAGAGAGATATATACAAAATTTAATTCAACAAGACTTCCTGAAAACTTTCCATGTGCCCCTCTTTGTAATAGACACTGGGAATACAAAAGTCAGTGTAGACACTGGGAATACAAAAGTCAGTGTCTATCACAATGAGGGGCATATAGAAAGTTTTCACAAACTCTTGTAGAATTGGATTGAATTAAATTCAATTTCTGGCCTTTTAAAATCTCTAAAAAGGAAAATATGTTCAGAATGAATAAGTACCATGTATAAGTCCAGAGGTTTAGGAACATTATATATCTATATTCATATATATATAAAACTATATACTAAAAGTATATACTATATACTAAAAGCTACATAATAAAAGTATATATATACATACACACACACACACTTTTTTTGGTTAAACTCTGCATGACACTTTTTACATTTCTTGCAGTAAGTTGCCCAAGTTTGCAAAGCTGGCCAATGAAACGTGGGCTTGGAACCCTGGCGGTCTAACTAGGAGCCTGTGGTCTTAGTAACCGTGCCATTCTGACGGAGTCACGGAAAAGTGAGGGTAGAGCGACAGGTGGGACAGCTGGGGTTCCTGTCAACCACAGTCAGGACGAAAGCAGCACCAGAGAGCCTGGGGGCGGACATGGGAGAAGCGGCGGGGGTGGGGGGGTGGGGGGCAGATGAATTAAAGGTCAGAGAGATGGGAGGCAGAGGGGAGGAATTTCTATATAAGGAGAGGTGGCTGTCAAACTGAGACAAAATCTTGCACTTTTTCCTTTTATCTAGGGCAAAAAATATTATTTTAGACTTGATATTTCAGAGTAGAAACCCCCAAAGTGCGGCGAGTAGGTGCTGCTTGCTCTGATGTGCATCCAGCACGGTATTAGGCACAGTCAGGTAGTCAGTCAGGCACTTAGTTTTTGCTTTTGATGTTAATGGCCACAGATTCCTGAGTCATTGAGTTATCCAGTCATTAGAATTATATTTAACATTATATGAACAACATGCCAATCCTCATGAAAGCTTTTTAAATTTATCACTTTAACTACCATGAATATAGCCCTTGGGATCTGTAATACAGGAACAATTATAGAGGATCCATTTTACAACATGAATATGTATTAACCCCTGTTCATAACAGCTGCAAAAGGAGCACCCAAAGAGTTATTTTTTAAAATCCTCAAATTCTTTAAAGATTAAGTACCCAAAATTATGTCAGAGGGTTATTCTTTGTGTTTAAGATCAAGAAATTCCATCACTGCCATCAATACTTGAAAACGTTTTTGCATCTCTTTATAACTTCTTATATAACTCTTGAGAAAAAAATACTAGTTGAAGGAAAGAAACAAAGCCATCTTAAAGATTTACCTAATAATTAACAAATAAAAAATAAAAATAAACCTTGCTTACGTTACACTCTGCTTTGCTTCTCAAGGCTGCCTGTTCTATTCATCCATTTGCGTCTGTAGGCAAGTTTCAGTCCTCTTATTCTTTAAGGCAGTAACTTGCAAACTTTTTTCAAAGTGACTTATGGTGAGAAATATATTTTGTATATACACACATTTATATTTACAGAAGCATTTATATTTTTAAGTATTATATTTGTATATATACTTTTAAAAGTTCTTCACTCTCTCAATTAATAAAGTATTTTTCAATCTAATTAACAACCCTGTAAAGAGTCACAGGATTTATCTAGTGAGTTTAATCAACATTTTAGAAAACAGAAAAAAAGAAAATATCAGAAGTCTGTCGCAAGGAACATAGGTTAAGTATCGTTTCATGAAAATTTTATTTCAATTTTGCATGTATGTAAGTGTGTGTTCTGGACATGAAGTAAAAGGTTTTCTCACATGGGTCTTAGTCAAAAATGGTTGACACTACTGTTTTGTGGCATTGCCATTTGAAAAGCATTGCAGTCTAAGGGCCCTTATCTTCAAAAATGCTCTATTGTAATATTCGTAATGTTGAAAGTTTTCATTATGTCACATCTCAGTGTCTTAACCTCTGTCCCAGGGAAAATGAGTTTGAGAAATGTGACTCAGCAATGTGTAACTACACAAAGGGTCATTTGGAAATAGAAACAAAGAAACACTAAATCATGATGCTCTGCTCATTCTTAGACCCTCGGCACACACGAAAAAATAGGGATCAATTTAGAAAATGTCAAAAAAGCAACAAATGGTTTAAACACTAAAAAATGCACTTATAAGGAACTGCTTATGGGGACTGAAATTGATACGCTAATAAGAAAATATTAGCTATTTCTATATTTGACTGAAATACCATGATTAAGCAACATGAATTCTCTCAAATTTGATATCAGACATGTATGGTCTGGTGCACAGGAAGAGGATTTCCTTCTTAATTATACTTTAGCCTGTTCCATCAACAGCAAATTTCTACTGTGAGAGCCACGATAAACATCTAGAGGCAAAGATCAGCAGATAAATATGAACTGAGTATATGATCCAAGAGAAGATAGCATGACAATTGGAAAAATTTAACAATTAAAGACAAATAAAACTTTTTATCCTGGTGTAAAAAAAGTATTTTGTAATAGTAAGAATAAGTGTTTAGTGAGGGGAAAGCTCGAGTTGACTCCTAAAGAGCATTTTGTGGTTTTATGTTTTAACAGTAAGAATTATCAGAGTAAAAAAATAAAAAACAGAAAAAAACTCCGAGAAAGACATATCAGCATTTCAAATTGAAATAGTTCACAGCAGCTAAGCCAAGAGATAATATAAGTAGTGCATTGAACCAAGGGGTTGGATAAGATTACCTAATGACTGCCCTTTTCCAATATTAAGGATTTAAAAATAATCCTTAATAACTGACATGCTACCTCCGTCAGCTGTTGTCAATAAGCAAACCCAACCTGAAAATTATCCCTGGCTTTTTGTTTTCAAAGCTACAGATGAATCTTGGCACTGAGTGGTAAACCTGCCTCTGGGTAGGACTGTAAGTCAGCTTTCTGGACAGCTCTTTTACTAGCTAAATCATAGAGCAGAATATGCATAAACTCTTGAAAGCCATTTTCATTAGTATTCCTACCCAAACTTACCTAAGTTGGGCTATAACTGCACAAGAGGAAGGGTGTGTAGAAGGCAGAGGTCAGGGGAAAGAGAGAGGGCAAACATTTCAAAGAACCAGCTGGTACCCTGAGACAGAAGTTTCTTTGTAGATGGCGAAATAAGAGACCCAACTTCATTGATAAGCTACTAAGAGAGAATAACAAGGAGATCCATTGCCCAAAATTTATTGCCAATTTTTGCTTTCTGTTTTAAACACAACTACGAAACAAGATATTGAGCTGCCAGGTTTTCTCCCTTAGCATTTATATAGAGAGATAATGAAAAAGAATGGAAATTCCAAAGATTTGTCCTTCCCATAATTAAAGCATATTCTTTTCTATCTTTCCCAATATTTCTCCTTCAATTAAGTTTTATATACAAGAACCAAGATCCTCCTAGAATCTTTCCCATTATTTCCAATCATGCTTTAGCTAATGATGTTTTAGCTTTTAATGATGTTTTAGCATTTAAAGATGATGCTTTCCTGCCTTAACTAATGTGATCTTGAAAGTACAGCAACAGTATGAGAATTTCTCTAAAACCTAGGGGAGAGACAAGGAGGAAAGCTACAACCCAGTCATTCTCTCCAAATGGCTTGTCTTTTGCAACTAGTATAATAGAAGAGAGAGAGGCAATTACATTGTAGTTATTTTATTTTGATCTAAATAAGTTGTTGCTTTCCTTATTAGGATTTAATTGATTAAACATGAAGATATCAGCAAGTGATTTCTGTTTTAATTACATAGGTATTAAAGAGTTTGATAATAATTTTAATAGTGACAAGCTGTAGTGTTCACTCATCCATGAACAAAAATTATATTACAGTATTCAGACTTCTTAAATGGGAGGGGTAAATATTATCTAAATATTTTATGTGGAGGAAAAATATCTGATAGAATAGTGATCTTCTAATAGGTTAAGTTTAATTGTAAAAGTAAAAACTTTACACATAAGCATTAGTTGTGCACCTATTGTATGTCAGGCACTGGGGATTTAAGTATAAAGAAAAGGCACTGACCTCAATATTTCATTGCTCAGAGACATGCACATGTAATTTTAATACAGTGAGGAAAAATGATATAAGTATACAGAAAGTACCATGAGAACACAGATGAAGAATTTAGTAGAAAGTCTTCTAGTGGTGTTTGAAAGTGGTGTTTTAGAGGATGACAAATTTACCTAGTAATTGTTCCTAGGGAAAAGGTACTTCTGACAGAGGTAGATTATGTGCAAAAAAACAAACATCCTCTAGATAATATGCTAATACAGTAGTGATTTGAGAAATAGTATCTATAACATTAACAAAACTTGAGCAAAAAATTAAGAAACTATATAGAGCCCAGAATGCAACAGAGAGAGTACACTGGTCATTTGTTTTGGGGATTCTCAGCATTTAATTTCCTCCTTCTGAACTGTATCCAAGTTATTTTTGAGATATTATCTTTCCCACATTGTGTGGCACCTTGGTGAGGTGGTAAATCCAGGTGCTTATCTCTTGCTAAGAGAACAAGCATACTCTCTATGTCACCTCATCTCAGGAAGAGGAGTGAAAACATGACCTAAGCTTGCCTAATTAGATGGAATCTTCTGGGACTCTAATACTTGACCAAGAACAGAAGAAGCTGTTGGATATAATTCATTTCAAAAGGACATCAAGACCAGACTGTTCCTAAGGTTCTTACATCCCTAGCACCCTTTCAGAGTTTATCCCCAAGTGGGACATCAGGTGACCAGGAAGCTAGAGCCATTTACTAGAGTAGGCAGACACAGAATCTCCCTCAGAGAAATAATGTGCCTTCCCCCAAAGCCATAGCAGTCTGCTCATCTCATGCGTTGGGACATCTGGAAAGTGCAGAGAAGGTAACATCCTCATGAGAAACCCACAATAATGGAGGACAAGAGCCCCAGCTCCCATTATACATGCAGTAAGACACTTCTGGCAGCATTCTGTTTGCTTCTCTGAAGTCCAAACAGGATTAAGCCATAAATGTCTACAGCATCAACCACTATAATATATCTTTATATTTGTTATTCCTCTTTCTCTGGTTTGCTCTAACCATTCTCTTTCTCTTGCTTCCTGTGAGCACCTCCAAAACAATCTGTCTTATCTCAAACTCTGCTTTGAGGGAAACCTAAACTAAGATACCCCCATAGTTTACTTAACCATTATGACAATTTAGTGGGGTGGGTATTATTTTCCCTGCTGTACAGATGAGGAAAGGCTAGAAGAGTTCAATTAATTTGTCCATTCAATTATTGGAATAGATGGGGTTTAAACTCTAATCTTTTTTATCCTAAAACCCATGTTTTTAACCATTATGCTACACTATCCAAATATTATCAAATGGATGATTACAAAAAATGAACTTATTGAAAGTAAAAAGGCAAAAGTATGAAAAATAACTATAATGACAATAATTTGTTAATGGATACACAATATAAAAAGATGTAAATTATGACATCAAAAACATAAAACGTAAGAGGGGGAGTGTAAAAACGTAGAGTTTTTGTTTACATTTGAAGTTAAGCTATCAGCTTATGATAGACTGTTACTATAAGATGTTTTATGTAAACCTCAAAGGATAAAGACAAAGGAATCAAAGGATACCACTACAGAAAAATCTTTAAATCATAAAGGAGGAAAGAGAAGAAAAGAGGAACAAAGCCACAAAACAGCCAGAAAACAATTAACAAAATGTCAATTGTAAGTGCACACCTACCAATAATTACTTTAAATGTAAATGGACTAAATTCTCCAATCAAAAGACATAGAGTGGCTGAATGGATTTTAAAAAACCTACTATATGCTGTTAATTATAAGGTATGTTAAATGTTAATAAGTGATATGGAAATAAAGAAAAAAGAGTCCAAGTGAGGGTGTGTTGAGAATGAAGGACATAGATTACCTTATTAAACAGGTTGGCCAGGATGAGCCTCATTGACAAGATGAGATTTGAGAGAAGACTCAAAAGGTACAAAAGCAGCCAAGAAGATACCAGGTGAATTGACTGTTTCAGGCACAGAGAGAACCTAGAGAAAAGGCCTAAGTTGAGCTTGTGCTTGGCATGTTCATGGAATTGCAAGGAGGCCAGTGTGGCTGGAGCTGAATGAACAAGGGAGAGAATTGTAGGAGATGAGGTCTGAGGGCCAAAGGAGGTATATGTCATGCAAACTTATAGGTCATGTATTAGTTATCTATTGCTGTGCAACAAATTACTCACACATTAGCAGCTTTAAACAATGATAAACACTTATTATTTCACACAATTTATGTGGTTCTAGAATTTGGTGTGGCTTACTGGTGGCTCTGGACCAGGGTCTCTCATGAGGTTGCAGTTATAATATTGATTGGGGCTGTAGTCATCTGAAGGTTTGACTAGGGCTGGAGGATATGCTTCCAAGATGGCTCATTCACATGGCTGTTGGTGGAAGACCTCAGTTCCTTGCCACGTGGACATCTCCATAGGGCTACTTGAGTGTCCCTACAAAATGTACCTAGCTTCCTCCAGAACAACTGATCCAAGAGAGGCCAAAGCCATAATGTAGAGCCTCAGAAGATACATTTTCACAACATCATATTATATACACGCACCAGGATTTTTCAATATGGGAGGGAATTACAATGTTAAGTTCCAGAAGGCTAGGATCATTTAGGACCATATTAGAGACTGGCGACCACAGGCCATAATTGGGAATTTGGGTTTTACTCAGGAAAATAGGGAGTCATTATAAGGTTTTAAATAGAACAGTGGAGACTGGGAGTCAAGATGGCGGCATAGGCAGACTCTGAACTCACCTCCTCCCGTGGACACAGCCAATTTACAACTACTCGTGGAAAAATTACCCCTGAGACAGAACTGAAAACTGGATGAGAGGAACTCCTGCAACAACGGACAATCCTAACTGAGGTGGAAGAGGCAGAGACTCCCTTCTGGAGAGGAAAACGCCGCCTTCACAAGCCGCCAGCTTCACGGCAGCCGGGAGCAGCTCACAGGTCCTCAGCCTCCCTGGAGGCGCGGGGCCCTGAGCAGGGGAGCGCCCCCACTGTGGGCATTTTGTGGACCCAGCACAATCGACACCAGTGGCATAATATCTGACTTTGCCTGCTACTAAAGCATTGGGTAGCACCCCCAGAAAACCCGGTTCACAAAGAAACTAAAACTGGCTCTTAAAGGGCCCACGCACAAACTCACCCGTTCCAGAAAGCATCCTAAAATCACCAGAAAGAAAGGTGCACAGTGCTTCGGTGACAAGAGATTCACCTAATAGGCCCTGAGTGCATCTCGGTGAGGGGTGAGACCTCTCCAGGGACTGGGACATTGGCGGCGGCCATTGTTGTGCCCTGGTGTGAGCGTGCTGACACAGACGCCATTGGAGTTTTCCCTGAGACCTGCTAGCCCAGGGTCTGCTCCACCCGCTAGAGCACCGATTTAATCCAGCTCAGCCAGGGCAGGCAGCCCACCCTAAAGACTGGCCCCACCCAACAACAAGCCCTCAGGCAACGTGTGGGCCTGCAGAGATTGGTGACTGGATTCTCTGCAGCCTGGCAACTGAGCTGACTTGAGCGGGGCAGGGTGTGCGCAAGGAGCGGGTGGAGAGTGTGGGGTGGTGGCGGAGTGTGTGGGGCTCCCGCCGTGAAGAGACTGGGTCCGCTCGGGGAGGTCGGGGCGCTCACACGGGGCAGGACTGTGTTGACTGTGTGTGTGGACCTGTGGGCAACAGGGCTTGTCAGCTGCAGAAGACTTGTGCTTCTCAAAGACCCACATAGGAGGTTTGCCCCACCTTCCAAAGCCTGAAACAATTGGGTGCTCCTGTGCCTGAGGCCAGCCCCACCCAGCTGCAATCCTCAGAGAGCTGACAAGAGACCTAATAGGCTAGAGGTTTACAGCAATTCTAAGGCCCTGAGCCTAACAACCTGCCACACTGGGGGCCTACTCACTTAAAAGAAATACTGCAACACAAATGTGGTATTAGAACTTACAGCCAACTGTGCTGGGGCTCCCCACACCTGATAAAGAGACTGAAGGGCCCACAACAACTACAAGCAGCTGAGCATTACAACAGCTGGCCAGGAGCATAACTCAGCCTCCCTGGGCGCCTATAGGGAGAGCTAACAGACCACAATAGAAGGACACACGTAGCCCACATAGGGGCCACCCCTGGAACATTGAGAACTGAGGGAAGCACACGGGAAGCCTCCTAAGGCATCACTTACATAAGGTCACCTATCCAAGAGCAGGAGACGTAGCTGACCTACCTAATACGTAGACACAAGCACAGGGAAAGAGGCAAAATGAGGAGGCAAAAGAATACATTCCAAGTAAGGAAACAGGACAAAACCCCAGAAAAGGAACTAAGTGAAACAGAAATGAGCAACCTACCTGACAGAGAGTTCAAACTAAGAGTGTTAAGGATGCTCACTGATCTGGGGAGAAGAATAGATGAACTCAGTGAGAATGTCAACAAAGAAATGGAAGATATAAAAAAGAACCAATCAGAAATGAAGAATACAATACTGGAAATGAAAAACTCATTAGAGGGACTCAAAAGCAGAGTAGAGGATACAGAAGAACGGATCAGTGAGCTGGAAGAAAGACTAGAATAAATTACCCAAGGTGAACAGGTAAAAGAGAAAAGAATTAAAAAGAGTGAGGACAGTCTAAGGGACCTCTGGGACAACATCAAGCACACTAACATCCATGTTATAGGTGTCCCAGAAGGAGAAGAGCGAGACAAGGGGGCAGAGAATCTATTTCAAGAAATAATAGATGAAAACTTCCCTAACCTAAGAAAGGAAACAGACATCCAGGTACAGGAGGCACAGAGAGCCCCAAACAAGATAAACCCAAAGAGGCCCACACCAAGACACATCTTAATCAAAATGTCCAGAATTAAAGATAAAGAGAGAATCCTAAAAGCCGCAAGAGAATGTCAAGTCACACACAAAGGAGACCCCATAAGGCTATCAGCTGACTTCTCAGCAGAAACCTTACAGGCTAGAAGAGAATGGCACGACATATTTAAAGTGCTAAAAGGAAAAAACTTACAGCCAAGAATACTCTACCCAGCAAGGTTATCGTTCAAAATGGAAGGAGAGATCAAAATTTTCCCAGATAAGCAAAAATTAAAGGAGTTTGTCACCAAGAAACCAGTGTTACAAGAAATGTTAAAGGGACTGATTTAAGGGGAAAAGAGAAGACCACAAATAGGAAAAATTATCTATTTCCACAATTAGAATGTAATGGATACAAATGCACAAAAAAGAGGTTAGATATGATATCAAAAACATAAAAGGAGGGAGGAGGGTAGCTAAAGAGTACAGCTTTCAGACAGAGATCAAACTAAAGTGACCATCAATTCTGTATAGAAGAAGTAAGGAACAGAGAAGGACTACTAAAACACTGAGGAAAAAAAAAAAAGTTAAAAAATGGCAGTAAGTACATACTTATCAATAGCTACTTTAAACGTCAATGGACTAAATGCCCCAATTAAAAGGCATAGGGTGGCTGACTGGAGAAAAAAACAAGACCCATATATATGCTGCATACAAGAGACACACTTCAGACCTAAAGACACTCACAAACTGAAAGTGAAGGGATGGAAAAAGATACTCCACGCAAATGGCAATGAAAAGAAAGCTGGGGTAGCAGTACTCATATCAGACACAATAGACTTTAAAACAAAAACTGTAAAAAGAGACAAAGAAGGGCATTACATAATGATCAAGGGAACAATCCAACAAGAGGATATAACACTTGTAAATATCTACGCACCCAATGTAGGTGCACCTAAATATATAAAGCAATTATTCACAGACATAAAAACAGAAATAGACAGTAACACAATAACAGTAGGGGACTTTAACACTCCACTTACACCAAGGGATAGATCATCCAAACAGAAGATCAATAAGGAAACATTGGCCTTAAATGACACACTAGAACAGATGGACCTAGTAGATATATACAGAGCATTCCATCCAAAAACCGAAGAATACACGTTCTTTTCAAATGCACATGGAACATTCTCCAGGATTGATCACATATTAGGCCACAAAACAAGTCTCCATAAATTTAAGAAGATTGAAATAATACCAAGCATCTTTTCTGACCACAACGCTATGAAACTAGAAATCAACTATAGGAAGAAAATCAGAAAAGCCACAAATACATGGAGATTAAACAAAATGCTACTGAACAATGACTGGGTTAACGAAGAAATCAAAGAAGAAATCAAAAAATACCTGGAGACAAATGAAAATGAAAATACGACATGCCAGAATTTATGGGATACAGCAAAAGCGGTTCTAAGAGGGAAGTTTATAGCGATACAGGCCTATCTCAACAAACAAGAAAAATCTCAAATAAACAATCTAAAAATGCACCTAAAGGAACTGGAAAAAGAAGAACAAACAAAGCCCCAAATCAGTAGAAGAAGGGAAATAATAAAAATCAGAGCAGAAATAAATGAAATAGAGACCAAAAAAACAATAGAAAAAATTAATAAAACCAAGAGCTGGTTCTTTGAAAAGATCAACAAAATTGACAAACCTTTAGCTAGACTCACCAAGAAAAAAAGAGAGAAGGCACAAATAAGTAAAATCAGAAATGAAAGAGGAGAGGTTACAACAGACACCTCAGAAATACAAAAGATTATAAGAGAATACTATGAAAAGCTATATGCCAACCAATTCGACAATCTGGAAGAAATGGATAAATTCTTAGAATCATACAACCTTCCAAAACTGGATCAAGAAGAAGGAGAGAATTTGAATAGACCAATCACCAGTAAGGAGATCGAAACAGTAATCACAAACCTCCCCAAAAATAAAAGTCCAGGACCAGACGGCTTCCCTGGTGAATTCTACCAAACATTCAAAGAAGACTTAATACCTATCCTTCTCAAACTCTTCCAAAAAATTGAGGAGGGGGGGAAGCTCCCTAACTCATTCTATGAAGCTGACATTACCCTGATACCAAAACCAGACAAGGACAACACAAAAAAAAAAGAAAATTACAGGCCAATATCACTGATGAACATCGATGCGAGAATCCTCAACAAAGTACTAGCAAATCGTATACAACAATACGTTAAAAAGATTATACACCATGATCAAGTGGGATTTATTCCAGGGATGCAGGGATGGTTTAACATTCGCAAATCAATCAATGTAATACACCACATTAATAAAATGAAGAACAAAAATCACATGATCATCTCAATAGATGCAGAGAAAGCATTTGACAAGATCCAGCATCCATTTATGATAAAAACTCTGAATAAAATGGGTATAGAAGGAAAGTACCTCAACATAATAAAGACCATATATGACAAACCCACAGCTAATATCATCCTCAATGGTGAAAAACTGAAAGCTATCCCTCTAAGAACAGGAACCAGACAAGGATGCCCACTGTCACCACTCCTATTTAACGTAGTACTGCCAGTCCTAGCCAGAGCAATCAGGCAAGAGAAAGAAATAAAAGGGATCCAAATTGGAAAGGAAGAAATGAAACTGTCACTATTTGCAGATGACATGATTTTATATATAGAAAACCCTAAAGAATCCACCAGAAAACTTTTAGAAGTAATAAATGAATATGGTAAAGTTGCAGGATACAAAATCAACATACAAAAATCAGTTGCATTTCTGTACACTAACAACGAAGTAGCAGAAAGAGAAATTAAGAATACCATCCCATTTACAATTGCAACAAGAAGAATAAAATACCTAGGAATAAACTTAACCAAAGAGGTGAAAGATCTGTACACCAAAAACTATAAAACATTTCTGAAAGAAATTGAAGAAGACACAAAGAAATGGAAAGATATTCCGTGCTCTTGGATTGGAAGAATTAACATAGTTAAGATGTCCATACTTCCTAAAGCCATCTATAGATTCAATGCAATCCCTATCAAAGTGCCAACAACATTTTTCACAGAAATAGAACAAAGAATCCTAAAATTCATATGGAACAACAAAAGACCCCGAATAGCTAAAGGAATCCTGAGAAAAAAGAACAAAGCTGGAGGTATCACACTTCCTGATTTCAAAATATACTACAAAGCTATAGTAACCAAAACAGCATGGTACTGGCACAAAAACAGACACACAGATCAACGGAATAGAATCGAAAGCCCAGAAATAAACCCACACATCTATGGACAGCTAATCTTTGACAAAGGAGCCAAGAACATACAATGGGGAAAAGAAAGTCTCTTCAACAAATGGTGTTGGGAAAACTGGATAGTCATATGCAAAAAAATGAAAGTAGATCCTTACCTTACACCATACACAAAAATTAACTCCAAATGGATTAAAGACTTGAATGTAAGACCTGAAACTGTGAAAGTTCTAGAAGAAAACATAGGCAGTACGCTCTTCGACATCGGTCTTAGCACCATCTTTTCAAACACCACATCTGACCGGGCAAGAGAAACAACAGAAAAAATAAACAAATGGGACTACATCAAACTAAAAAGCTTCTGCACAGCAAAGGAAACCATCAACAAAACGAAAAGACAACCTAACAATTGGGAGAAGATATTTGCAAACCATACATGTGATAAGGGCTTAATCTCCAAAATATATAAAGAACTCATGCATCTCAACAACAAAAAAACTACCAACCCAATTAAAAAATGGGTAAAAGACCTGAACAGACATTTCTCCAAAGAAGATATACAGATGGCCAACAGACACATGAAAAGATGTTCAAAATCACTAACTATCAGGGAAATGCAAATCAAAACTACAATGAGATATCACCTCACGCCCGTCAGAATGGCTATAATTAACAAGACAGGAAACAACATGTGTTGGAGAGGATGTGGAGAGAAGGGAACTCTCATACACTGCTGGTGGGAGTGCAAACTGGTGCAGCCACTATGGAAAACAGTATGGAGATTCCTCAAAAAATCAACGATAGAACTACCATATGATCCAGCTATTCCACTGCTGGGTATTTATCCAAAGAACTTGAAAACACCAATTTGCAAAGGTACATGCACCCCTGTGTTCATTGCAGCCTTATTCACGATAGCCAAGACTTAGAAGCAACCTAAGTGCCCATCAAGGGACGAATGGATAAAGAAGCTTTAGTATATATACACAATGGAATACTACTCAGCCATAAGAAACGACGAAATCCAGCCATTTGTGACAACATGGATGGACATTGAGGGTATAATGCAAAGTGAAATAAGTCAGAGGGAGAAGGCCAAATACCGTATGATTTTCTTCATTAAGTAGTAGATAATAACAACAATAAACAAACACATAGGGACAGAGATTGGATTGGTGGTTACCAAAGGGGAAGGGGGGAGGGAGGAGGGTGAAAGGGATAATTCGGTACATGTGTGTGGTGATGGGTTGTAATTAGTATTTTGGTGGTGAACATGATGTAGTCCATGCAGAAATAGAAGTACAATGATGTACACCTGAAATTTTTGCAATGTTATAAACCAATGTTACTGCAATAAACAAAAAATTAAAAAAACAAAAAAACAAAAAAAACAATATATATTCATAATGTAGTCACTGTTAATATTTTTATTATTTGGCCATAAGACAATAAATAAGCATTTTAACCTGAAAATAAATAAATAAATAAATAAATAAATAGAACAGTGATCACTTATATTTTAAAGGATTACTCTGGCTACTATTTTTTTTTTTTTTTCGGTGAGGAAGATTCGCCCTGAGCTAACATCTGTTGCCAATCATCCTTTTTGCTTGAGGAAAATTCATGCTTAGCTAATATCTGTGCCAATATTCCTCTATTTTGCATGCGGGTCACCTGCCACAGCATGACTGCTGACGAGTGGGGTATGTCCGTGCCTGAGAACTGAACCTGTGCCACTGAAGTGGAGTAGGCCAAACTTAACCACTAGGCCACAGGGCCGGCCCCTGGCTGCTGTCTTTTTGACCAGAGTTTCAGAGGCAAGAACAGAAGCAGGAGCCTTGTTAGAAGACTATTGCAGTAATTGAAGTGAATGATGATAGTAGATCTAGTAGTAGCCATGGAAGAGAAAAGAAGAGGTTGGATTACAAATATTTTTGAAGGTTTAGTACAGAATTCATTTCATGTGGGGTTTGAAAGACATAAGAGAACTCAAAGACAAAGTTTTGATCAAGTAACTAGAAGTACAGAGTTGACATCAACTGAGAAGGAGAAGGCAATTAGTAAACCAATTAGGTGAGGCAGGAGTGGGTAAGTCTAGGAATTCAATTTTGGAAAGCTGAGTATGATGTGTCTGATAGACATCTGAACACACAAGTCTACAATTTTAAAGAGAAATTTTTTTCTACAGCAGTATAAATGCATGCATATGATATTTAAAGACACGAGACAGAATAAGATTATCAAGAGAGTGACTGTGGATAAAGAAGAAAGGCGGTCCAAGGACTAAGCCCTAGGGCCTTCTAGTATTAAAAAATGAAGAAGAGAAGGAACCAAAAAGGAAACTGAGACAGAGCTTTCAGTAAGGCAGGAAGAAATCCAAGAAAGCATGGTGCTCTGGAATAGAAGTGAAGAATATATTTCAGGGAAGACGGGTGATTCACCTGCTATTGATAGGCTAACCTGAAAGCAGAGATTTGATCACAGAACCTGGCAACCTGGGTGAGCTTCAGGGCAGTGGGTTCGGGAGATGGATGGAGGCATAAGCCTGACTGAAGAGGATTAAAGAGAGAATGGGCAGAGACAGACTGGAGTTATGGCTACGGGTAACTTTTCAGGTAGTTTTGCTGCAAATAGGAGCAACAAAACAGGGCGACAAGCTGGTGGGAAAAGAGGGATCAAGAGAAAGTTTTAGCTTGGGACAAGTAGTAGTATTTTTGTGTGATGATACCATGGGAAAGATGGGTGATATAATAGAGACAGGGAGAATTTCTTGAGCAAAGCATTGAGAGGAGATGAGTTCTAAAGCACAGTGGAGGGGTTGACTTGACACAGGACCACGGATAGTTCACCTATGGTAACAGGCAGGATGTCAGAGTATGTGGGAGCAGATGGGTTGAAGTGGTGGTGATAATCTCTGTAAATTCTCTTGTGAATGCTCCAATTTTCCTAGTGCAGAAGAAAGTATTGGGGTTTGGAAAGAAAGAAAAATATTTTGAATCCTCATCAAGAGAGCAGAAGAATGAATTTTTTAAAAAATCTAGGATGATTGCCTTGGAGAATTAAGGATCTACTTCTAATTTAAAGTCATTGTGGCTGTGTGCTTTTTCTCCAGACCGTTTTAGCTTCAGGGTCACAGACATGGAGTAGGAAAAGAGTTGGATTTACCCAGGATGATGGATTGCCAAGTGAGTAAGACAATGAGAGAAGAGCAAGGGACTGGAGAGTGTTTACATGGGAATGATTATAATGATTAACTATAAAATTTAGTCTGGAAGGATATGAGGGCAATTAAAAGAAGGTAGGATCAAAAGATCAGAGTTCTCATTAGGGTCAAAGGATAGTTGGAGCCCTAACACTGGAGAGAGTGGGCTGGAAAGACAGCACATGGCAGTCAGAGAGTAAGATGTTCAAAATTGAGGTTATGAAGAAGTCCAGGTAGGACTGTGCGAGAGTGGCTAACATAAGGTGGAGGACAAGATCATTGGAAGAGAGGTGGTCAAGGAACTGCTTGATCAAGGTGTTAGACTAATCATCTATACATTTATTGACGTCTACCATCATTAAGACTAGAGTGCTATTGCCGAGAGTGAAATAGGCACTTATATCACCAAGAAATCAACAGAAATAACCCAAGAATCCATAAATCACAGCAACAGCGAGGGGCAGGGATAATACCATCTGATGGCATAAGATTCATGGTTGGTTGTTTTCAGGGAAAGAGATAGGGAGAAGCATCTAAAAGTAGCAATGAGGAACCAGGAGAACACCTACCCTACCTCCAGAATCGTGGTACCAGGGCTCTGAGAGAAAAAGCAGCCACACTTGAGAGGCTACAGGGAAAATGTGACCTAAGGCAAGAGTCAGGTTTGCCTTAGAACAGGAAGTTGAAGAGAGGCTGAGGATACAGGGGATTTTTACTACCAACAGACTCTGAATTCACAGAGCATAATGGGTAAGTTTCAGGAATTAGGAAGAGTGAAAGGAACAAGGCAATGGTTTTCTGCTGGGACCGCAGGCATCCGCATCACCTGAGAACTTGTTAGAAATTCCAATTCTCAGGCCTGACCCCATGCCTACAGAATCAGAAACTAATTCAGGCCCAGCAATCTGTGTTTTACAAATTCTGCAGGTAACTCTGATATGAAATAAAGTTTGAGAACCATTGGAGCAGGAGCAGATTCACTTGGGCTTAAAGTGTAGGACAGGAAGTCTGAGGGGTTTTGCGGTGGCTGATATAATTGTGGATGGAAGACATAATGAGATTATGTTTGTATTCAAAGCAGATCGTGGAGACAAGTGTTGAGTGTTGGGGAAAAGGGGAGAACAGCGAGGGGTCGGTTTCTGGAACTCTTCACCCCTGAAGGCCTTGAGAGTCAGATACAAAATTTCCCTATTTCTTCAGCTTAAAAGGTTTCTATTGGTGCCTATTGTCACCACACTAGAGCTTACACCCACCAGTATCTCTCTCTTCTTCTCTCTCAAAAAATAGACAAAATAGTCTACCTTAATTAAAGGATTTTTGGTTAGAAGTAGCAGAAAGCCACTATAAATAGCTTAAATGATTAAAGGAAAATTTATTCTAAGGGTATAAGGATTCCAAGACAGAAAGCAGAATGGTACCTAGTAAGGAGTTATCTGTGTGTGTGTGTGTGTGTGTGTGTGTGCACAAGTGTGTTAAATTCTAGGACCGTTTGGATGAGATAAGTACCCTGGTCGGCTATAGCTTGAGATGTGGTAACATAAAATACAAATCTGGTTGCCAGGGCCCACCTGTATGAGCATGGTTAGGACGGAGGTCATTTCTCAGAGCGGAGTTGTGGGCTAGGCCGCTGCCTCAAAAAGTCTCTACAACCGAGACTTTGTTCTAAATCAAGGACTCAGCATAATTTAGGTGGATAAATACCTGGTAACTTTCTGTCAAATGGAAAGTGGGAAAGCACCTTGGCTAAGTGTTTCTTTTCTAATTGTTTTAAACACTGATCATAATTTGAAAAAGCTCTTTTTTGTAAGAAAGAAGGTAGAAATTACCCCAAAATTGCAACATATATACTTAGGCAGCATTTAGTAGGTTAAAATATTTCCTCTCATTGAGTTAAATAAGATAGACCTATCATTCTGGATATTTATAAGTCATGTGCGTATGTGTGCGCGTGCACGTGTACACTTGTGTACATGTATTTATTTTATGTTGTATGTGTGTGCTTTGCCAACTTTCTCTGCACCATATATGACTTCTGTAAGGTAGATTAGAGAGTATTTCACTCTGGCATTATCACACACCTCTCCTGAGTAAAGCCTCCCAAAATGGATTTTAATTGAGTAAGCCCTTCTACTTCTCAGGCTCCCAAAATATTTTATGAAATCTAATTTTCTGATTTTTAGTTATTTCTAAATATACAACTTATTTCTAAATATCTCTAAGATAAAAGAAAGGAACAGAAGCCCCAATATAACTAAAGCAAACGACAAAACAAACTCAAATCATGATATGAAAACAGCTCAGAAAAGAATCCCTTTGTGACCAATTGCCTAGGCCTATGTTTAAGAGCTTTTTCCCTTCCTTGCTGTCTCTCTCTCTCTCTCTCTCTCTCTGTGTTCTCACTTGGTCTGTCCAAATGACATTCTCCTTTTTCTGTTCTTATTCACTTTCATTACTTGTGATAATATTTTCTCTTTTATGTCTCTGGAAAATATCTGAACAGCATTTGTAATGCTAGGCAGGCTCCTGTTTTTCTGGGTGAAGGCTCAGAGACAACAGTCCAATGTGTTTATGCAGAACAGACATTGAATGTACCACAGATTTTAAAAAATACAAGTGTACTGCCCTCATTTTTTTATCTCAACTTATCCTTTTCATGAGATACTTAAAAGAAATAAAAACAAGACTAAAAGGCTTTGAAACACTTGTCCGGTTGGGTGGTAGATTCTTTTTTTTAACAAATTGATCATGTGTCGTTGCCTTGATGATGTTAGAGAATGGAGGACGTAGGTGTTTCTGATATTTTTATAATGTTCTGGATTTGGATAACATTTTTCTATCCTATTTATTGGAAAAATTACTTGGCCCCAGGCTATTTAAATTATTTTTGTATTAATGTTACTAAGTGTGGAAAAATGCCACAGATGATTTCTTAATTCATAATCATTTTCATTTTCAGTACTTTTCCACTTTATTCATTGTTCTCTTGTAGAAGGGCAGTGAGGCATAGTGGAAATCACTCTAATTTGGGAAGACCTGAATTTTTCTATCATTTGTGTAAATAGGTAAGGTTGAAGGTAAGCCCCTTCAGTCAGGAATTCTTTATAAACACAAACTTTTAGAACCTAAAGCTAAAACAAAGCATTGTAATTTAAGTTTTAAGTGAATGTATTTCTTGGTAAGCCTCTTCACACACCTAAAACAGTAAATTTCCTTTAAAACCCTATCTTTATTACAGTTAGATAGCCTTTATTACAGTTGTATAGTTTGCCTATTCTGGACACTACAGATCTGACACCACGTGAGGTCAAAAGCAATTAAGACTTATTGCACTGTCATTTGACATTTTCTTTATGCCACATTTGTTTAAAACCACAATGCCAGGAATTAATAAATATTGAATTAAATGTGTACATTTTGCACAACTGCACTATTTGCCACTGACACATGCTCTTCACGCAGTAAGAATTCACAGGATGTGAATCTCCCATACATTAAAATGTATCTAAACCTGGGGAGCAACGTTGCAGACAAACAAGAAAAGACAGAGGAGGCAGACAGAATAGGTACCAAGTTCTGAGTGCTTATAATTTACAGCAGTACTTAATGTAGGATAAAGACATTATAAACCCTGGTAATGTCATCACAGCAGAAAAACAAAACAATAAGCAGAAACAGGGAGCGTTCGACAGAAGTCCAGTAGATAGAAGTATTCTATTCCCTCCAGGACCTAGAGAGAAAGATGAGGGAGAGGGTGGAGAGAGGGGTCATGTGGAAGGGAGGATGTGGAAAAGGCAAAGAGAAAAAAATAGGGAGTCTCCATTCCCTGGATGTGAGAGTAAGGGTCTTTCCTGACCTTCCCCCCGTCTTCTGCAAATTGAAAAAAGGAAGGAAATCAGATGACCCTCCTTTCCCTCACCCTCCACATCCAGCACCAAATCCCATCAAGTCACTGGGGAATACTGCTCCTGACTGCCCCTCCACACCACTTTTGTGGCCACAGCTCCAGTTCTCCCCAGCACAGGGCAGCACTGCCACCAGCTCCTTGCCTCTGCCCTGGATTACTGCAGTCACCTCGCCACCAGGCTGTCAGCTCCAGGCTTCCCCCACCACCTCCAGTCCATTCTTTACCTAGAAGCCCTAGTGATTTTCCAAAAACAAACAACTGATCTCATCATCTCCATCCATTGTCTTCAAGATAAAATCCACACTCCTTATCCTAGTTTATAAAACTCTTTCCAGTCTCTTCCATCCCTGCCTCTCCAGCCTCATTTCTTGCATTGGGGTGGGAGGGCCGCAGGGAAGTTGCATATCTGTCAGTAGTCCTGACGCTAACTGCATCACTTGGATGACCCCATACTCTCCTCACATTTATGTACCCCCCCCACTCATTGTTCCCATGGCCAGAATGCCCTCCCCATTTCCCTTCCCCCCCTGCTCCTGCCCTTCACTTTGCTCAGACAACTCTCTGAAGTCCCCGTCCCCAAATGCCAGTGTAACATGTCAGAAGAAGAAGAGGCTCCATTGAAGAATCTCTTGTGGGCAGAATCAAAATGGAAGTGGGTTTGAGGTCCACCCATTTATGTAGGCATTCTCTGTGGGGTATTCTTTTCCTCCTTTGTATCAATTACATTCTCATTGGAAGGCATTAGATTAGAGCTCAACCCATGGGGGGACGAGCTTCTGGATGGCATCCTGTCAGTCCCCCCATCAGACATCAGCCCATCGCCCAAGGTCCAGCAGCGTTTTCTGAGGAGCTGGAGCAGTTTACCTCATGGAGCCTCTGCAGGGGCTAAATGCTCAGACCTCCACCCTCAGCTTGACAACCTGTCTCAGTGTTGAAAAACAGTTCAAGGCAGCACTTGAGACCAAACGTGTCATTTTCCTTGTCAAAATGAAAGCTGTAAATTTTAAACCTAATGCTTAATGTATCCAGATATTGAACACAGGGACTTTTATCCTCAGCTTAATGGTCTGTCTAAAAACATCAAAAAAGATTACTTAAAAACTCTAGGCCTCAGAGGTCCTATAAAATTACGTGAAGCACCCCACCCCCCTTCTCCTCCAAGTGTTAAAAAATTTATTGGAAAACACTTATACAATATATGAACTTCTTTTTTCTTAGCTTTAGATACTATGTGCTGATTGCTGGGGGTGGTGAAGAAAAGCAATAGGAAAAGATGAAATTTTATTAGATTACAATCTAAAATTTTAATAGTTTCTGCTTCTGGCAATGGATGGCAAACCTTATTCAACATCTTCTTGAACAGTGCAAATGCAAAAGCATGGCTTTCCTCCTTTAATATAATATGATGAAGGGCAGAGCTTTTTAATTTTTTAAAATTCAGGTATTTGTAGAGACCCAATTAGACCATAAAGACAGGAGAAGGCAAGTGAAAGCAGTAGAAAGAAAGTTAGAATGTAATGATTTTCTTCAATAAAAGGAGACTTGGAGTAAAAGGGTAATTGCTAAGATTTTAGGGATGGAGAAAAGATAACACTCGACCTTAGTAGCTTTATCAAAAACTCACCCACAAACATACATTAATTTGAGGCCTTAAAAATCCACTCCCCAGCCAGAGTATCTGCGATGCAGTGATGTGGCAAAGTTTGCTTCCAAGGTCTTACTGACATAGCCCTAAAAATCCTTTGTTGACACAAACAGAATCTTTATTGCCTCTAGGCTATAAAGAGATAGGGGGAGTTTTGCATACAATCATTATCTTTCCGCCCAGAAAAAATTACAAACCATGAAGTTCAGAGGGATCAAGACCGCTTTCAGCCACTGTATTAAATCTAAGACTTCATACTGTACGCTGCTGCCTATTCTAGAGAACAGAGTTGCTAATTAGGGGGACAAGATGTTTGGGAAAATGGAAAGCCTCCAAGTTCCTCCGGAATTCAAAATTTCCAATATTTTTAAAGCACCATAGATTCACAGATGGTAACAGTATCATTTGCTTTACCTGCCTTAAGAGTGCTCTCTGATGTATCTGCTTCTGATATAATAATAAGTCCATTATAGTCCCCCATTTAACGTTCTTACTTTAATGCCCCGTCATTTTGGTGCACGTCTGGCATCCCTACAACGCAGCAGCCTCATTAAGGATTACTCCTGGGCTAAAGCAGCATCTAATGGGTTAATGAGGCTGGGCAGCCTCAGCCTGTTAGCAGCTGCTTAAGCAGCAGGCTGGGGAAAGCTCTGTTGGTTTTCATTCTTCACTGCTGAGTGATGAAGGGCAACCTATATGCTAGAAGTCTAGTCAGGCCACAACCCGTACTCATGTACAAAAAATTCAATTCAATCCATGCCCCAGGTCAACAATTACTCCATGATATACGATATAAGGGTAAAGTCAATGCATTTACAGTGTTTATGGGGCTAAAACCAGGGGTCTTGGGAGGTTAGCCACTATTTTGATCACGCTTTACTGTAGAAAATTAAGACTCTATCAGATCTGATATAGAATCTGAATAGTTCTTTGATTGATGATTAGACGCCTTTCTTTTTTTCTTTTTTGCTGAGGAAGATTCACCCTGAGCTAACATCTGTGCCAGTCTTCCTCTATTTTGTATGTGGGTCACCACTACAGCATGGCCGCTGCTGAGTGGTGTAGGTCCGTGCCCGGGAACTGAACACTGGCCACCAAAGCAGAGCATGCTGAACTTAACCACTAGGCCACAGAGCCGGCCCCCATATACATCTCGATTAGTATTTTTGCTGCTTTCAGCAATGATATTTCGTAGCTGGTCACTTTGGATTTCTGAACTCTTTTTGAGATATGGAGCCCAAAACTCTATTACTAAACATAGTACACTGCTTTCTAACAAAAACATATTTTCAAAGGTTAAATAATTTTAATATGAAAAGAGTGTCCAGCATGATAAACCTGAAAATCTCCTTTGTTGGCTTCACTGTGTAAAAGTGTCACCTGGAGAGCTTGTTAAAGATTCCTGGGGCCCATCTCCAGAGATCCTTATTCAGTAGGTCTGGGGTGGGGTCTGAGAATTTACGTTTCCAAAAAGCCCCCAGGCCATGCTGCTGTTGCAGGTCCACCCACCACACTTTGAGCAGCCCTGTTCGAGGACACCACTTTCTCAACATTCTTCTTTCTCAGTCTCCTTTGCTGGATTTTCCTCTTCTCCGTGACCTCTGACTTGGCATGTCCGTGGCTCAGTCTTACACCTCCTCTGCCTTTCTTCCTGAGGTATCTCATTCAGTCCCATTGTTCTATATCATATCTACAAGCCGATAAAACCAATTTTGCCCCTAAATTGATGATTGTGTATCTACTTGCTATTCAGCATCTCCTGAATCTCCCAAAACCTCGTCCTCTCCAGTGTTCTCCGATTCAGCAAATGGCACCAACACTTACAAAATTGTTCAAGCCAAATCCTTCATCATCCTTAACTCATCACTTCTTCTTATATCCCACTCCAATCCATCAGTAAATCTGGTTGGTTCTCCTTTCAAAATATATCCAGAATCTGGCCATTTCTTACTACCTACCCTGGCCAAGCCACTATCATCTCTTGACTGGATTATTGCTATTATTTCCCAGCTGATCTCCCTACTTGTCCCCTGGCCTCCTACCCCCCTTTCACAGAGCAAACAGAGTGATCCTTTAAAATGCAAGGATCTTGATAACTATTCGGTGACTATATGAATAAACTGATTGAAAAGTGAACATTTTGGTCTGTCAAAAAAAAATTGATTATTTTTTCCCCCTCTTGAATTGATCAGTTATTTTTCTTAGGCTTCATCACTTTAAGATGCAGCATTTTTGCAATATTTACTTCAAGGGAATTATACGGATAATTTACTTCAGTAAAAATTATCCAAAAGACTAGTTGCCCAAGTTTTCGTTTCACACTTCCAATAAAATTCTGCAAAACTCTCATTCCACATCCATTTTCTCCTGAGCCCATGGTCCCCAGGAACATTAGCCTGAGAAACACAGTCTTTTTGAGTGACCCTAAGCACAGAAAGAGCTGCCGAGTCTATATATCAAACTGATTGGTCACAGGTGCTCACAATGTTGGACAAAGAATGTAAATTTTTAAGCACTGTGGTAACTGCATAGAGTAACACTGCCTGATTGAAATGCTACCCTGGCTAATTAATGCAGCTCAGGAGTTCTCACAGTTGATAAATACAAGAGATGGCAAAAGTCTGAAAGTTAGGTAAAGGAACCAGTATGAAAATAGCTTTGGAAAAATACACTGCAGTACACAGCCACCATTCATCCTTCACACTGAAAAATTGTACTAGTGCTTAAAATGACTCCTCTCACTAACTTTCTACCCAACTCAATTTAATTTAACTCAATTCAGGCTTAAACACTTATACTCTGAACTCGGCTGTCTTTGAGCTTTTAAAAGACTAATGACATTGATAGTTGACCCTGTGGACCATGTTGCATGTTTTCTAATGTTATTTGTCGGACTCAAGCTTGCAATAAAAAGCAACTATTAAAAAGAATAAATGCGTGTAGAGATTAGAGTCCACATTTTGAAATGTCAGTAAATACAGTATTTATATGACAGATCATAATGACTTGTAAAAGGCAGCCATATGTGTATCAAGCTCTCAGTCTTCCTCATGTCTTTTTTCTTTAAAAATCTTTTATTTTTAAATCTAAAGAAAACGGCATTCAACAAGAACTATCATTCAAATTTTTTGAGGAATTCAGACTAAAATCTGACGTCCTCAGCCTGTGGATTTCTCTCTTTCAAAGAGAAACCAGGGGAACATTTCCAGCTTGTGCGCTACTGTCACATCACAACATTTAAGGCAATAGAAAGATTTAAGAAAAAGAAATCAAGGATAGAACATTAGTCAGTTCTTCAGTCTTTAATGTACTGTTTCACTACTTAACAGCGCCTAAAGGTAGTTTGCGGGTGTACTTTCACAAATAGCACCATTAACAGAATTTTACATGCCGAGGTCACCTCCCTTTGATCCCAAAGAAGTCTTAAAACATTGTACAAACAACAGACTTGAGGCTACATCCCTGAAAGACAGCCACTTCTGGGGAGTAGAGGTGGTCCCTGACATAGCAACAGAACATGCAGGACAATTTCAAACAAAGAACTAAAGCAAACGATGGTCCTTCTGAAAATCGCCAAGGATGTTAAGTGTTTTCAGAGAGTGAAATCAAACACAAACAGCGTAAGGCCGGTGGAGAATTTTCCTAGGAGATAGACCCTCTGCTTAAAAGTGATTAAGTACTTAATGGTCATCACAGACCTCCAAATTTCATGGTACCGTATACATAAACCATGTCTCCAAATGCACTGAAATTGTATCTCAGGCATAAACTTCCTTTTGTTCTGATGCCAGTTTGTAAGAGATCTTTACGTGAACAAAAGCTTCTGTCTTTATAATAACCATCTTTCTTTAGAAAAGGCAAGCAATATACTTTTGGGATGCCAAATCGCACAATAGAGGGAACCAGATAATTCCAGCGAGGTTTGATGAGCCCTCAGCAAATCCTGCAACAATTCTAGTCATCTGTCACTCAGGAAGTATCTTATAAAGAACTGTGTGGCATTGCTACTGTCTATTACCTGCGATATTCCTTTTGGTTCACTTGAGATTTTTTAAAAAATATATAATGAATGCATTCAATAATTGTTTGAATTGCTGCTGTGCATTCTGTCATAAATGGTTTATGGATAACCATCAATTGGTTCTGCTCATCAGTCTAACAAGTTCAATGTACTACTCAGAGCAAAGGATGACTATTTATTTAACAGCTCTTGGCAGGAAAATTTGTTGCATGCCACAACTTTACAAAGAACATTAAAATCAATGACAATTTATAAACCAAAGGCTGGGAATTATGCTTTGGATTCCCATAATTCATCAGAATAAAGCTGTCAGATACCTTTTATTATAAATTAATAGCATGTTGTCTAAGAGTGCTGAGAAACAGATGTTTTGCCAGTTCAGTACTGACATCTAGTGGACAATGAAAAATATTCCCCCATCTTCTCCCAACTCGGGGTTTTCCCTCTTTCCCAAAGGTTGTTTGTTGCTGCCGTGTCAGAAGATTTCTATCACACAAGAAACTGTATTTGAGTTTAAGTTTTGTGTATTTGTGTTTGAGCTAACAAATATGTCACAAGTTTGAACTTTTAGTGATAAACAGTGGCAACGTGTACTTACAGTTTAAAACCTACTCAGCTAATCATATCTTCTTTTGTTTAAATCTGTTCCTATAATATATTTTAAACTTTTTAGTACTTTTCATATTTGGGGACTTAATTACTTCTAATTCTATTAAATGAACTATACTATATTAAAGCACCAAACTTCCAACTCCAATACTCTTATAAAGATAGAAATATAGCTCTTAAATAAGCGTTTACTTAGCTTGTATATGATTAAAAGTTAGGGTTCAACTTAATTATTGTGAATTTTTCTTTCCAGTTTAGTGTGATTTACGAATGGCCAATGTATTGCAAAAAAAGGAGAAAGAGACTACTTAAATGCATCATTTGTGGATTTTGCTTCCTTAAATAGTATTTCCAGGTTGGTCTACACAATAGCATTCCATGGTCATTAACATTTTCAAAAGCTGAAAAAGATCCTCAGGTACACTGGCAACCTCTCGGGTACACACTCTTGGCAAAGGTACCCCCTGGAGCAGGTTAGGATTTTTTTATGCCCCCTGTCTTTTTTTAAGAGACAAATCTGAGGCTCTCCAAGTGTTCCAGGTTACCTGATCTGGACTCACCCTGGACTTGACTTCCCAGGGGATTAAGGAGGTTAAGGAGTACATTCTCTCCAGGGCCTTTTGGAATTTAGAGTACCTGAAAGTGAAGAAAAGAGAAATGAAACTAGTGTTTACTGTGGACCCGCTTTTGTGTCTGGCACTGTGGTAGGCAGTTTGCATAAGAAATTAATGGAGTACGGGTCAGGGATGCAAATTATTGATCCAATTTTATATGCCTTAAAGGGAGCACAAATAACGTGCTCTAGGACCGACATCCAGCTGAAATTTCTGGAGGAGAAGGAATAATATCTCTCTCTAACTTGATTGATATGAGGAGACAACTGGTGAAACTCAACCAAAATCACAGTCTGTCCCATTCCACTTTACTGAACTATAAAATGGTGAGAATCGTATATGAAACCACCTCATAAATTTTGTGAAGTTTATAAAATCTATTTTCGGTTACTCTGAAAGCAGTGCACGACAACTATTTATTTCAGAAGGCCTATGTGATTATGATGAAGGTGAATAAATAGAACAGAACACAATATCCTCCCACAATAAGGAGAAACCAACTTCAGGAGTTCTTTATGTGCAAGTGGGGGGTAAACCTGCTTAAAGCGTAAACCCACAATTTATCTAAATTAATGTAAAAGGAACTATTTCAGGATTTTCTTGTTTGTTATTTAAGAAACTCCAGTCCCAACCTCCTAATCTCTCTTTGAACATCCTTCTAAGGAAGCCTTTTGCAAGTCATTAAAATAAAGACAGTGCATGAATAACGATAAGTGAGTGGCATTTTATAAACTAACGTGCCCTCTCAATGGGCAGCTTTTTTATATTGCTAAAAGACAACCTAGGCTGCCTTCTGCTAGTATAAATAACTAACTTCAGTTCTTTTAATAAAAGAGCCCTTATCACACTCACATTAGTCTTTAACTAACATTCCCTTATTTTTAAAATAATTTTTAACTCTCTAATCTTTCTAAATTCTATATTCTCATCTAAGCTATGGATCTACACAAACTCCCTCTATAAGAGACATTTCAAAGATCCCCATTTATGGAGAAATCCACAAGTGCTGATGCACAGCTGTCACATTCAGCTCTGGAAGCAGTGGGAAGAGCTGGTCAAAGGAGGCAAGGCCTGGGATCCAAGTAGACAGGACCTTCAAAAACTTGACACTGTATGAAATGCAGGTTTAGAAGTTTAGGATGGGTGTTTTAAGTTACGAAGGAATTAGGTTAAGTTGAGTAAAAACAAAAAACAAAGAAAACTCTCAATGCGGGAAGGACAACAAGCAAATGGAACCCGTAAGTTTAGAAGGAAAGATCGTATGCAAGAGACTCAAAGCTGAATTCTAATCCTGGGACAAGTCATTGTCCCTTCATATACACCCCGTCGTGCAGACACGTCGGGGACAAAAAGTGAGCCAGAAGAACCAGAGACCCATAAGGGCAGCTTCCTCCTGATTAATATAGGGTCAAGTTCTTACAATTACAATAATTTTTATTAAAGCCTTCCCCTCATCCTTATTATCTTAAGCTGTGATTAAAGTAGACAGAATCAATGCACATTAGATCTGGACCCTTCCCTCAAAGAATACCTAGCCTGACTCCTCAGCGCCCACAAGGAAAAGAGCCTCAGAAAGGTTAGGGGTGTCAGAAGTCAATAAATACAACAACCAAGTGCCATCATACAAAGGGATAGGAGGTCATGTGGGCTGAGACTGTAGGAAGCATCAATTCCAGGAAGGATTCAGGGCCCAGAGGCTAAGGTAAGGCTAAGAGTTAAGACAAGAAGATAGCCACAGGAACAGGGAAGACCTGTCCCAGAATGCGTGGTCAGCCAGAGTTGAAATTCCCGAATGAGGGGAGCAGCCAGGAGAAAGGACACATCCAGGTATCCAAGACCAGAACTAGGTTTTGTATCAGAACTCAAGTAGGCAAGTGAGAAGTCAAGGCAAGCAGCACAAGAAAGAAAAGTGGAGCAAAGCAGATGAGTAAGAACCCGGAGATCTACAAAAGGAAAAAGGATAGTCTAGCTCACAATCAAAAGCAAGACTTCAGCCCCACTTTCTGCTAACTGAGAAGGACTTCAGAAACTAAGGTACTCTCACTGAGAGATTCCAGAAGGTTCTGTGAAGAAAAAATTCAATCCCAGCCCAGCTAACTTGGCAGGTGTGAACTGGTCATTGGAGCACCTGGAAAAGGTGATGAGTAGGTGGGCATTAGGTAAGCAGAGTGTCAAGAGGGCAGATCCTCATAGAACCTACGTTAGTTGAAGATGCCGCGAATATCTGAAACCGCGAATCAGTAAGATGTGTGATTTACACGTGTGCAAGTTAGTATTTGTACACACTTGCAGAGACTACAACCTGATAATCTAGAGACGTTCCATGTTCGTTTCATCTCCTTATTCCCTCTCCCTTCAACTGTCAGTCATTTTTGTTAATTGTCTTTCCACCACGGATTCCTCAATGCATTTTAAAATTATTTTCCTGGGTAAATTCACATCTTCTATTTATTTTTCAACTTTGTTTATAAAAGTGTCTACTTTAAAATGTCATTTCCTAAAGAGCCAGGGTACATATTTATTTAATAAATGTTCATGCTTCTTTTGAATCTGCCTTAGTATTCTGTGTCCAACTAGGGGCTCGAGAAGAAGACATGAGGTGAATTCAAATCGGTCTGTTTCCAGCTGAGAATTTTGAATCTAAAGATTTTGAATTTTATCTAAACACACCAGAAGCCAATTTTTTACTCTGTACTAAAAAAAAAAAAAAAAAAAAAAAACTGAGTAAATTCTAATTAAATGCAATAGTTTAAATGATGAAAACAAAATTACATCTATAGGAATTTTTAACTGAATAATTTCAAGTTAATCAGTGACTAGCAGCAGAAAGGAAGCTGGGTGGTTTATAAATTAATGTATTTAATCAATGATTTACGGTTAATTTACTTCGCTAAGTCCCTCCTTCAATCTGTCACTAAGACTTTCACCTTTGAATTTCACTTATTCTGCAAATTTTTATTTAAAGCCAAACTATTATTTGGAGAAATGGACAGACGTAGCGAGCCAATTGAAAACTCCAACAGCTTTCTGTGTATTCCTTTTGATATTTTATCAGTAAGGTTTTAGTAGTTACACAAGAACCACATGTTGATGTTATGTGCTAGTCCCAAGCAGAGATATCAATGACTGTAACTGATGAAATAACTAAATATCAACAGTAAAAGGACCTCCAAGACGGTAAAAAAAGAACATCACAGAGCGGGGAAAATGAGCTGCTGGCTAACATGTAAACAAGAATTTGACTCTGTTTATTTCTTCCTTCCTTCAGATATATCGGGGAATTGCTTTGTGCCTTGTACCTCACATAGTCCAATTTAATATCTTCCTGTTTTTTAGAAGGTGGTTTATGCAACTTATTGGAATATTTCCAGGAAAAGGATAAGAAGTGGGGGTGGGGAGAGAAAGAGAGAAGGAGGAAGGGAGGGATAAGGGAAGGATGGAAGGAAAGAAGGAAAAGAAACTCACAGAAATATAAGGCTCAGTACATAATAATATCCTTGGCAAAAGCTTTCCAAGGCCCCCACTCCTTAAATTCCATTTATTTTGTTACAATACGTGTTGTCAAAATAGTGATCCTTGAGAATGAAGATCTTTATTTTGCCCCCAAATCAGTATATCAGAGAAAGAGCAGTGCAAATTTCCCTGAACTCTTGTGTTTATTTTCAACCCTAACTTGATCCCCCTTAGAGAGCACAAAGCCAATCAAGAGAATTTCTGAAGCCCAATAACAAAAGACCTATCACTTTACAGATTGTCGAGCCCTCTCCCATGGCACACCAGAGCGGTGGCATTGCTCAGGCTTCTCACTCGTTGTGAAATACTAGAGGAAAATGACTGGAAGATGGGGGTTTGAACCCCATGGATGGTTACCGTATGTTACATCAAGCCAAAGAATCTACCAAGATATTTTCTGCTTCAAGAACAGAGATGTCATCTCCTGCTTCAGTCTGCACTCAGACACTACGGCAGGCTCTCAGACAAGTAGCAATGTAGAGTGAATAACTATCTCCCCCCCAGACTCTTCCCAGATTGCTTAAGAAGAGTTTGAAGCTTCACCCTTACTCTATGAAATCTAAATGTGGAGACCCCCAAGCTGCCCTTGCTTCCCACCTCTGAAATGTACCACTGCTCCCGCAATGTTTTGTGTAAATGCTACTCTATCTGTTCAGGGGTGAGTTTTGTGATTTGCTGTGTATGACCTATAGACGTCTGTCTACATCGGCATTGCCCAGGGTGTTCTCAGAGAGTGGAAACTGAATCTCTACACAGATATATCTTGCTTTTTTCTTTTCTTTTTGCAGAGGAAGATTCGCCCTGAGCTAACATCTGTTGCCAATCTTCCTCTTTTTTTTTTTTTGCTTGAGGAAGATTAGCCCTGAGCTAAAATCTGTGCCAATCTTCTTCTATTTTGTATGTGGGTCGCTACCACAGCATAGCTGACGAGTGGTATAGGTCTGCACCTGGTATCCGAACACACGAACCCAGGCCGCCAAAGCGAAGCACACCTAACCTTAACCACTAGACCACAGGGCCAGCCCTATCTTGCTTTTTAAAAATCCAATATGTAAAAATGTCAGCAAAGATAAATCTTTGCACCAGAAGACATCTTGGAGATCATTTTGTCTAAATTCCTCATTTTACAGATTCATTTATTCATTCATCTAACAAATATTTATTAATCCCAGAATTTCCCAAAGACTTTAAATGACATCCTCAGAGAAATTAAATATGTTGCTCAGCGTTGCAAAAAATTTAGAGAGAGTTTGAAATACTGTATGGTATCATTTATATGTGGAATCTTAAAAAAAACAAAAGCCCATCACATAGAAACAGAAAGTAGAATTGTGGTTGCCAGGGGCTGCAGGGAAGGGGAAATGGGGAGATATAGGTCAAAGGGTACAAACTTTCAGTTATAAAGTGAATAAGTTCTGAGGATCTAATGTGTAGCATGGTGACTATAGTTAGTAGTATGGTATTGTATAGTACTTAAAATTTGCTGAGGATAGATCTTAAGCATTCTCAACACACACACACAGACACACACACACACACACACCCCCAAAGAGTTAACTATGCAAGGTGACGGATGTATTAATTAACTAGATCTTGGTAATCCTTTCACAATGTATACATATATCAAATCATCACATTGTACACTTTAAATATGTACACTTTTATTTGTCAATTACTCCTCAATGAAGTCAGAAATTTTTTTTTAGATAAAAAGAGTTTAAAGTTTCCTAAATTATCATCCATATTATTTCAACTCCTCCAATGCTGAGAAGTGATTATTGGTGTTTCCAGGCCAATCAAACCAAAGCAAATATTAGAATTTTTTTTAATTGAGATGTAATTGACACATAACATTGTCTTAGTTTTAGGTGTACAACATAGTAATTTAATAATGTATATACTGCAAAATTATGACCAAAATAAATTTAGTTAACATCTATCACTATACATAGTTACAATTTTTTGTGTGTGATGAAAACTTTTAAGATCTACTGTCAGCAACTTTCAAATATACAATACAGTATAGTCACCATGCTGTATATTTCATCCCCAGGATGTATTTATCTTATAACTGGAAGTTTTTACTTTTTGACCCCCTTCACCCATTTTGTCCACCCCCATCCCCTACCCCTGGCAACTACCAATCTGTCCTCCATATTTATGAGTTTAGATTTTTTTTTAGATTCCACATACAAGTGAGATCATACAGTATTTATCTTTGTCAGATTTATTTCACTCAGCATAATGCCCTCAAAGTCCATCCATCTTGTTGCAAATGGCAGGATTTCATTCTTTTTTATGGCTGAATAATATTCCAGTGTGTGTGTGTGTGTGTGTGTGTGTGTGTGTGTGTGTGTGTGTATCCATTCATCTGTCAGTGGACACTTAGGTCATTTCCATGTCTTACCTATTGTAAGTAATGCTGCAATGAACATGGGGGTACAGATAACTTTTCAAGATAGTGATTTCATTTCCTTCAGATAAGTATCCAGAAGTGGAATTGCTGCTGTCATATGGTAGTTCTATTTTTAATTTTTTAAGGAACCTCCATACTGTTTTCCATAGTGGCTGCACCAATTTATATTCCCACCAACAATGCATGAGGGTTCCCTTTTCTCCACATCCTTGCCAAAACTTGTTATTCTTGTCTTTTTGTAATGGCCATTCTGACAGGTGTGAAGTGATATCTCATTGTGGTTTTGATTTGCATTTCTCTGATGATTAATGATGTTAAGCACCTTTTCATGTACCTGTTGGCCATTTGCATGTCTTCCTTGGAAAAATGTCTGTTCAGGTCCTCTGCTCATTTTTTAATCAGATTGTTTGGTGTTTTTTTTACTGAGTTGTATAAGATTTTTATATATTTTATGGTATTAACCTCATATCAGATATATGATTTGCAAATATTTTCTCCCATTCCGTAGGTTACGTTTTCATTGTGTCAATGTTTTCCATTGCTGTGCAGAAACTTTTTAGTTTGATATAGTCCCACTTGTTTATTTTTGCTTCTGTTGCCTTTGCTTTTGGTGTCAAATCCAAAAACTCATTGCCAAGATAAATGTCAAGGAGCTTACCCTCTATGTTTTTTTCTAGGAGTTTTACAGTTTGCGTTACCTTCAAGTCTTTAATCCACCTTGAGTTGACTTTCGTGTAAGGTGTAAAATAGGGGTCCAGTTTCATTCTTTTGCATGTGGCTGTCCGGTTTTCCCAACACCGTTTATTGAAAAAACTATCCTTTCCCCATTGTGTACTCTTGGCTTCTTTGTCGTAAATTAATTGATCATATATGGGTGGGTTTATTTCTGAGATCTCCATTCTGTTTCATTGATCTGTGTGTCTGTTTTTATGCCAATACCATACTGTTTTGATTACTATATTTTTGTAATAATTTGAAATCAAGAAGAGTGATGCCTCCAGTTTTGTTCTTCCTTCTCAAGATTGCTCTGGTTATTCAGGGTCTTTTGTGGTACCACACAAATTTTAGAATTGCTTGTTCTATTTCTGTGAAAAATGCCAAGGGAAGAAATGTTTGTCTTTAGTTCCCCAATATCAGTCCTTAAGAGGCCTCCCTACATTTTTTTCCTTTCTTTTAAATGCATCATAGTCTCTATTCCCAGCCTCTTCTTTCTCCTCAGAAAGAAGAAGGCAAAATGCATATGGAATTAATCACATAAACGAGGGGCAGCAAAGTTTTTCTGCAAAGGTCCAGATATTTTAGGCTTATGGACCATACAGTCTCTATCTCAACTAGACACTTCTGCCATTGTAGCACAAAAGCAGCCACAGACAATAAGCAAATAAGTAGGCTGTGGCTGTGTTCCAATTAAAATTTATTTACAAAAACAAGTTGAAGGCCAGATTTGGCCCATTGGCTGTAGTTGGCTGACTCCTGATACAGACTATTACCTGGGAGTATACCAACTAACTCACCATCTTTCTTAGAAGATAAATTGCCTTTTTCTCCAATTATAATTCTCATCTCTTGATGAAATCTCTAAGGTAGGACTCTCCAACAGAACTTTCTACCATGATGGAAATGTTCTATATCTGTGCTGTCAAATATGATCACCACTAGCCACAAGTGGCTATTGGGCACTTGAAATGTGGCTAGGTAACTGAGGAACTGAATTTTAAATTCTATTTAATTGTTATTAATTTGAATTTAAGTAGCCACGTGTCGCTAGTGGCTACCCTGTTGGACAGTGCAGCCTTAAGGAGTAATGAAGACCATCAGGCACTATTTTAGACAGATCAAAAATATTAGAGGGTCTACTGTGCCCTCAAGTCGCAACGTGCAGACAAGTACTTACACCGTTAAGCCTATGACCAGCCTTGGGCATTTCAAAGGCACTCTTCTTTATACAAAATAACGTTTTTAGATAATTCTCTCAGTATAAAAAGTATAATTTAATTTATAAACTTTGTATTTTTAAAAAAGTTTTTATGAACCCATCAATTGGATTAAATGTGTGACGCCTTTATTTCTCTTTATACAACATTGTGTTCAATTTGAGTTAATAAATAAACTATGCCTAATTATAAGAGTTGAGAATTTATCACTGCCTTCAATGTGCTTGTTACCTATCTGAAAATACAGACACCAAAACCAATCAGTATAATACAATGTCATAAATTCCCTAATAAATTCCCTAATGAAATACCTTTCATTAATTGGTACAGAGAACAACTAAACTGCCTTGGAATGGACGAATCAGAGAAGACCAAAAAGAGCAGGAGACATTTGAGTTGGGCATTGGTCAGGAATAGGGAGGAAAAGTATTTCAGGACAATGGAACAACATTAGCAGAGACATGTAAATGGGTAATGCATACCAGTTTGGAGAATGATGAGTAATCCAGTATGACTAGAACATCAGATGTGGGGCAGGAGTGGCTAGAGATAAATTCAGAAAGGTAGGCTAGGACCAGATTGAAAAAGCAATTGTGTGTTTGGAAAATATCTTACAGACACTGAGGAGTTATCATAGGCTTTAGAATTGAAGGGGTGACATAGTTAAGATCTTTGTTATAATTCTGGAAGCAGTATGAAAGACAATTTACAAAGACTGGATGCAGAGAGAGTGTGCAAATAAAAGCTTTGTATTAATTTTTATGCTAAAGAGAAAAAAGGTTAAGAAGATTATATATCACTAGATTAATGATCATGAATGTTATCCTAAAACTTGGTAAAGCATAGATCAGAGGTCACAAGCTTTGGTCACTGGACCAAATTTAGTTCACAGATATGTTTTGTTTGTCTTACAATGTTCTTTTAATATTTTGATTTGGTTGCCAATGTTTATATGTCAGAGGATTTTACATGAAAATACAGATTTCTTTTTAGAATATCCATTTCCTTTTAAAAATCATAAGATTGGACAACACTAGGCCTACATTCTGTTCTAGCAAAAATCAGAGGTTACTGGGTTGTAGCCATTGATCCTTCCCCACAGAGCAGCCATTCTCTAGTTTTCCATAGTCCCTACCACTTCCTATGACTTGACTTCTAGTCAGATTTGCTCAGTTATAATACTTGCCTGGCCCCAAAGGCATTTGAATTTTTTACCCCAACTTAAAATAGTTGATTTGCTTGAAAGTTTAAAATTTCATTTGGTTTCAGAAACTTCCTCAATGAATATTATCATCTACAATACTCACTATACTTTTATTCTAACCACAATGACTTAAAATGTTGCTTTCTTTAAAACATTCAACATTCCCAACCTTTTCATTAATTTAGACATATCCATCCTTCTTGAATAGTTCATCTCAAAAATTTAGAAGAAAGAAATGATAAACTAAAGAACAGGAAAATAGATATTGGACCTTAGCCTTAAGCAATTATGTTGCTTCTTCTGTTGGATGTTGTACAGTTGGCAAGTCTTAGGCCCAACTGGCTTTCTCGAGATGACTTGTACCGTATATCTATGTGTGCCATCTTCCACGTGACCTCCTGGCAAGTATAGACAGACAATCATCAAGATTTGGCCAATCCTGAAGCTTGGGCTTGGTGCTGGCTGGGAAAAGCCCCCAGTTATTTTAAAGTTCTGGTAAACTCATCCATTTTGAGATAATCTTTCTAGTTGGAGATTAGAGGTTTTTATCTGCTTAGTATCAATTAAGATGCAAATAATGAGCAAAGTGAGTGTAGGTCAAATTGGAATTAATTGTTAACTGGAGAATTTGTGGTACACCAAGGCTTTGACTGAGTAGATGCTGTAGCTTTGATGACCTGCTGCTTGCCAAATAACAATATGTCCATAAATGAGAGTCAGTGATTGGTGACATATTTTCTTCTTCATTTGTAAATCTGTGAGCATACATGTCCATGTGTTTCTTTAGGACTGTTTCTATTGAACAAAATATTGGGTGAAAGTGAAACATGTTTTTATGTGTTGGTATAAAGCCTCTATGATCTTACACAGAACGGTAGAAAACCACATTTGCTTTATAAGAAGTCTGTATTCATTTGAAGGTTCATAAAGTGGGGAGGAGATGAAGCTCTGAAACCATGAATAATTCTCATTGTGATTATATGACCACAGGCACAGAGAGCAAGGGACGTTTATGAGGAACCATTTTCTCCCTGTCTTTTACTAAGAGTTTAGAATGTCCTTTTTTGCTAAGTTCTAAAAATGAGAGCTGGATTAGGGGGCAAAAACTGTTTCACTGTGTGGATTCCTGTCCTGGAACCACAGATAATCATGATATTTAAATCCTAGATCCTACCATTATGTCAAATTTTGAGAGTGGGCTGGCCCCATGGCTTAGCAGTTAAGTGCGCGTGCTCCACTGCTGGCGGCCGGGGTTCGGATCCCGGGCGCGCACCGACACACCGCGTCTCCAGCCATGCTGAGGCCGTGTCCCACATACAGCAACTAGAAGGATGTGCAGCTATGACATGCAACTATCTATGAGGGCTTTCGGGAAAAAAAAAAAAAAGGAGGAGGATTGGCAATAGATGTTAGCTCAGAGCCAGTGTTCCTCAGCACAAAAAAGAAGAGGATTGGCATGGATGTTAGCTCAGGGCTGATCTTCCTCACAAAAAAAAAAAACAATTTTGAGAGAGATGATTCTGTCAAGCCCTCAGCTCTTTAAATATCCTCACAAAGCACTTAAAGAAACCCTACAGAGGTGCTGAGCCCTAGGAGGCACAGCAACGAGGTGGTTGTCTCCACTCCAGGCTCAGAACTTTGATCCCATATGGCTCTCCTTGAGCTGCTGATACTGGGCAGAGAGTTGGGGGAAGAAGGTTGTTTTGCTAGCTGGTGCTAAAAATTGCTCCTTCATCAGCTTGACGAAGCTAATGCAGCCAATCAAATGCTTGGAAATAATTCTTGCCAAGGCTAAATGGCAGGTAGCCAAAGAGAAAAAAAAATCGAAAAGTTGGAGGTCCAGGACAGCATCTCTGAGGCGTAAGCCTGATTCTGTAACCTAAATTCTACCTAGCAGCTTTAGAAGTCTCTAGGGCAACATACAGAACTATAGCATTTATGTTGTCAAAGGCAACTACCTTCCACGCTTGATAAGTTCTTGTTCACCTTAAAGGAAAAAACCCCACATATACACACACAAATCCTCCCTCTATCCACACTTCTCTTCTGAAGAACCTCAGTCTTATCTAAGCAAATTCATTTTCCCTGAGCCACACTAGACTTTGCTTTGGGACTATTTTCTAAATCAAAACAATTTGATGTAGCATTTAGACTCAGATGTTTGAGTATATGTTGTCCCATCAGCCATTTTGAAGCAAACTATCAAAAACTCTCCAAGCACAGCTCTTAATACCAGATAATATGCATCCCGTACTCTGTCCCCAACCCATCTATTATAGAGGACTTTGTACTTTGTTCATTTCAGTGTTGTGTGGATTTCAGGACAACATATACTACAAACTCTCTTAACCAACCTCCATTCAGCAAAATGGTCCAATGAGTGCAACTTCTCCATTCCCTCTGTAAACCTTACCGGTTGATGCCCACAGCACACTGAATGCTCAGATCAGTGGGCTTGCCTTGTGCTCACCAAGAGCCAGCTGTATTAGTTCCCCAACCATTATGTCAGTTGTATTTATTTTAATTATATAAGTTAATAAAAAAAATAAACCATTTTACATATGAGTGTGAAAAGAAAGAGAATCATTTCAATGAAAACTAAGTTGAGTGTTTGGAAAGACTTCATAAAAGCAAATTACGAAAAAAAGAAACAGTAAAATTAGGTGAAAAGAAACAAGTGCAAAAGATTGCGGGATGGTGGAGTGTAGTTATAAAAAATTTAGAAGTTTTCCGTATTGCCTCATAAAAGTCTCTAATTTCTCTCTCTAATTTAAATAAACTGAAACTGCATTTTGGAATTACAGGTATGCTTTAGGGAAGAAACGCCAAGCAGAACTCCAATCAGCAAATCCACGTTCAATGGAGAGCCTTGCCGCCATTGGTGCATGAATGTACATTTATGTGTTTTCAGTTACAATAAAATGCTTAGGATATGCAGGTATCTCTTTTATGCTCCTGGCTTTCACCACCTTTTTCAATTCATCAACCAACTACAAATCCCAGGAACGTCAGATAGGAGGACTTCTAATGTATTATGTTCATAATAATTTTATTTTAAAGACAGGTTTTTAAAGTTTTTTATAACTAGGTTAGCCTTTCAGATAGCAATCCCCTTACACATAAGCACCCCTATAAAAGAGTTTTCTTATATTAAATATAACATATAAAATACTAGGACCACTAAAAAAAAATGTGTCAGAAACTTAAAAAAGACTTTTCTGCATAGTCAGGAACTGAGGAAAAGTAATCACACTGTGCCTCAAAGAGTCTATCATCAGTATCTTAAACTTTCAAGGATTAATTTGAGAATTTGAAGTAAAGACCACTTAAGATACAAATGAATTCTCTGAAATTGTCAGCCATTTACCTTATAAGGACCACTGGCCCTTGCTGAAATGTACATGTCACGTGCATTTTGAACATCTTCTGATGTGGAAGCACTGACCTACTCACCACATTCCTTGTCCCATCTCTAAGACACACCTTCACTGTATTCACACCCTACACCTCAGAGCAAGACTTAAGAATGAGGTGTCTCTTTATGTATTACTTGGTAACTTTTTTTTTAACCATTTTTAACTGTATAATTCAGTGACATTAAGTACATTCACAATATTGTGTAATCATCACCACTGTCTGTTTCCAGAATTTTTCAGCATCCCAAACAGAAAATCTGTACACCCCTGCAGCATTATTCACAATAGCCAAGACACGGTAACAACCTAAGTTCCCATCAATGGATGAACGGATAAAGAAGCTGTGATATATAAATACCATGGAATATTATTCAACCATAAAAAAGAAGGAAATCCTGCCATTTGCAACACCATAGATAAACTTGGAAGGCATTATGCTAAGTTAAATAAGCCAGAGAGAAAAAAGCAAGTAATATACAAAGCTCACTTTTACATGGAATCTAAAAACATTGAACTCATAGAAACAGAGAGTAGAACAGTGGTTGCCAGGGTCTGGGTGGTGAGGGAAATGAGGGGATGTCGGTCAAAAGGTACAACTTTCAGTTATAAGATGAATAAGTTCTGGAGATCTAATGTACAGCAGGGTGCCCATAGTTAATAATACTGTAATGTACACTTGAAATTGGCTAAGAGAGTAAATCTTGAGTGTTCTAACCACATACAAAAAAAATGGTAACTACGTGAGGTGATGGATATGTATTAATCAAGATGATTGTGATAATCATTTCATAATATATCTGCATATCAAATCATCATGTTGTACACATAACGTACACAATTAAATCTATAGATTTTTTATTTGTCAATTACATCTCAATAAAGCTATAAAAAACATTTTACAAATGAAAAAAAATTTTTAAGAAACTGTACCCTGGGGCGGGCCTGGTGGCATAGTGGTTAAGTTTGCGTGCTCCGCTTTGGTGACCCAGGGTTCACAGGTTTGGATCCCAGGCGCAGACCTACACACTGCTTATCAAGCCATGCTGTGGCAGGCATCCCACATATAGAGTAGAGGAAGATGGGCATGGATGTTAGCCCAGGGCCAATCTTCCTTTGCAAAAAGAAGAGGATTGGCAACAGATGTTAGCTCAGGGCTAATCTTCCTCACACACACACACACACAAAAACGAAACTGCACCCATTAAACAATAACTCCACATGCCTCCTCCCCCAGCTCCTACTAACCACCATTCTACTTTCTGTCTCTATGAATTTACCCATGCTAGGTACCTCATATAAGTGGAATCATGCAATCTTTGTCCTTTTGTATCTGGCTTATTTCACCTTGGCATAATGTTTTTAAGGTTCACCCATGTTATAGCATGTGTCAGAATTTCACTCCTTTTTATGGCTGAACAATATTTTATTGTATTTATATACCACATTGTGTTTATCCATTTATCGTTGACGGACATTTGCTTGTTGCTTGAAAACTTTTTAAAAGTTGAAATTTTTATAGTTTGTTTTGTTTTGTTGTGGTTTTTTAGGCAAAGTCAAATTATCATATCAAAGTGTTCATATCAAGAAAAAAAATCCCTGGGTTAGAGTGGCTGAGTCAGAACAGCCACAGCCACAGTGACATACTATGTGTTATGGGCTGAATTATGCCCTCCCAAAATTTATCTATTGAAGTCCTCACCCCCTGGACCTCAGAATGTGACTATATTTGGAGAAAGAGTCTTTAAACTGGCAATTAAGTGAAAATGAAGTCATTAGGATGGGCCTCAATTCAATATGACTAGTGCCCTTATAAGAAGAGGAGATTAGAACACAGATACACAGAGGGAAGACCATGTGAGTACACAGGGAGAAGAAGGCCATCTATAAGTCAAGGAGTGACACCTCAGAACCAACCCTACTGACACCTTGATCTTGAACTTCTAGCCTCCAGAATTTTAAGAAAATAAGTTTCTGTTGTTTAACCATCCAGTCTATGGTACTTTGTTATGACAGCCCTAGCAAACTAATATATCATGTACCACAAATTTGACTAGTTATGACCTTGCACCACCATAACCTTCAAGGCTAATGGTAGTGAAACTCTTGATTCTCCATGAGGCCTTTCCAGATCCCTTCAGTCAGGGAGACTTTCTCTGCATTCATTCTTTCTCCAGCACCAGATACTGATATTGGCACCTGCTTAATAAGAGAAAAATATATATACATAAAGATCTCTGACCTCAGAAAGTTTACATTCTAGTCAGAGGTAGTGTATGAGGTGGAAGAGACAGATAAAACACAATAAAAATAATAATCAAGTAAATTATCTTGTATGTTAGACAATGATAAATGTGATGGAAAAATTAGAAGAGAATAAGGGGGATTGATAGTGAGGAAGGCAGAATGCTTGTGTTTTAAAAAGGGCAGCCAGGGTAGTTTTCTTTGAGAGAATGGCATTGGAGCAAAGACATCAGGAGATGAGGAAGGGAGCTATGAAGATGTTTGGAGGAAGAGAGATCCAGGTAGAAGGAGCAGCCAGTGGCAAGGCCCTAAAGACAGAGCATTTCCTTCCTCAAGGAACCCAAAGAAGATTGGTGGCTGGAGCAGCACAAGTCATTGGAAGAGTAGGAAGGGATGAGAACAGAGAGGTAACAGGACCATGTAGACCACTTGAAGGACTTTGGCTTTTATTCTGAGTAAAATGTGGGGCTATTGCAAGGTTTTGAGCAAAAGAATGATGTGATCTAATTTACAGTTTTCAAAGGATCGCTCTGGATGCTGTGTTATAGGATCAAGGGCAAGAGAAGCAATGACGAGACCAGCTAGGAGGCTACTAAAATGATCCAGGCAAGAGATGATAGTGTTAAGGTGGCTTGGACAAGCACAATGGCAGTGGTGAAAAGAGCTCCTATTCTACTTTAAGGGAGACCCAACAGAATTTAGTGACGTGATGTGGAATGTGAAGAAAACAGAAGTAGTCTAGGATGACTCCAAAGTTTTGGGGCTGAGTGTATCAAAGGACTGAGGTGGCCATCAGCCTGACATAGGCAAGAGTGCAGGGGGTATAGGTTTCTAGGGTGTGGGTGGGAGTGGGGACTAGGAGTTCAATTTTGAATATATTGAGTTTGAGAAGTCTATTAAACATCCAAGTGGAAATGTTAAGTAAGCCATTGAATACAGTGATCTAGATTTCAGGAGAGAGAACAAAAACATAAATATGTTAGTAGTTAGCCTATAGTGATATTTAAAGTTATGGGACTAGAGGAGACCACCAAGGAAGTGAGTGCAGATAACGAATGGAAGACCACCAAGGCCTAAGCCTTGGGACACTTCAACAGTTAAGACATTGTCTTTGCCCTACTCCCTTGCTGGATCCTATTTATATTTATCTCTAATAAATTATGCATTTACCACAATCTGCCTTATGTGAATAATTGTCTATATTATACTTCCCCTACTAGATTATAAACCCTCAGCCTGCAGGGATATCTAACTATCTTCATGTCCCTAGAATATATATCCTATAGATTCTGCTTCTCTTGTGTACCCTGACTGATATATGTGTGTGTGTGCATGTGTACTAAGAGATTTATCGCAAGGAATAGGCTCATGATTGTGGGGACTGGCTAGGCAGGTCCAAAATCTGTAGGGCAGGAAGGGCAGGTTGGAAACTCTCAGACAGTTCACAGGCAGAATTTCTTCTTCCTCAGGAAAACCTCAGCTCTGTTCTTAAAGCCATTTATGTGATTGGATCAGGCCCACTCGGATTATCTAAGATAATCTCCTTTACATAAAGTCAACTAATTATAGACTTTAATCACATCTACAAGATACCTTCACTGCAACACCCAGATTAATATTTGATTGAATAACTGGGTACTATAGTGTAGCCAAGTTAACATATAAAACAGGCCATCACAGAGCTAATTGAAAAAGACAGAATCCACTGGTTGTAATAACTGTAAATTAAGTAATCTACTTCAGAACCTACTTTATGTAACATTTACTGAGCCCTACAGAATGCCGGGCACAGTGGCAGGTACAGGTATCCAAAGTCCCTGCCCCGGGTGAGCACACAGTCTGGGAGGAGAGACGAATACGTAAACTCTAAGATACATTAGGGCAGAGTAGTGGTCATCCACACCATGCAGTGCATCCACACAGAAAGGAGCAGAAAAAGTCTAAAGAAACCAATGAACTTTATTCAAGGATGTAAAATAAATTGATTCTTCAAGGAAAGAGCCAGTAGGGTTTGTCAGGGAGATAATATGCAAAAAGGCCCTCCCAGTAAAAGAATGGTGAGGTCAGTGTCGTTACTGGGAGAGTGTGTTAGGGGAAGGGAACATATTATAGAAGATAAGATATATTTGTTTCTATTTTTCTCTTTCCCCCCCAAAGGATTGAATTATTATCATTTTAGTGTATTTAAATCAAACTATAGGTCCCTAAGATGTATACTTACCTTCTGTAGAAGAAAAAAATAATTGTGCTTAATAATGATTTTTTTGTAAGGAAGTATTTAACATAGTTACAGTATAGTTTTTGAATTTCAATAACACGTATTGCTTGTTTTTCGTATTGCAAAATCCGTACATATTCATTGTAAAAAATTTAGAAATACTGACAAGTACAAGGAAGCAAATAAAATCACTATAATTTCAACTCCTTGAGATAGTTACTGTTAACATTTTTGGTGTATGTCCTTCCCATATTTTCTCTAAGCATATAAATTCATAAGAATGTTATTGGTTATTAAATGTATGAACACGGTAAGCACATTTTGTAACCTGCTTTCTTCCTTTAGCAATATACCATTAACATATTTCAATATTGTTATAAATTGTCTTCTATAAAATCTTTTTTAATGACTTCATAGTGTTCCATTGTAGAAATGTTCTTTATCCAATTTCCTACTTAGGGGACATTTTGGTGGATTCCAGATTTTACTATTAAAACAAGGCTACTATTTCCACCCTTATAGCCATATTTTTGGGAAAAAAAAAAAAATCTTGATTATTTCCCTAAAATACATTTCTAGAAGTATATTTGCAGAGTTAAAGAATATGCAAAAAAAATTAAGATTTTTGCTAGCTATTACCAAACTGCTCCAGAAACGTTGTGAGTGTATGTTTCATTGAATGAGTGACCTTTCCTCACATCTTCTTTATTTTAATCTTTACCTTTATATAGGTTAAAAAACAGCATTTTTATTTTAATTCTTATTTCTTGGATAATCAGTAGATAGTAAAATAGTATCAACTCTCAAAGAGCCCATTTTCTGGCAGGAGAGATATTTTACATGGTTTTAAGATTAAAACCATAATTTATGTAAATATATTTAAATATGTATTGTATGTAAATCTAGTTCACTCTTTCTAAAATTTTGCATCACTTTGTTCAGTCACACTAGTCCTGGCTGTTTGCCCAAGAGGGCAAACATCCTCCTCCAACCCCTCCACCAAAGCCTTTAAGCTTGCAGTTTTCCCTGCCTGGGATACTCTTTCCCCAAAAGACCACATGCCTGATTCTCTCATTTAAAAAAAAAAAAATGCCCCCCCATCACTCTGCGTCCCCTTACCCAGCTTTATTTTCCTTCATAGCACTTACTATTACCAGTCACAAAATCAAATATCTATTTGTTGTTGTCTTCATCAACTATCTCCCCAACTAGTGTGTAAGTGCAGTGAGGACAGGAGCTGTGTTTGATTTGCTGCCATATTCCTAGCACCTAAAATACTAGGTGCTCAACAAATAAACACACGTGTATCTGTGTAGCACTGAACAGAGAGGGATTTCAAGCCAGTTATCCTTGCACTAGACTTTTGAAAAGAACTTAAAGGAGATATGCCAGATCATCCCACTGATTGGCTGAATTTATTATTTCCAAGCTGAATATATTACAATTCTGACACTTCTTCCCACACCAGTTAGTAGTATAACATTCATTGAATACCAAGAAGCCCAAAGATTAATAAAGGGGAAGAATTTTAATGAACTAACACCTGGTGTGCAGGTCTTTAATTGGTTTCCAGAGGTGATCACCTTAACAGTTCTGCAAATCAGCGTGCGCTGGGAGAACAGAGACAAGTATTTACTTTAACCTATCCCTCTTAAGCAATTTTGCAGTCTTTTAAAATTCAATTAATAAAGCACTAAATCTGTTTAAATGAGCCCCTTGAAAAAGATTGGGCCCCAAATATGACTTATTTGACAAATCTATCTTGATTCTCAAGATGATTTCTGTTTTCAAGTTAAAGTCATGGGACACAGGTAGGAAAAAGAGCAATGAATTTCAAATCAAAATAACTCAGCCCTGCTCTTGATTCCTCAACAAAATAATTGTTTAACCTTGGGCAAATCATCTAATCTCTCATTCACAGCTTCCTGGCCCAACGATGTGAATAACAATATATACTGCCAGGGTTACTGTAGAAATTAGAAGAAATAATTCATTTTTTTAAACTTTGAAGCCTATAGAGTGCTAATAAATATTAGAATGACATCAGTATAATAATAATAATAATGGCTTTTTCTCTCAGTTATTGAGAATCCAAACCATAGTGGTTTGCCATTCAACAAGGGAGAATACTTTGATTTAAAAAAAAAAAAGGAAATATTTCAAAATGTATACTCAGAATGGATTTTTTTAAATGTCCAAAAAATTAAGTAGAAAAATATCTCCTGTGATGTCTCCAAAGCACTTTCAAAAACATCTACTAAAATTGCCACCAGACTAGTGAACTGACTAGTGTGAATTAAAATATTGATTTAAAATAAAGAAATGTTCATCCTTGAAATCTTAGAAAGAGAAAATTTTATTCATACAAGTATAATAGAAGATGGTACCTAAAAGGGGAGGTATCATTTGTCTAATTCTTATTGAAAACCATCTAGACTTAGGTACTTAGGTACCTGGATAATATCTAGTCCTTCAAACCAAACCATCAATCCCCACTTTATATTTTATCTCAGGATTACATAGGGCAAAAGAATGAAAGAAAATATTGCTAAAAGCAGCACATTTACATCCATCACAAAATGATCATACCACTTCCCTTGTAGCCCAGAGTGCATTTAACATTAATTGAAGAGAGAGAGGAAAATGAACTAAAAGGAATAGGGATATTTTTCCTAGAAAGAAAAAATATTTTTCTTTTCGAAAATATTACTGAGGGAGCTTTTCACTTCTGTCCAAGATGGAGGAGCAGGAACCGAATTTACCCCCCTGCTAGAAACAGCTGAAAAACCAGACAAAATATATAAAGCGGTGGTTTTTATTCCATTGAACGTGACTGACAAAGGATGGAGATCCCTGAAAGGTGAGAAACAAATGAGGTGAGCCCTACGGTTGTTTCAGTATACTTCCTTAAGAGAATTTCCAGGCCACGACACAGAGAAAGGGAATGTGAGGAAAACTTGGTTGTTTGCCTGAGTTGAGGAGACCTTGCTGAGACTCAAGAGAGGCCAAGACAGCTTGAGTTCCCTGGGCAGAGTACTGCAGATGAGAGAGCTGCACAAAAAAAGGACTTTAGGATATCTGGAGAGGATTCTCCTCATGACTTCAGCTGAGTACTGATCAGAATGTTTATGAGCTAACTACCCAAGACTGGGGAAAGAACCACCTGACAGAATTAAAGGAAACAATCCTGGGAGCTGAGAACTGGAACTAGTCCCTGTTCCCACCAGCTAGAATGAAAAAACTCACACGGGCATACCTCGGAGATATTGTGCGTTTGGTTCTAGATCACTGCAATAAAGTGAATTTTGCAATGAATCGAGTCATATGAATTTTTTGGTTTCTCAGTGCATATAAAAGTTATGTTTACACTATACTGTAGTCCATTAAGTGCGCAATAGCATTATGTCTAAAAACAATGTACTTAATTAAAAAATATTTTATAGCTATAAAATGCTCACCATCATCTGAGCCTTCAGCAAGTCGTAATCTTTTTGCTGGTGGAGGGTTCTTGTAAAAAATGCAATATCTGTGAAGCACAATAAAGTGAAGCATAATAAAATGAGGTATGCCTGTAAGAGGAATCAGAGAGAGGCTTCAGGAAGATTTTTCCTTCAGTAATAGGTCAAAATTAGCTCTAGATTAAATGCAGCTTTGCTCTCACCTAAAAAAGCTCAAGAGGAAGACCAAAGGGGATCAAACTGTTTCCAAGTAACTTAACTGCATCCCAGAACAAAGGGCAAGAATATTATGGGAATACAGAAATCAAGAAGATGAAATTCTCAGTGTCTAACATCCAAGTAAAAATTACCAGGCATGCAAAGAAGAAAAAAAAAAAAAATTGACCCACAATAATGATGAAAATCAATGAATTGAAATAAGCCTAAAAATTACATAGATGATAAAACTTTAAACAGGGCATAACTGTATGCCACAGGTTTAGAAAGATAGAAGAAATATCAAATATGTTATATAGAGATACAGAAAACATGAAAATCAAACTTATAAAAATGAAAACTAGAGCCAGCCCTTATACCCTAATGGTTAAAGTTTGGTGCGCTCTGCTTCGGTGACCCAGGTTCAGTTCCTGGGCATGGAACCAGTCTGTCAGTTGCCATGCTGTGGCAGCAGCTCATATAGAAGAACTAGAAGAACTTACGACTAGAAGATACAACTATGTAGTGGGGAGGAAAAAATAAGACGAAGATTGGCAACAGATGTTAGCTCAGGGTGACTCTTTCCCAGCAAAAAAAGAAAACTTAAAAAAGATAAAAATCTGCAAATAAATAAATAAAAATGAAACCTACAAAGTATGAGATGAAAAATACACTGACTAGGGTGAAATGCTTGCTGTTTATTGCAGGAAAAAAGATAGTGAACTTGAAGGCATAGAAATAGAAGCTATCTAAAATGAAACTCAGAGAGAAATATTTTTTAAATGAACAGATCAGCAGTCAGCTGTGGAGCAACTTCAAGCAGTCTAATATACATGTAATTGGAGTCCCCAAGGGAATAATAAAAAAATTTGAAAAAGTAATGGTTGAATGTTTTCTGAATTATATGAAAATTTTAAACTGCAGATCCAAAGTGTTCACTGAACGCCAAGCACAAGGAACATGAAGGAACATGCATCAAGACACAGTATAATCAAATAACTTACAAAGTGGTAAAAAGTATACAAAGAAACGAATACAAAAAAAGATACAGCATGTACAGAAAAGCAAGAAGAACGACAGCAGATTACTAGTTGAAAATAATGCAAGCAAGAAGAGAGAGCAACATCTTTAAAGCATGGAAATAAAAACACTGTCATACTGGAAATCTTGACCTAATAAAAATATCTTTCAAGAAGAAGGCAAAATAAAGACTTTTTAGACAAACCAAAGATGAAAGAATTGATCAGCAGCAGACTTGCACTAAAATAAATGTTAAAGGAGTTTCTTGCTTTTTCTCTTCCAGTCTCAGGCACTTCAGGAGCCAGGCAGGCTTCAGTGCAGACGTGGCCAACTGCAAGAACCACACCACACACAACCAGTTCCAAAAATGACACAAAAACGGCGTCAGGAAACCTCGGTCACAAAGGGATGCATCTCTTACGGGGGTGGACCGCAAGTTCCTGAGGAACATGGGCTTTGCCAAGAGGCGTAAGTAGGACCTGGCGAGGAGGCAGGCCCATAATGCCAAGGCCATGAATGTGTGTGCTGAGGTTATGGAGGCCCTCCTAAAGCCCAAGGAGGAGAAGGCCAGGATCCCAAATGGTGTCAGCTTCAAGCTCAATGGCCTTGCCTACATTGCTCAGCCCCTGTTGGGACACATGCTCCACACTCATACTGCATCACCAAGGATCTCAGGCTCTGCCCATCAAAGGCCACAGCTGCGGCTCCAGCTCCAGCTCAGGCTCTCAAAGGTGCCCAGGCCCCTGTGAAACCTCCAGAGTAGAGGCTGCTATCTGCCAATGGGAGGATGGAAGGACTGGTATTACCCTTGGGCTGCTGTCTGCATGGGGCTGGTGTCCTCCTGTACTATTTGTACAAATAAAACTGAGGCAGGGGGAAAAAAAGAAAGAATTTCTTCGGGCAGGAGGAAAATAATACCAGATGGAAATCTAGACCTAGACAAAAGAACAAAGGGCATCAGCAATGACAAATATCTGGATAAATAGAAAATAATTTTCTTCAAAACTCTTTTAAAAATCATTGGCTATTTAAAATAAAAGTAGAATAAAGTGTTCTGAAGATGGCGGCGTAAGCAGACTCGGAACTCACCTCCTCCCGTGGACACAGCCAATTTACAACTACTCGTGGAAAAATTACCCCTGAGACAGAACTCAAAACTGGATGAGAGGAACTCCTGCAACAACGGACAATCCTAACTGAGGTGGAAGAGGCAGAGACTCCCTTCTGGAGAGGAAAACGCCGCCTTCACAAGCCGCCAGCTTCACGGCAGCCGGGAGCAGCTCACAGGTCCTCAGCCTCCCTGGAGGCGCGGGGCCCTGAGCAGGGGAGAGGCCCCGCTGTGGGCATTTTGTGGACCCAGCACAATCGAGACCAGCGGATTAATATCTGACTGTGCCTGCTAGTAAAGCACTGGGGAATACCCCCAGAAAACCCGGTTCACAAAGAAGCTAAAACTGGCTCTTAAAGGGCCCTCGCGCAAACTCACCCGTTTCAGAAAGCATCCTAAAATCACCAGAAAGAAAGATGCACAGTGCTGTGGTGAAAAGAGACTCACCTAATAGGCCCTGAGTGCATCTCGGTGAGAGGTGAGACCTCTCCAGGGACTGGGACATTGGCGGCGCCCATTGTTGTGGCCCGGTGTGGGCGTGCTGACACAGACGCCATTGGAGTTTTCCCTGAGGCCTGCTAGCCCAGGGTCTGCCCCACCCGCTAGAGCACTGATTTAATCCAGCTCAGCCAGGGCAGGCAGCCCACCCTAGAGACTGGCCCCACCCAACAACAAGCCCTCAGGCAACTTGTGGGCCTGCATAGATTGGTGACTGGATTCTCTGCAGCCTGGCAACTGAGCCGACTTGAGCGGTGCAGGGTGTGCACAAGGAGCGGGTGGAGAGTGTGGGGCGATGGCGGAGTATGTGGGGCTCCCGCCGTGGAGAGACTGGGTCCCCTTGTGGAGGTCGGGGCGCTCACACGGGGCAGGACTGTGTTGACTGTGTGTGTGGACCTGTGGGCGGCAGGGCTTGTCAGCTGCAGAAGACTTGTGCTTCTCAAAGACCCACATAGGAGGTTTGCCCCACCTTTCAAAGCCTGAAACAATTGGGTGCTCCTGTGCCTGAGGCCAGCCCCACCCAGCTGCAATCCTCAGAGAGCTGACAGGAGACCTAATAGGCTAGAGGCTTACAGCAATTGTAAGGCCCTGAGCCTAACAACCTGCCACGCTGGAGGCCTACTCACTTAAAAGAAATACTGCAACACAAATGTGGTATTAGAACTTGCAGCCAACTGTGCAGGGGCTCCCCACACCTGATAAAGAGACTGAAGGGCCCACAACAACTACAAGCAGCTGACCATTACAACAGCTGGCCAGGAGCATAACTCAGCCTCCCTGGGCACCTACAAGGAGAGCAAACAGGCCACAAAAGAAGGACACACGTAGCACACATAGGGGTCACCCCTGGAACATTGAGAACTGAGGGAAGCACACTGGAAGCCTCCTAAGGCATCACTTACATAAGGTCACCTATCCAAGAGCAGGAGACGTAGCTGACCTACCTAATACGTAGACACAAGCACAGGGAAAGAGGTAAAATGAGGAGGCAAAAGAATACATTCCAAGTAAGGGAACAGGACAAAACCCCAGAAAAGGAACTAAGTGAAACAGAAATGAGCAACCTACCTGACAGAGAGTTCAAACTAAGAGAGTTAAGGATGCTCACTGATCTGGGGAGAGGAATAGATGAACTCAGTGAGAATGTCAACAAAGAAATGGAAGATATAAAAAAGAACCAATCAGAAATGAAGAATACAATACTGGAAATGAAAAATTCATTAGAGGGACTCAAAAGCAGAGTAGAGGATACAGAAGAACGGATCTGTGAGCTGGACAAAAGACTAGAAGAAAGTACCCAAGGTGAAGAGGTAAAAGAGAAAAGAATTAAAAAGAATGAGGACAGTCTAAGGGACCTCTGGGACAACATCAAGCGCACTAACATCTGTGTTATAGGTGTCCCAGAAGGAGAAGAGCGAGACAAGGGGGCAGAGAATCTATTTCAAGAAATAATAGATGAAAACTTCCCTAACCTAAGGAAGGAAACAGACATCCAGGTACAGGAGGCACAGAGAGCCCCAAACAAGATAAACCCAAAGAGGCCCACACCAAGACACATCATAATCAAAATGTCCAGAATTAAAGATAAAGAGAGAATCCTAAAAGCCGCAAGAGAATGTCAAGTTACATACAAAGGAAATCCCATAAGGCTATCAGCTGACTTCTCAGCAGAAACCTTACAGGCTAGAAGAGAATGGCATGATATATTTAAAGTGCTAAAAGGAAAAAACTTACAGCCAAGAATACTCTACCCAGCAAAGTTATCATTCAAAATGGAAGGAGAGATCAAAATTTTCCCAGATAAGCAAAAATTAAAGGAGTTTGTCACCAAGAAACCAGTGCTACAAGAAATGTTAAAGGGACTGATTTAAAGGGAAAAGAGAAGACCACAAATAGGAAAAATTATCTATTTCCATGATTAGAACGTAATGGATACAAATACACAAAAAAGAGGTTAGATATGATATCAAAAACATAAAAGGAGGGAGGAGGGGAGTTAAGAGTACAGCTTTCAGACAGAGATCAAACTAAAGTGACCATCAATTCTGTATAGAAGAAGAAAGGAACAGAGAAGGACTACTAAAACATTGAGGAAAAAAAAAAAGTTAAAAAATGGCAGTAAGTACATACTTATCAATAGCTACTTTAAACGTCAGTGGACTAAATGCTCCAATTAAAAGGCTAGGGTGGCTGACTGGATAAAAAAACAAGACCCATATATATGCTGCATACAAGAGACACACTTCAGACCTAAAGACACTCACAAACTGAAAGTGAAGGGATGGAAAAAGATACTCCACGTAAATGGCAATGAAAAGAAAGCTGGGGTAGCAGTACTCATATCAGACACAATAGACTTTAAAACAAAAACTGTAAAAAGAGACAAAGAAGGGCATTACATAATGATCAAGGGAACAATCCAACAAGAGGATATAACACTTGTAAATATCTACGCACCCAATGTAGGTGCACCTAAATATATAAAGCAATTATTAACAGACATAAAAACAGAAATAGACAGTAACACAATAATAGTAGGGGACTTTAACACTCCACTTACACCAAGGGATAGATCATCCAAACAGAAGATCAATAAGGAAACATTGGCCTTAAATGACACACTAGAACAGATGGACCTAGTCGATATATACAGAGCATTCCATCCAAAAACCGAAGAATACACGTTCTTTTCAAATGCACATGGAACATTCTCTAGGATTGATCACATATTTGGCCACAAAACAAGTCTCCATAAATTTAAGAAGATTGAAATAATACCAAGCATCTTTGCTGACCACAACGGTATGAAACTAGAAATCAACTATAGCAAGAAAATCAGAAAAGCCACAAATACGTGGAGATTAAACAAAATGTTACTGAACAACGACTGGGTTAACGAAGAAATCAAAGAAGAAATCAAAAAATACCTGGAGACAAATCAAAATGAAAATACGACATGCCAGAATTTATGGGACACAGCAAAAGCGGTTATAAGAGGGAAGTTTATAGCAATACAGGCCTATCTCAACAAACAAGAAAAATCTCAAATTAACAATCTAACAATGCACCTAAAGGAACTGGAAAAAGAAGAACAAACCAAGCCCAAAATCAGTAGAAGAAGGGAAATAATAAAAATCAGAGCAGAAATAAATGAAATAGAGACCAAAAAACAATAGAAAAAATTAATAAAACCAAGAGCTGGTTCTTTGAAAAGATCAACAAAATTGACAAACCTTTAGCTAGACTCACCAAGAAAAAAAGAAAGAAGGCACAAATAAGTAAAATCAGAAATGAAAGAGGAGAGGTTACAACAGACACCTCAGAAATACAAAAGATTATAAGAGAATACTATGAAAAGCTATATGCCAACCAATTCGACAATCTGGAAGAAATGGATAAATTCTTAGAATCATACAACCTTCCAAAACTGGATCAAGAAGAAGGAGAGAATTTGAATAGACCAATCACCAGTAAGGAGATCGAAACAGTAATCACAAACCTCCCCAAAAATAAAAGTCCAGGACCAGACGGCTTCCCTGGGGAATTCTACCAAACATTCAAAGAAGACTTAATACCTATCCTTCTCAAACTCTTCCAAAAAATTGAGGAGGGGGGGAAGCTCCCTAACTCATTCTACGAAGCTGACATTACCCTGATACCAAAACCAGACAAGGACAACACAAAAAAAGAAAATTACAGGCCAATATCACTGATGAACATCGATGCAAAAATCCTCAACAAAATACTAGCAAATCGCATACAACAATATGTTAAAAAGATTATACACCATGATCAAGTGGGATTTATTCCAGGGATGCAGGGATAGTTTAACATTCACAAATCAATCAACGTAATACACCACATTAATAAAATGAAGAACAAAAATCACATGATCATCTCAATAGATGCAGAGAAAGCATTTGACAAGATCCAGCATCCATTTATGATAAAAACTCTGAATAAAATGGGTATAGAAGGAAAGTATCTCAACATAATAAAGACCATATATGAGAAACCCACAGTTAATATCATCCTCAATGGTGAAAAACTGAAAGCCATCCCTCTAAGAACAGGAACCAGACAAGGATGGCCACTCTCACCACTCCTATTTAACGTAGTACTGCCAGTCCTAGCCAGAGCAGTCAGGCAACAGAAAAAAATAAAAGGGATCCAAATTGGAAAGGAAGAAGTGAAACTGTCACTATTTGCAGATCACATGATTTTATATATAGAAAACCCTAAAGAATCCACCAGAAAACTTTTAGAAGTAATAAACGAATATGGTAAAGTTGCAGGATACAAAATCAACATACAAAAATCAGTTGCATTTCTATACACTAACAACGAAGTAGCAGAAAGAGAAATTAAGAATACCATCCCATTTACAATTGCAACAAAAAGAATAAAATACCTAGGAATAAACTTAACCAAAGAGGTGAAAGATCTGTACACCAAAAACTATAAAACATTTCTGAAAGAAATTGAAGAAGACACAAAGAAATGGAAAGATATTCCGTGCTCTTGGATTGGAAGAATTAACATAGTTAAGATGTCCATACTTCCTAAAGCCATCTATAGATTCAATGCAATCCCTATCAAAGTGCCAACAACATTTTTCACAGAAATAGAACAAAGATCCTAAAATTTATATGGAACAACAAAAGACCCCGAATAGCTAAAGGAATCCTGAGAAAAAAGAACAAAGCTGGAGGTATCACACTTCCTGATTTCAAAATATACTACAAAGCTATAGTAACCAAAACAGCATGGTACTGGCACAAAAACAGACCCACAGATCAATGGAATAGAATCGAAAGCCAGAAATAAACCCACACATCTATGGACAGCTAATCTTTGACAAAGGAGCCAAAAACATACAATGGGGAAAAGAAAGTCTCTTCAACAAATGGTGTTGGGAAAACTGGATAGCCATATGCGAAAAAATGAAAGTAGACCCTTACCTTACACCATACACAAAAATTAACTCCAAGTGGATTAAAGACTTGAATGTAAGACCTGAAACTGTGAAAGTTCTAGAAGAAAACATAGGCAGTACCCTCTTCAACATCGGTCTTAGCAACATCTTTTCAAACACCACGTCTCACCGGGCAAGAGAAACAACAGAAAAAATAAACAAATGGGACTACATCAAACTAAAAAGCTTCTGCACAGCAAAGGAAACCATCAACAAAACGAAAAGACAACCTAACAATTGGGAGAAGATATTTGCAAACCATACTTTTGATAAGGGCTTAATCTCCAAAATATATAAAGAACTCATGCATCTCATCAACAAAAAAACTACCAACCCAATTAAAAAATGGGCAAAAGACCTGAACAGACATTTCTCCAAGGAAGATATACAGATGGCCAACAGACACATGAAAAGATGTTCAAAATCACTAACTATCAGGGAAATGCAAATCAAAACTACAATGAGATATCACCTCACGCCTGTCAGAATGGCTATAATTAACAAGACAGGAAACAACACGTGTTGGAGAGGATGTGGAGAGAAGAGAACTCTCATACACTGCTGGTGGGAGTGCAAACTGGTGCAGCCACTATGGAAAACAGTATGGAGATTCCTCAAAAAATCAAGGATAGAACTACCATATGATCCAGCTATTCCACTGTTGGGTATTTATCCGAAGAACTTGAAAACACCAATTTCTAAAGTTACATGCACCCCTGTGTTCATTGCAGCGTTATTCACAATAGCCAAGACTTGGAAGCAACCTAAGTGCCCATCAAGAGACGAATGGATAAAGAAGCTGTGGTATATATACACAATGGAATACTACTAAGCCATACGAAACGATGAAATCCAGCCATTTGTGACAACATGGATGGACATTGAGGGTATAATGCAAAGTGAAATAAGTCAGAAGGAGAAGGTCAAATACCGTATGATTTCCTTCATTAAGTAGTAGATAATAATAACAATAAACAAACACATAGGGACAGAGATTGGATTGGTGGTTACCAGAGGGGAAGGGGGGAGGGAGGAGGGTGAAAGGGATAATTCGGTACATGTGTGTGGTGATGGGCTGTAATTAGTATTTTGGTGGTGAACATGATGTAATCTATGCAGAAATAGAAGTACAATGATGTACACCTGAAATTTTTACAATGTTATAAACCAATGTTACTGCAATAAACAAAAATTAAAGGAAAAAAAATTAAAAAAAAAATAAAAGTGTTCTTATCAACAAGGACAATTAAGCACAAGTTTTGACTGAGGAATTAAAGGACTACATGAACAAATAGTTCAAGGAAATGAAGCAATAAGTCAAGATAATACTTGAAATCAAAACATTTTATGTAATTATAAGAGAAATAAAATTAGAATTATTCCAGTTAAATTTCAAGAAAAATGTAATGGTCAGATACAAGAACATTGTGTTTTTGTGCATAGTATTCCTCATTACTTTTCCATATCTCCATATTTATTGTACACCTAATACTTAGCTTTTTAGTTATACTGAGCAAAGTAAATGACTGTGGTATTCGTTTGTTTACTGTGTGGTTAATGTAATGAATAAAATATACTCTATGTGAACAAAATAAATAAATAAATAAATAAATAAATAAATAAATAAAATAAAAGTAAAACAACATAGTACAGGATTTATTACATATGTGGAAATAAATTATGTGACAACAATAAGAGAAAGGGCAGGAGGGGAAAAATGGAAATACTCTATTGTATCTTTCTTACACTATATGTGCAGTGGTATGTTATCACTTGAAGGTAAACAGCAATACATTAAAGATGTATGCTATAAACCCTAAACAATCACTGAAATAATACAACCAAACGTTGTAGCTATTAAGTCAACAAAGGAAATAAAAACAAATCCAAAAGAAGGCAGAAAAATCGAGAAAAAGAAACAAAAAATAGACAAGTAGAAAAAAATACCAAGAAGGTAGATTTAAACTCAACATTATCAATGATGCCATTAAATGTAAATGATCTAAACACCCCAATTAAAGGCAGATTGTTAGATTGAATTTAAAAAAGCAGGACACAACTATATCCTACTTATAAGAAACATACTTAAAATATAGAGACACAAATGGGTTAAAAATATAAGGATGGGAAAAATAAATCAATCAAAAGAAATCTGGATATTAGTATCAGACAAAGTATATTTTAGAACAAATAACATTACCAAGAATGAAGAAGGACATTTCATAATGATAAAGAGGTTAATTCATCAGGAGGACATAACACATTAAATATTTATGCACATAATGACAGAGCTTTAAAATACATAAATCAAAACCAGATAGAACTGCAAGGAGAAATAGGCAAATCCACAATTATAGTTAGAAATTTCAACAACCCTCAATCAATAATTGACAGAAAATCAGCAACCACGTAGACCATTTGAACAATCATGTCAATCAGCTTGACAAGACTGACATTTATAGAATGTTCCATCCAACAATAGCATAATATATATTATTTTAAAATTATTATTAACACATTTTATGTTAGATGATAAGAAAAGAAAGAAAATAAAAATGGTTTGTTTATATATATGTATATATAAAAACATATTAATATCAAAATAAGAAATGCTCAAAAATATTACAGTCCTCTTTTCTGCAACTGGTCACATGGCTATAGCTGGTATTTATAACTATCTTCTTCCTCCACCCAGTCCATATTTCTTTTGTCGTCAGCAAGCACCAGCCCTCTAGGTCTGGGCCATTAATAGTCCTGCTTGAATTGGGTGGTTTTAGCTTTCCATTAACCTAATCACAGGACATGAGAGTACTAGAAGAAACTCTAGGGGATTTCCTGCATTTCATACATACTCTTCCTTACTCCACGTGCAATCCAATTTCCACTTGGTAGTCAGGATCAATCACCTCAACCAATTTAACGACCCCCTTCTTTGCCTGTTGATTCAGAGGCATGAAGAAGCCAAAGTGGCCTGGTGGCAGTTTCAAATTCCAGTTCAGTGAAATCATTGTTGTGTCCCATTTGGAAGCACTCTTCTTTTTGGAACTACGACCTCTAAACCAGCATGACCTATGGTCATAGCAACAGAAAGCAAACATTTTATTGGTAGATCACTAAGGGTAAAAGTAAAAAGAGTCATTCGCATTTCCACTCCTTGATTCCTGGACATGTGAATCCTGCCTCTAAGGAAAAACAGCACCATATATTGGACACTGATTTAGTGCATATACCACATCTGGGAGGACATTACTCCAGCCCTGCAAGGTATTATCACCTAGTTGGTACTATCACTGAGTCCTTAAAAGTCCATTCCACTAGTCTGTCAAGTCAGCTGCCTCAGGATGATGATGACTTTGCTGACTAGTGTATTTCACAAACATAGATGTATTGCCACACTCCATTTACTGCAAAAATAAGATTCTTGATCAGAAGTGATGCTGTGTAGAATACCATGACAGTAAATAAGACATTCTGTGAGTCCACCGATGGTAGATTGGCAGAGCATTGTGGGCAGGGAAGGAAAATCAACATCCAGAGTAAATGTTTATTCCACTAAGAGCAAAGCACTGCCCCTCTCATGATAGAAGTTGTCCAATGTAATCAACCTGCCACCAACTGACCGGCTAATCACCCCGCAGAATGGTACCATATCAAGGGTATGGTGCTGGTCTCTACGCTGGTAAACGTCGTCTCTGAGGGTCTGAGCCCTAGTGATCCTGCACGTATGAGATTTCTGTAAGTTTCTATTTGCTTTTCTCAGTGGACTTAACTTCTTTTTTATGGAGTTTTAATCAAATGTCTAAATATTTAATGTCCAGGAAGATACTAAGATACAAAGGAACCCAAGAAGGAGTGGCCAGAAGGGCAGGAAGAAAATTTGAAAAGTGTGGTCTCATAATACAAGAAAAAAGAATATTTCAAGAAGAATGAAGTGATTAAAAGACAAATAAGACAAATACTGAAAAGATATCCTTTGGGTTTAGCTACATGGAGACCCTTGGTGACCTAACAAGAGCTGTTTCCATGGAGTAATGGAAGGGATAGCCAGAGAAATTTTACATAATGATATATATCATGGCTTATGAAATATCTATAAAGAACAATATAGAGACAAGCCAGCTCTTTTTCTGGCACAGCCCTTCCCGCTACATGCTCCAGGCTCCCAGTTTGGTGTGGCAGCTGGTGCACAGCCCATAGGCACCAGCGGGCTCTGTTGTGTTTGTTCTGCCCATCCACCTACACAGGTGCCCCCTCTTCTCCTTTGTCTCACCAACTCCAGGGGGTTAGGTAGGAATTCTAGTGGGATTCAGTGACATCTCTGCCACTCATTTCCGAAGCCTGCTGTTCCTTCACATGCAGTGGGTTACAGGTCACCCTAGTTCTTCTTTCTTTCTCCCAGTCCCATCCCCTTCCTACAAACTTTCCTCCAAGTTCTAGCATATGGTTTTCACCTTTCCAATACTTCTAGCATTAATATAATGTGTTTGATGTTTATCTTTTATTTTGGACATTACACTGGAAATCTAGGAAGAATTTTATTTGTATATTATATATTATAATATATCTATTCAAGCTGCCTTATACCTAGAAATCTTAGAAGTTTAAAATTTTTCAATAGACAAACTTCTCACGGGTTCTGTTTGCGATTACTGCTGTTTCTTTCAAGGTTAGAAACTCCTTCTCCATCAAGAGATAGGAAATGTATTTCCTTCTAGCTTTTTCCATTGACATCATGATACCGCTTTTTCAAATAGCTTAACAATTATGTGAGGTGAAGGGAGGGACTAAATTTATAAATTTGTAGGGAAGGTTAAATCTAGGGAGGTGTTAGGTTATGCAAAAAATGTTGTTTAAAAGTCTTAATATGGACAATTTATCCTTGCATAAATTTGAACATTTGTGTTCCTTGAGGTCAAAGTATATTTGTAAATTTTACTCAGAAATAATTAAGTATGGGAAAATAAATAGGCATTATTCACCTTTGGCTTCTCTAGTTATCTAGCAATTAAAGCTATTGCTTAGTTTACAGACTTTGTAGAAAAGACAATCATTAGCTTGCAAACACACAGCTGGCAACAAGGACACTTAATCATCATGGTGTGGCTTCAGCAACATTATTATTTCTGAATAAATAATAATACTTTGATCTATCCTTTTAATGTAAGCAGAAATCCTTTTCTTTGAAGAAAGGCAGTAGTGATTTGCAGTTATGAAAATGACACTGTAAAACCTGAAATAACAGTGTCCTAACTAAACCAAAATTTATATTCTGCTACTTTCTACTTTAATGAGAATAAGGCAAGAATACAAGTGGCTAACATTCATTGGAGCTTCCTATGGGCCAGGCCCTCTAATAAGTGCCTTTTACCAGTTAACTTACCTATTGTTTCTACGCTGCTATGACTCAGGGGCTGGTGGTCAGTCCATTTGGTAGATTAGGAAAGCAAGGCTTAGATAGGTTGCTTAAGACACTTTCCTTAAATATCCATGAATCAAATGTAACACTGAATTTGCCTGACATAGGAAGAGATACTGCATAATTGTAAACGGTGTATCTCTACCATAACCGCCCAGGAACATTTCTCCCATAAAGCTGTCCCATCCAGCATAAAGCTCTTCAATCTGCTTAATATGGAAGAAGACGATTCACTTCAGTGAAACTTACGCAGCTATTTTAATCATAAACAATATATTTCACTGTGTATGTGATAGTGAGATTCTTACAGCATATGTCATAGAACAAGTTCTACCTAATTTTACGTTTTATATAAGAATTATTTTACACATCTTTACACGCTACCTGAATGTTGGATTTAGAGAATATTTTTAATCTCAGTAGTCTGTGATAAGACATCTTTTGCAATGAATATTAATATAATTGTTTCATATAAATGTAATATCATATTCATTCCTGTTTCTTTAAAACGAAAAAAGCAGTCTCAAGGATCCTGAGACATATGTTTTAAATGAAATGCATGCTGGTGTTCTTGGTATTTTATTTTAACATGTTCCCTAAACCTTCCTACCCCTAACATCACCTAATCAGATGTTCTTCATTTTTAGTGTCCTCCCATATTACCCCCACTTCCTGACAGTTTGCCAGATTCTCACAGACTTCCAGAATTGACAAAACACACTGTTAAAAAATGTCTTAACAATGTGCAAAGTTTTTCATGTATTTTATTGAAATGTGTGCATATTACTTACAATATCACTTAATAAGACATAAAACTGGAAAGTGTTCAAAAGTTAAAGCCCAGGCTGTTGTCATCATCTTCATTCTTGTGAACTTAAATTACTTTTGTTGAAGAGAAGGGAAAAAAGAAAGTAAATTTGGGGTTCACAAAATATCCCTCCTAGATGCTTAAAAAAAAAAAGACAGACTTCCAAATCAACCCGAGCTACAGAATCAGTCACCCAGCAGTGCGGACCAGCCAAGACCACCTACTCCCTTCTCTGTCCAGCTCGAGCGAGGCGCAGCTCAATAGTAGCACCGCCACTGAACACAGGAAGAAAGCAACATGGCTCTGTTTCCTCGGATCAGAGATTTCAAGCTAGAAGGAATTTTGGATGACATTGAGTCTAATGCTTCTACTTTATAGATGTGAAGACCAAGGCCCATCAGTTTCCAGGGTAAGCCAGTGGAAGAATTAAGAGAAAAAAAGGTGTTCGGATCTCACCCCAGCGCTTTTTCTTCTACGGTGCATGACTTTATTCAGATACGTGTAGTTCTAGGAACAGGTCATTGTTTCATTATTGGCTGAATTACTCATATTATCCTCATTTCAATAAACTAAAAGAGAGCTTAAAGTAAGCTAATCACTTGCCAATTTCATCAATAAATGAAAAACTAAGAAATTTCTAAGCACCTTTCAATGTTAAAGAAAATTAAACCTGCACCCTTCGAAGTCTTCCCTAATGCCACAAAGAGTATAAGACGGTCTCTTTTTTAAGTGTATACTATAAAATAAAAATATATAAATAAAAATATAAGACCAACAAAAATAAATATAATCGGGGTAAAGATGTGTCAGAGTGGTGTGGGTCAGACAGGATAGATGGCAGATATTGAATTCTACAGAGTTCCTATAATGGAGGCTCAGATTTGGCTTTGAGACTCTGAGCAGCCACAGTGAAAAGAGAAATCTAACTATATGAGTCTCATTGCCCTCGAGGAAAATAAAATTTCTTATAAAAATTGATTAAAAACTAATACTCTTATTTGTAGATTTAACTAGTAAAAATTATATGTATCCTTAGCAAATATGTTAGACATTATTTCCAAGAACGTTTGATTGTTCCCCACTTAATCCATCTAACTGACCTGAGCCAATTAAACTACATAGGGGCCCTGATAGAATGGCCCTCTGCACGAAATATCTCTTAAAAATCTGACTTCCTTCTTCATTCTACTTTTCTACTTTCATTTCTAAAATGAGAAATCTCTGTTCTTGATTCTATTTCAGAGCACCCATTCCCCTTCATGTTCAAAATCCATTTAGAATAAATGATTTTATAGATAGATGATAGAGATAGAGATAAATACATACAGATATAAAAACACACATTATATCAGAATCATAGATTTTTGAGTTGAACTAAATCTTACATTTTTTTTAGTCCAACTCATTTATTTCACAGATGTGAAAAAATATACTCAAAAAGGCCTAATATTTTACCCATTGCTTCAAAATTAATTAGTTTCCAAGTATCTAGGAAATGTCTTTTCTCTCTTGGTGTTACAAAACTTTGGAAATTCAGACTTAGACATAATGGTAACTGTTTTTTTACTATTTTTGTTGACCCATTAGTAATTTATTTAAATCTGATGACCTCTATTTCCTCATTTGTACAATGAGGTTAATAACTCCTACAGGGCTGGCCCAGTGGCGCAGTGGTTAAGTTCTCGAGTTCCGCTTCGGTGGCCCCGGGGTTCCCAGGTTCAGATCCTGGGCACAGACCTACTCACCACTCATCAAGCCATGCTGAGGTGGCGTCCCATATAGAAGAGCTACAACTCTACAACTATGATACACAACTATGTACTGGGGAATTGGGGAGGAAAAAAAAAAGAAAAAGAGGAACATTGGCAACAGATATTAGTGCAGGGCCAATCTTCCTCAAAAGAATAAATAAGTAAATAATTTAAAAAAATAATTCCTAATTTCTCAGGTCATGGTGAGATTTAAATACAGGTGAGTATTTAAAGCACAATGCCACTCACAGGATAGGCACTCAATACATGTTAGTACCTTTGCCCATTTTAAGATAAGGTACTGAAGGTATTGAAGATCTTTATTAAAATACAAGTGTCACCTGGTAAGTGATTAAGTGGTCATCAAGTAGAACCAGAGGGAATTGTAGATGCAGAGAGTATGGGGTTTTGGCAGCCTGTTTGGCAGTCAAAATTTGATAATTGTACAGATAAACTTTGCCAGCAATCACTGAGACGTGATTTCACTCTGCTTTCTTGAATAATTTTCAAGAAGGCTTCTTACATACCTTGCTATGAAACAAATGTTATTTCTCTATTCAAAAGAGATTTCTTTAAACTGCCCAAGTAACCATAGGGTAAAGTAGATTAATCTTTGTGATGTAGAACTTACTGGAATGAAGAAGAGAACTGAAAGTAACATTTGAGTGGTACCATTTAATTACCAAACTTCAGCATTCATTTTGAGAAGTTGATCTTTTTTTAATAAATGTAATCAGCACTTAAAAACATTGCCATGATGGCAAATTATGTGACTGGAGTTTTTCAGGCAGTGTTTTTCAATTTGAAAATAAAACACCATAAAAGAATTTAAATATCCTAAAACTGTTATTGGGCATTCATTTTGATATCTTCGCCAAGACACAAAAAGAGAGGAGGTGAGAGTCTTGATCAGAGTCAGATATTGAGAACATTTATTATAAGTTTAATCTCTATCTCACTTTCAACATTTTTTTTGTGACTTTGTCCAATTTCTTCAAATCATTTGGGGACTTTATAATATTTTGTGAAATCACCAAATTTCTCTAACGTATATCTTTATCTTTAATAAAGTATCCTTACTAACTCAGAGAAATTTTACTAGCGTAATAGTAATAAAGTGATTTGAAAGCTTTCATTTGAATGCTAAATTTTATTAGAACCTTTCTTTATGTATTTAGGTTTTTTGACCAAAAAAAGCTTTAAACATAGTTACCTAGAAAAATGTAGAACTCTAAGGCCTTTTGAGTTAACTGAAAGCAATTTTTTCCAATAATATTTAATAGTCTCCATTTCTTTTTGAGGAATAATACTGCTATGAGCATTTTTGTGATATTTCATTCACTAAAGTAGAAACTGATGGCAGTTTAATTCCCCAAATAAGAAGGGACTGCTGTAAACATAACTGCCTACCAGGAAGCAGATGGTTTTAATTATCTACATAAAAAGCTATTTATATTGGGAATTTGAAAAAACAATCTAGAAACAATACTCATTGTAGAAACATACATTTTAATTAATTTGGGCTTTAAAAAATAATAACGAGTGATTATTAAGTGTTACTTCAAGTCAAATTGACATTAAAGGCTCGATATGGAAACCTTGAGTGCCTCTGTGGTAAGCCTTAAAGAATAGCAGTTGCATATGTAATTGTGTATTTGATCTCTTACGAATAAACTGAAGGGAAAAAGATTACTTGAAATCAGTACAAGCCCACTTGCACAATGATATACAATAAAAGCGTTGTTTGAGCCGGGAGGTAAAAAGTACATATTATATACTGGACAAAGCATCTGAAATTTTGGACCCGGGAACATTCATTGGGACTTCAGAACCAAGGGCAAATCATGCTGGATAGGTTTTCTTCCTCTTTCTCTAAAGACTTTTTTCTCTTAATTAGAATACCGCATAGGGTAATGGTTAACAGCAAACAAACTATGGGCAAAGGGTTGCCAGAATTAACAATAAAAATATAGGATATCCAGTTAAATTTGAATATCAGAGAAACAACAAATAATTTTATATTTGTTTAAATATGTCCCATGCAATACAGAGACATACTATATCTAATTCGGCAGCTGCTTCCAGGTGCCAATTCTGCCTCAGTCGCCTGCTAGCTATGTGAATTTGGGCGAGTTATTTAATGCCCCTGTGCCTCAGGTTCCTTATCAGTACAATGAGAATAATAGGACCTAACTTGCAGGTTTGTTTGACAATTAAATGAGTTAATAGCTAGAGAACACTTAGAATTGTGCTTAGTATGTACTAAGTGCTATATGTTTTGTTAAATAAATATTTATTTCTGCCTGGAAGGAAAAATTAAGTCAAAAGAGACAGCCTTAGAGTCTGCATGGAAAGGTCTTTTGCCTTATTATTCCCAAATATATTTGTGTCAATTATAGGAACGTGTGCCTCAAATCTTTCTCCATCACCCCCCTCCTTTTAAACTCCTACCACCACCTCCCACACCCAGCCTTCCTCCCCTCTGCCGCGGTTCATTGGCTCCCTCCCTAAGTCACTGCTGATGCTCTGGCTCTAGGGAAGTCACCCTCAAACCCCTCGGGTTTACATAGACCTTGACTACTCAAGCAGTCGCCTAGGCAGAACTGCCACGTTTATCCAGAATTGGACAAATGTAAGAGCGAGTATAACTCAAAAGAAGCTGAGCCAAAAACCGTTGAAGAGTGAGATCCTCAGCCACAGCAGTCAAGATGGATATTTAACCACGCCATGGGGTCATCCTCCAGGAGTCTGTGTTCCTCCCAAGTGCTGATTCTTTTCTGCTCAATATCCAGACAGAAAACTATCATTCTCTCTCCCAAAAAGAATGGAATCTGGGAACATGTTCCATGTTTGAAGCGTGAAGCATGAAGGAACACACTAGTAGAACAGCAGGCAATGGAGGGAGTGGGAGCAAACTCAGCATTCTGCCAAGGAGCAGAGTAGTCAATTGGGGCAATATGCAGATAGCATTAGGACACTACCCGGCAGGGAGAAAAAACCCATCCAAAATTCTAAGACCAAGACTTCATTCTTAGAGTCAATTATCAGCAATATTTTCTAAAATTCTAAATGGCATTCAGGACCCCACATTAGTTTCCTAGGGCTACTGTAACAAATTACCACTAACTTTGTGGCTTAAAAACAATAGAAATTTATTCTCTTACAGGTTTGGAGGCCAGAAGCTCAATATGAAGATGTTAGCAGGTTTGGTTCCTTCTGGAGGCTCTGAGGGAGAATCCATTCCATGCCTCTCTCCTAGTTTCTGGTGGTTGCCGGCAATCCCTGACATTCCTTGGCTCGTAGAAGCATCACTCCAGTCTCACATGGCCTTCTGCCCTGTGTCCCTCTGTGTCTTTGTGTCTGTCTCTTGTAAAGACACTCAGCGCTGGATTTAGGGCCCACTCTAATCCAGGATGATCTCTCAAGATCCTTACTTCAATTATATCTGCAAAGGCCCTTATTTCCCTTAAGGTCGCATTGTGAGGTTCCTGGTAGATGTATCATTTGGGAGGGGTGGGGGGGACACTGCTCAACAGACCCTAAAACAAGTAATTGACATTTCAGCGTATACCAACTTAGGATGAGAGCAAAATAGAGCATTCAGAAGAAAATTAGTAGAACTTGGACAGTACAAGGTGAGAGGAATTTAGCCTAGACCTGAATGGAGACCTGCCTCTTAGAAATATTAGACTAAGGGTTTTCAACATTTATTTAGTGAAGAAGAGTTAGAGATTGATATTAAAAACTCACTCACAGGTAATTTGCTAAATACCATTTCTAATAAACCTTATAGAGTTCATTTTTGGTCATTCTCAACAAATCATTTTTATCATCTTCAAAATTCCCTCAATTATCCAGCTTCCCCCAATTCCAGCACAGAGATTGTTACAAGATGAACAATGGCAAGATTGCAGTGCTCACAGTCAGAACTAGGTAAGTAGAACAATTCAGGGAAAAGCTGTCTTATCCAAACTTCTTTCTGTCTAAATGTGGTACATGCTACCCAAGGACATTCTGGCAACAGCCCAAGGTCTTCTGTAGTCTAATAATTTTTACTTTCATCTTTAATAATCTATTAATTGCCAGGCACTAAACGGGAGAGTTTGGTGTTTGTTTGTTTGTTTTCATTAAGATCTTTTTTTTAGAGTAGTTTTAAGTTCACAGCAAAATTGAGTGGAAGGTACTGAAATTTCCCATATACCCCTGGCCCCTACACATGCATAGCGTCTCTCATTATCAACATCCCCCACCAGAGTGGTACATTTGTTACAACTGATGAATCTACACTGACACATCATCATCACCCGAAGTCCATAGTTTATATTATGGTTCACTGTTGGTTTTGTACATTCTATGGGTTTAGACAAATGTATAACAGCATGTATCCATCATTATGGAATCATACAGAGTATTTTCACTGCCCTAAAAATCCTCTGCGCTCTGCCTAGTGATCTCTCCCCAGCCAAGCCCCAGCAATGACTGAACTTTTTACTGTCTCCATACTTTTGCCTTGAGAGTTTGTTTTTAATATTTTATGTAATTCTCACAGCCACACGATAACATAGGTATTATCAACATTTTATAAATGACAAAGTGGGGATATGAACCTAGATCTTTTTGAAAAGTAAATCCATGCTGTTCTCTTGATACATTGCCTCCCAATCCTTTCTACAAGGTTGAAGAGTACAGTCTGAATATGAGATCCTCAGTTATGAGGATCCATCGTTCATTTGCCAACCACATTATCCTTCTTTTCATCCTTGCAACATGTAGCGCAGTGCTACATACTTAGTGTGCCTTGTCTAAATAGGTGAAGACTTGTTCAAGAGTGCAAAGTGAAAGGTCCTCCCACAAACCTGGACTGACTAATAAGGCTGAACCCAACTCCTTATGTAGTGCTAAGAAACTAGTTATAAACTTTTGCAAATGTCTGGGAAGTTCAATTAGATAGAATGATGAAATTTCCACTGTAAATACCTACAGTCTGGTCAGACCATCTTCAAGGGCTAAAACTTCTGACTCAGAAAAGTATCTTTTCCTAAAAATGCAAAGGAAGCAACAAGAAGACAGCTGTGTTGATTCAGCTTAGGTAACAAGGCCATGCTGTTTCGAATACCATTTAAAGGTAGACCATATGAAACTCAGTATTTATACCTTGCAGTGCAGATTTTGTGGTTTTTATAAAAAAGTACCATGATTCTTTGAATTTAACAGATTATTCTCCACCTATCCATCAAAATAGTGTTTAACCTAACTCTTGGTTACTCAAAGGTAGTTTATCCCATTTACCTAGACTCTTTGTTTCTCTTCCTCCTAATTAGTCATGATGATAACTATGAGTTTCCTACAAAAGAACAGAAGAGGGGGCCAGTCTCCTGGCATAGTGGTTAAAGTTTGGTGCACTCCACTTTAGCGGCCCAGTCTCACAGTTTCAGATCCCGGGCATGGACCTACACCACTTGTCAGCCATCCTGAGCGGTGACCCACATACGAAAAGAATGGAGGAATATTGGCACAGATGTTAGCTCAGGGATAATCTTCCTCAAGCAAAAAAAAAACAGAAAAAGGAAGAGGATTGGCAACAGATGCTAGCTCAGGGGTGAATCTTCCTCACCAAAAAAAATAAATAAATAAAAATAGAGAGAGCAGAAGGGACATGGAAATAGAAATGAAATTCAGACCAAACAATTTGGATACTAATTGGCAGTTCATATGAAACGTTTGGTAGAAACAATAACCACTACCACAAAGGAAAACACTGATCAAAAGTTGTTTTTGGAAATTTCCAGATGTTCTGTATCTGTGGTCTCTCTCTGTCTCTCAGTACTCTACCACATCAGGAATTGGAGAGCATTTCATTTTTGTTCTTACTAACCACATTGAAGAGTAATATTAGGGACTTCCATTGTTATATATATCTCAAAATTTTGAAAGTCTATAACAAAATTTAAATAATATGTTCTGTCCTGTTTTAGTTGCAAAAGTACGATCATGATATAATAAAATTATTCTATAGAAGAATGGTTAAGAGTTTTGCTTCCTATAACGTTCCATGAACCCAACCAGCTGTTTCCTAAGCCAGGGATTGCTAGAATTTAGAAAGATTTTGTGCACGTTTTGATTACACTCATTTTAATATATTTATAGTGGGATTTACAGAAATTGGAAGACAGTTCTCATAAATAGCAGGGTGTTGTGAAGCTGTGTCACTCATCAGCATAACTAAGGGGTCAATGGTTCCCAAGGCCAGTGGTAGAGGTGGGAGAGGCGGAAGCTGGTGCAGAGCACAGTGTAATGGGGAAGGAGGGGAAAGGAGAGCAGGCTTTGGCTACTGACTCTGAGAGCCACCTGCCTACACTGGTTTTCAGAGGAGGCGGGAGATGGAGCCAAGTAACAAGAACTAGCCTATGTGACTAGGAATATTAGTTCTCTGGTCCTAATGAGTTGTCAACACTACCAGATCTATACTTATTTGTCCATTCATTCGGCAAGTATATATTGGTCCCATAGTCTGTATTTGTATTTGGACACCTTCTCCAGGTTGTTGTGGCCTCTTGTAGTCGCTAAAACGTAGTAATCAAGACCATTAGAGGTGTATTGTAAACAGTAAATGTCTATCATAGGAACATAGTAAATATCTACCAATAGCAGGTTAGTTAAATTATCTTCAATATATACAAGGGAACACTATAAATTAGCCTTTAAAGTGATAATATAAAAGATATTTAACATGAGAAAAAATTGAGATATTAAAATTTAAAACTATATTAAAATACAATCTCATAAAAAAAATATGTAACATATAAACACATATATTTTTAAATACTGAAAAGGTATTCCCAAAATTCTAACAACGTTTTTCCTGGTGGTGGTAGAATTACAGAAAAATTTTGCTTTTGAATGTAAACATTCACAATAGACAAAATAATGCCTTTCCCCCACCCCAAAAAAGATGTCCATGTCCAAATCCTGGAAACCTGTGTGTGAATATGTTACTTTACGCAGCAAAAGGGATTTTGCAGATGTGAATACGTATCTTGAGATGAGATTATCCTGGATTATCGGGGTGGATTCAATATAATCATGAAGATCCTTATAGAAGGGAAGCATGAGGATCAGAGTCAGAAAAGGAGATGTGATGACAGAAGTAGACATCAGAGTGAGGAGGCCATGAGCCAAGGAATGCAGGCAGCCTCTAGAAGCTGGAAAAGACAGGAACAAATTCCCCCCTAGAGCGTCCAGAGTGAACATAGCCCTTGATTTAAGCTTTGTAAAACCCATTTTGAACTTCAGACCTCAAAAACTCTAAGATGATAAATTCGTGTTGTTTTAAGCCACTAAATTTGCAGTAATTTGCTACAGCAGCAATAGGAAACCAATACAACATTCTACATGAACTTTATATTTTTTAACAAAATGTCAGTAATTTTTAAAAGTATACCCCAAGCGCCATTTGTCTCATTATTGCTAAGGTAGAATTTATAGTACCTCACAACAAGCTATTCAAAAAGCCCTTAAAACTCCCAGCTCTCTAAACCCACCCCTGGAACAATGGTATGTACTAAGTCCCATAATATAAGACTCTACAGCCTGTTCCCCTGTGGCACACTCCATTTATTCATTAATAATATTAGATGAAAGGGTATCAAGAGAAAGAAAAGTCTTGGCACGAATCTTAAGGAGATCACCAAGAGCCTTGTATGATATTTTATGGTACGCCTATTTCCTCTCTGCCCATACCCTGCACCATAACCAGTATCTCCAGTCCCATTTAGTTCTGGTAAGTAGTAAGGACTTTAATAGAATTTTTCTGCCATGGTAACTGTCATGTTTTGTTGTTGTTGTTCTGTTCTATTCTGTTTTGTTTTATGTGGGGGTGTAGTTTTTATACGTCCAAGTGTCTTTTGCTTTGCAATTAGATATCTTGCCCTAATTCCTCTTGCCTGCCTCTTTATACCTCTGTCTAATACAAATTATTATCCCATAAACCAATACTCTACACAAATTCCATTATTTACAGAAGGTAAAATTTTGTCCTTAAGGAGCTGACAATCTATTAGAGAACCCAAAAAGGGGTCATATATTAAGGTAGAGGTAAACATAGGTTCCAACTCCTAAATTGATCCTAGGAGATCTGAGAAGGTGCACTGGAACAAGGGAAAAGAGAGCTCTACAGAGACTGAGAGGTACTGATAAATCTAAATTTGGGAAAATATAGTTGGAATAATTCTCAAATTTTGGCTGCCACCAATAATAATACAACTAACACTGGCTCAAAACCTCACAGTTTACGAAACATTGTTTCATCTATCATTCTCTCAATGTCTTGTAAGTTAAGTGGAACTAACCACATCTCTTAATGCTATTCTCACTGAACACTTATGAAAAGAGAGCAGATAAGTTAAACGAGCAGACCAAGGAAACACAATTGTAGCTAAGTAAAGATCTTCCATCACTAAGTTCCTCTAGTGTCACACTACTTCTAAGAAGAGAAACACAGTTTAAGTGAATCATTAGAGACTACATCATGACTTAAGAACAAATATATCATATCTCAAAAAAAATAATCACTAAAAAAATGACATTAGCTACTTGCCCATAAACATCACGACCATCTGACAAAACTATCTAAAAATGAGCAGTAGAAAACTAGATTCAGTAATACTAAGTTTAATTAACTAAACACCAAATTTCAACAGTTTTCCCAGTGAAAGTTAAAACAAAAATGACCCCCAAAAATAAAGCTAAACTATTTTCAACAATTATTTTGAATCAGATGCTGTTACTGCCATCTCCAATCTTCACAGACTGCCAATTCCAAGAAAAAAGGTAGATTTTTTTCAAAGTTGTAAGAATCCTCACCTTAACAAAACACAAAATCATGATCCCCAAAACCAGGTCATAAGTTATTTGGGACACTATTTTAACACAACGTTTATGTGGAACTATTTCCATATCGGTTTTGCTGAGAACCCCAGCTACTCTCAAATTCCAAAATGAAGGACAAGACCAGCACACAAAACAGATAGTCAAAAACCTGTTTTGCAACTCTTAGTCCCTCACTCATATCAAGATTACGTTCAGAAAAGTTATCCAAAATTTGAAATTACAGCAAAAAGATTACCGTGTGCCCTTCATAGTCATATGGAGACTCATCAAGCCTGCCTATGGGTTATCTGATGCTCCACAGTAGAAGTCAGCAAAACTTTTTCTGTAAAGGGCCATATAATAAGCATTTGGGGCTTTGTGAGTCATATAAGGTCTCTATGTCATCTGCTCAGCTCTGCCATTGCAGTGGGAAAGCAGCCACAGGCACTACACAAAAGAACGAGTGTGGCTGTGTTCCAACAAAACTTTATGTATAAAAATCAGCCTGGCTTCATTGGGCCTGCAGGCTGTAGTTTGTCTACCACTGCTCTAGAGAAAGGTAACGTTCCTCTTTCCTATAGTTTGGGGCTCAGAACTTGTGAAGTTAGATACTAACTTGTAGAAGACTTATAAGTTACAAATTATCTGTGTCCGGTAGAGATGCAAATGATTTCTGCCTGGTAGAAAAAGAACCCCAAAGGGTACCATTTCATTGTTCTGTAGGACATTAGCCAATTTTGTATCTAACTTTTGTATCTTGTTTGTGTATTCTTTCTTTCACCAACTGCATAATACTAACATACTTCAGTACCTTTTATCCTTAATGGACTCATCCTTCATCTCTATCACTCATTTATGAGTAACACAAATCTTTGGCATGTGCTCACTGAATATTTGTATAAGAATTGTGCTTGTAACTTTTTAAAAATTATACTTTAACAGGTATTAAAGGGTAAAGTAGGAACCTGCAGAAGGATTTCTTTGAAGAAAGTTAGCCTGTGAGTACCACCCACCTGCTTGGAAGAAGATACATAAGCTTGCTCCTCCCCTTACACCTAACGCTTGGGATTCATTAGGTCCCTTAGAGTGCTTGAGGTGTATCTCCTGCAGCATGGGGAATACAGTGAACTGATGTTTGACTCATTCCAGTAAATTCCAAAGGGCAAATGACTATGGCTTGCTGGATGTTCTGCAGTTAGAGTAAAGAAACTTGTCAGCACTAGGGGTGCCCTACACGTCCAGTGTTTGTCAGGGCAAAGAATACAGCCATGTGCCACATGATGATGTTTCAGTCAATGATGGACCACATATAAGATGGTGGTCCCATAAGATTGGTACCATATAGCCTAGGTATGTAGTAGGCTATACCATCTACTGTGTAAATACACTCTATTATGTTCCCACAATAACAAAATCACCTAATGACGCATGTCTCAGAACGTATCCCTGTCATTAAGCAACATATGACTATACTTAAGTATTTCCTATTTTCCAGATGTGGGCAGGCTATGCAAGAGGGAGCTAGCCTGGAGCAGTCTTAGATTCAGTTGAAGAGAGCCCCCTGGAAGGGCAAGGCCCCACCATATACTTAGGGGGCTAAGGAAGGAGTTAACAAGCAACCAGCCAGAGTCAAGTGCTTGGGGAGTGGAGGGCTCCCCAAAGAACTCACAAGAAGCAGCCTAAGAGAAAGAAGCCCAGAGAGGGCTGACACTATCCAACAATAGTATCAGTAAGGTAAAACCTCTTCTACTCCCTTTGGCTCCCCATTTTCCTGCTGTAATTCCAAGAGGGTCCAAAAATCAGACCAGTGAGTGGGGGGCAGAGGAGAATAAAATCTCTGGGCGGGGAAATAGAAAAGAAGCTGACCATGTATTTTTAGCTACAGGCAGTCAGCTCTCAGACACAAGCTGGGATAGAGGGAAAACTTTCAATGAAATTGCACATTTTGATTATTACACTTAGTTGAGTATATTAATGACTAAACTGAGAATACAGTGATCACAGTATCCTTTATTACGGAGAGTGACCAGAAAGAAAGTCTTAAGACTCTCCATAAAAGAGCAGGTTTGTCAGGCAACGAGGAAAAGGTATAGGGTGGTTTTCTGATGCCATCCCCCTGCCCCAGGGAGAGTGGAAGGTGAAGATCTAGCTTCCCCGGGGGAAAAGTAATAAATACTCAGAGACTCTTTCATTTGGAAGGCACTTTGCTATGCCTGGAAATCAGAAGAGAATTTAGCAGATATAAATCAATAGGAAAAGGGAACCACTGCATTTAGTGTGAGAGAGTTCATTCTCGGTTTTTCTCTTTGCTAAGGAAAATTTTCTCAACCGTATTTTAACCTTTTTTAACATTTACACAGTTCTTACGAATTCATTTTAGACCTAAATTAGTAATTTTTTTAAAAAAATTAAGGGCATATACCATCTGTGAGGCCATTTTATAACTTTTAGATTTGCTTAATTTTCTAGTAAGAGATATAGATCAGTGATTCTCAAGAAGGGAAGATTTTGCCCCTTGAGGGACATTTGGCAATATCTGGAGACATTGTTGGTTATCACAACTGGGATAATGCTACTGGCATCTACTGGGGAGAGGTCATGATGCTGCTAAACATCCTGCAATGGACAGGTCAGCCTTCCATAACAGAGCATTATCTGGCACAAGACGTCCATAGGGCTGAGGTTGAGAAACCCTGATGTAAACTGCTCTTCATAGAGAGGGTGTGTTTAATTGTTTTAAGGCATAGAAACTGAATACAGCCATACCCTCCTGTGAGTTGTAGATTACAATATGAGCTAAAGTAAAATTTTAGTCTTAAATTTTTTAGTCTGAATCTAATTTTTTAACTTTCATTTCAGGCTGGGTTTCGTTTAAGGTGGATGCTTATACTCCCAGATTTTTGTTAAGTAAATGTTACAAACGTCCCATTGTTTATCTGGATCTAATCCTTCATTTTCTTTATCTAACCCATTTTTATCCCCTACTGTTCTGAGAATTTATATGCTGCCAACTGTATAAGTGCTTCTCACATGTTCGTCACATGCTTATTTTTCAAGCAACTTCTCAGAGAAGATGTTCCCGTACAGATACTCTCCTTTCCACTGTTTACTGCCTTTCTACATAAATAACAGATTGCGGTAGTGATATCACTGGATCTGGTAGGGGAAAAAAACACCAATAATAATGTTTTTCTTTCCAGTCAATCTATTAGCAGTGCATGTGTCTCTCCCATGAGCCATTTTTGCTACCCATTACCAGAGCCACCAACCATCAGAATCATCTTTGCTTTTAAAAATAATTCTTTTCACTTCAGAATCCTGGCTGTCATTTATTAGGTTGGAAAACTGATTTTTGGTTTTGATATATGAATTTAGATTTATGCCTTCCAATGTTTGCGATAAGAGACAAACTGATTATGGTCTCTGGTATGTCATCACATTCTCAAGTCTCATAGCATTGAGAACGAACAATGGTAATGAGATATATATATCTCCCTCTATATGGAGAGAGTGTATATGTATATATATATGTGATAAATAGATAGACAAAGCTTGGAAATTTTAATTTCTCAGCTCTCAGACTTTAATTCCAGAATTTCAAATCCCCTTTATTTTAAAACCTAAATGTATAATGAAAAATAATTCCATTTTTTTCTAACTTATCTACAACTAATTCAAGACATAAAATCATGGCTATCCAAGAAGGCTGTGGAGCATGTTTTTATCAACCTACATCTATTTCTTGGAATCTAAATGTCGTAGCGCCGAGGGCATCTCTTACTTGAAAAGATTCAAGTTCGCTTCTAAAAAGAAGACCATATGGTTCAATTCTACTGAGCAGCATAAATAATATTCCTAAAGCAAGACTGGCCTTAAAGATTGACTAAACAACATCTAGAATTAACTTGTTTTCTCTTTGAGACTGGCCAGCGGGCAGCCACATACACCTTTTCCCTCTCTTCACACTTATAAATGCCGAGCTCCTTCCTCTCTCCTTCCTCCTACCTTCCCTCTGGTCCCTCCAACATTTCTTTTATTTATTAATTGAATTATTTTAACTTTTGATTGCATTTATTCAACATTCATTCAAATTAATTTTATATTCTGTCTAATGATCTTTACCCCAAACATGAAGCATGTGGAGGCTGCTATTGTTCAGAGTGGAAAGGGTTGGGTCCTTTAGTAAAAGCCACAAATCTGGGATGAATAGCAAGAAACAGTTACAGATAATGAAACACTTCCACTCACCCAGGATTCATGAACTGCTTCTATTTCTGCTGTTGGCATATGCCTTGCTACTCATCCGCTATAGATTGCAAAGCAAGACGTTGCATTTCTATACTCCAGTTTTTCTTAACATTTAGAGATTTTGAGTCTTGTGTAGAAGGAGCGCAGTTTAATTAAATCATTTGTATCTAGTCTCATATGTTGTATGTGAAATCTCTCTCACCCTTCCAACTCCTATTTTCTGTTCAGAGTTACTTATGATTGATTAGTGCTCCCTTGCCTTTTTATTTATAGGCATTGGCTTTCCATTTAATATTTCTTAGTGCACTTATTTTTTTTAACTGCTGCTGCTCTGATTTTTTGGCATACACACTAGTGCCTTCTGGACTGTGCTAAGCTTTGACAAGACTGAAGAGGAGGCCCGACTGAATTTGTCTAGTACAGCTAGCACTCTACTCAAAATAACTTTTCCTTTAAAAAATCTATTTTTACTGGTTCAAGCCTCATCTAATCTTTCAATCATGAGGTTGAACCTTGCATTTTATATTTTAAAGTGCAAGGGGTAACAGTGAAGACATTAATAAATAGAAAAAAATCACTTTTAACTCTACATTTAACGTAGGTTAATTTCATAAAATTAAATCTGTTGTTTGACTCTTCGGAGCTAATCAGCTTTGGAGGCCAAAAATATCAAACACTTGGCCTTTTCCAGTAAAATATCTTATAGTGAAAATCTTTTTTCCCTTTTCCAGTTCTTGAACTTCATACATGACATGGAGCACAATTTCCAATCATAAACGAGTAGTCTTATAAGAAATTATCTAGTTGATCATAAGATGGTTTATAATAGAACTCGTTCTAACACAACTGCCCATCCAGTGTGCATATCTACCAATGACGCTAAATTAGCACCATCTGAGTTATTTGCTTTTTAGGGAAATAAGATTAACAGAGGAAATTGAAATTATTAAGAGATCAGGGGGAAAATTTTTTAATTGGTCCAAGTTTGCTGGTAGCTGACCAGAGCACTTCATCATCTCCTGATGGGCTCTGGATTCATTATGTTCTTTGAGGCTTTATGGGAAATTAATAATAAGATGAAATGGGAAGTAGCAAAACAAAATTAAATCAAGAAAAATAGCTCATCTGTGGCTTCCTATGATCGTGGAAAAATCGTAACTATTGATTCAAGAGACAAAAGAATTCTATTTCATCTTATTCATTTTTGAGTAGGTAATAAATGTACCTGGTTACAAATTAAAACAATATTAAAAACAATGCAGTAAAAGGTCTCACTCCCACTCCTGCTTCCATTGCCCTGTTCCTGCCACTCCCAAAGGAATTTTATTAGTTACTTGTGTATCTCTTCAGAGTTTCTTTATGCAATTACAATTAAATGTAAATTTATATTCATATTCTTCCCACTGTTTTACACAAAATATAGAATACTACATACAGTCATGCACCACATAACACGTCGGTCAATGATGGACCGTATATGTGACGGTCGTCCCATAAGATTAGTACCATATAGCCTAGGTGTGTAGTAGGCTATACCATCCAGGTTTGTGTAAGTACACTCTGTGATATTCCCACAATGATGAAATCACCTAACAATGCATTTCTCAGAACGTATCCCCGTCATTAAGCAACGTAATGACTGTAACTTGTTCCAAATCTTTTTGTTTTTGCTACTCAGTACACCTGAGAGAATTTTCTAATTCAGTACATAGAGCAGTTCTTTTTCTTTTCTAGAGCTACCTTGTATTGCATTGTAAGGAACGGACCAAAATTTTTAAAAAATCAGTCCCCTATTGATGGACACAGGCTTTTTTCAACCTTCTGTTGTTACAAACAAGGTGACCATAAATAAAGCTTGTATATAAGTCGTTCTCTTTGCAGGCAGTTTTATCTGTAGGATAAATTCCTAAAATTACTGGGTCCAAAGGAAATGCATTTATAATTTTGATAGATAATGCTAAATTGCTCTTCATAGAGATTGTACCGTTTCAAACCAAGAGATGAAAAATTGCTTTATGATATAGGTTTAATTACCATTTACCTTATTACAAGTGACTTTGAACATATTTTACATTTTTAAAGGTCCAGTTATATTTTCTTTCCTGTGAAGTATCTGTTCATATTATTTGTCCACTTTAGAAAACACATCTAGCCTTTTTCTAATCAACCTCTAGAAGCTCTGTATATATTAGGGAGATTAATCTTTTACCTGTAATAAGAATGGCAGGTCATTTTTCCCAATGTGTTATTCATCTTTTGAATTGCTTTTGATAGTTTTTACCCTGCAGCAGTTTTTGCTGTATTAATATATATATATATATGTAATATGGTCAAAGTTATCAGTCTCCTCTTTTATGACTTGTGGATTTTTAGTCATAGTTAGAAACATTTCCCTACTCCAAAGGTAGAAAGTAATTAACCTGTTTTTTTCTTCTATTACTTTTATAATTTCATATTTTATATTTAAATATTTAATACATTTGGAATTTATCATGGTGTGTAGTATGAGTTATGGATCGAACTTTATTTTTCTCAATAAACTATCTTATTATCCCAATACCAATATCAGTTAACAAAATTTATTCCATCCTCTCCCCACTGATTAGAAATGCCATACAAATTTTTAAGGAAACAGGTAGGTATATATGTAAGGTTTAGTCAATAAATTGGTGGTTTTTAGCAATATTCCAACCATATTATCATATATAATATTTTCAATTCTCTTTTCCTTGAAACAGAGATAGAAATAAACAGCTCAATTTAAAAAAAGAGTTGATTTTGGCCCAGTCTATAATATATAAAGGAAATCACTAAATTCACAGGAATACTTCTTTAATACTTCTTGGCAATAACTTTATGAAGGTCATTCTAAAAGAACTATGATCATAGATGACCACTAAAAACCATGTAATAATAATAGACAATAGCCACTAAGTACTTATTAATAACTAGATAATTGATTAAGCAATATCATATATTTTATGTTGTTTAATTCTCACAATAACCTTACAGAGCTTATTGTAGCCATTATGCAATTTAAAAACAACTGAGGCACAGTAAGAACATAGCAGAGCCAGGATTGAAATTTAGGTCTGCCTTTCTCCCAAACTCATATTCTATAATATACTGATAGCCATTCTCTTTCTCTCTTTCTCTGTGTGTGTGTATCTCTCTCTCTCTTTCTATATATATATATATATATATATATATATATATATATATATATATATATACACACACACACACACACATATATGTATCAGCATATATATACACACATATACAAATACATTTATTTCATATATGTATATGTATATTATATATATATATATATCACATAGGCAAACTGTAATAAAGATACCTAATATTTATTGAGTGCTCGTATGTGCTAGGCATTGTGTTAAGCACTTTGCATATTTAACTCAATTGATTGTCATTAAAATATCTTCTATTAACCCTACTTTCCAGATGAGGAAACTGAAGCAAAGAAAGGCTAATTTGCCCAGAAGTCAAGAACTAATAAGGGATGGAACCAGGATTTGAACCCAGATAACACAGCTCAGTGCCCTTGCTCTTACCTACTTCACTATACGATCTCATTATACACATGTTTAGCAATAAACATCATTAATGGGTTAAAGTTGATCCTGTAGCAGTATATCTTCAATTAGCCAGAATGCTAATTGACTGGGGCCAATAGACTTTTTGGTCCCCCAAGTGTTATGGGGATATTCCACTCCTCCTACAAGTTCTTTCTCCTTCTCTTCGCATCTTGCCCTAGTAAACACAGAATACAGAAAATCATGTGATCTTCTTTTATAATTAAATATCCTGTGCGACTATCTAGTCATTGTCAAAGCCGTAATAGAAATATTCATTTGTCTCCTCCTCTCTAGGGCTTCCCTAAGCAACTCCTTCTTTCAGCCACTCTCTCAGCACTGCCCCCACCATGCTCCAGCCCAACTTTGAACACACCTTTGTGACAGCCCTTGGCACTCTACATTACCCTCTCGTTTCCTATCAATTTCCCAGCTTCTCTCTCATGCCATTTCTCACCTCCACTCCCATCCCCACTCCCATTTAAAGGTGCCGACTTATTCATACTTATGTCCAGACCCAAGCCTGGCACATAAGAACACTCATATTATTTGTTTTATTAGATAACACCTTAAATGATCTCTCACTTCCCCTTTCTGCACTTCACCTAGTTTCCTGGAATGCATCACTTTCTCCTTCCCACCAGCCTCCAGCCCCACCTTTAGCCCTTATGCCTTCGTGTTACCCACCACCGACCCCTGCCCAGGCAGTGTCGTGTGATGAGATGATTCTATGCTTCAAAATTATCCTTCCCTCATTTAATAAGATTCTTAGCTCCTTAGTGCTCTGATCTCAGCGAAACAGGCTTGAGGAAAAGCACATCAACTGAAAGAGTTATGGATACTAAACAGCCCAAAGTGCTGGTTCTCTTGATGAAATCTAATTTTAAAAGAGGCTAAACAAAGAAATGAACTGCTAATAAAGCATGTAGCTGCTTTGCAGAGGAGGAAGACACCTTCTGAGGTTCCTTAAACATCATCTACACAACTGCCCATTCTTCACATCCCCATTATGGGTATAGATGTATGTACAAAATTTAACAAAAAGGACACCAAACTCCAGATTATATTTTAATTATTTGAGTTTTGTTATTGTTATGTTCCTCATTTTCCTAATATCTTTTTTCTATTTTAAAGCCAAGTACAGAAGTTTTTCAGTTAATTCAGGATTCAGATTCCAATCAATTTTAGGTATAGCTATTTATCATCCAATCTCACTGCTTCCTTTTTAGTTTAGGAAACCCCACTGAGAATTTTACCAACCTGCATAGGCTGATTGGTAGCTAATTACATTTTTGTTTCATTGATACCAGAGAAAGCTGAAAAATAGCATTAATTCCTGCATATAAGAATTTTTATGGAATATTAAATCACTGTTGCAATCCATTTGATTCACCATATTAGCAAACTAAAAAATAAAACCATATGATCTTCTCAATAGATTCAGAAAAGCATTGGCATATCTTATGCATATTCCTGATAAAAACTCTCAGAAAACTAAGAATAGAATGGAACTTCCAAAACCTGATAAAAGATATTCACAAAAAACTACAGCTAACATCATACTTAATGGTTATATTAGTTTGCTAGGGCTTCCATAACAAAATACTACAGACTGAGTGACCTAAACAACAGAAATTTATTTTCTCACGGTTCTGGAGGTTAGGCTGGAGGCTGGAAGATGAAGGATTCTGAGGCCTCTCTCCCTGACTTGTATTTAGCAGTCTTTCTGTCTTCACACGGTCTTTCCTCGGTACTTGTGCATATCTGTGTCCTAATCTCTTCTTCTAAAGACACTAGTCATCTTGGATTAGAGTCCACCCAAATTGCCTCTTTAAAAGCACTATCTCCAAATACAGTCACATTCCGAAGTACTAAGGGTTAGGACTTCAACATATGAATTTTGGGAGAATACAATTCAGCCAATAGCAATGGTGAAAGACAGTGCTTTCCCCTAAGATCAGGACACGACAAGGATGTCTGCTCCCACCACTTTATTCAACACTGTTCTGGAGGTTCTAGTCATTTCAGTAAGGCAAGAAAAAGAAATAAAAGGTTTCCAGATAGGAAAAGAAGAAATAAAACTGTCTTTATTCACAGACAACATCATCTATAGAGGAAATACAATGAAATATACAAAAATAGCTAATAGAACTAATAAACGAGTTAGCAAAGTTTTAGGATAAAAGGTCAAAATACAAAACTCAAATGAATTTCTATATATGGCCAATGAACAATCAAAACATGAAATTTAAAAAATACCATTTATGATAACATCAAAAAACATGAAATACTTAGGGATAAATCTCATAAAATATGTGCAAAATCTGTCCAATGGAAACAGGACTAAGAGAAATTAAAGAAGACCTAAGTAAATGGAGACAAATATCTTTTCCATCGTTCAGAAGACTCAATATTGTTAGGATGTCAGTTCCTCCTAAATTTATCTGTAGATTCAACTCAATCTCAATTACAATCTCAGCAGGCTTTTCTGTAGAAATAGGCAAACTGATTCTGGAAATGCAAAGGGCCTAGAATAGGCAACATAACTTGAAAAGGAAGAACAAAGTTGACAAACTCTATCTGATTTCAAGACTTCATATAAAAATGTAGAACTATCTTTATTGACTAAAAATATTCAAATACACCAATGAAACAGAACAAAGAGACCATAAATATTCCTACCCATACATGAACAACTGAATTTTGAGAAAGATGCAAAGGCAATTCAGTGGAGGAAGGATAATCTTTTCAAATAAATTGTACCATTTTCAACAAATAAATTAGAAGAAATGAATCTCAATTCATATCTCACAGTATGTGCAAAAATGAAGTCAAACTGGATCACAGACCTAAATGTAAGACCAAAAATTACAAAACTTCTGAAATGACATAGATTGGAACCTTTGTGACCTTCAGGTAGGCAAAGATTTCTTGTAAATGACCAAAAAATATGGGTATGACTATCCATAAAAAGAAAAATTAATAAATTGGAATTTATAAAAACTAAGAATATCTGTTCCTAAAAAGATACTGTTAAGAAAATGAAAATATAAGCTACAGACTGGAAGAAAATAATTTTTGTTACAGGCAACAACATAAATGAATCTCGAAATAATTATGCTCAAGGAAAGAAACCATAACAACAAAAAAGTATGCTGTATGATTCTATTTACATAAAGCTCTAGAAAATACAAACTAATCTATAGTGACAGAAGGCAGATCAGTGGTTGCTTGAAGGGGCCAGAGGGAAAGATTATCAAGAGGTACAAGAATGGGGGTAATGGATATGTTCACTATCTTGATTGTGTGATTATTTCACGGGTATCTACATATAACAAACTTATCAAATCACACACCTTAAATATGTGCAGTTTATTGTATGTCAATTATACCTTAGTAAAGCAATTGAGAACAAGTCATAGGAAACACCTCACTCTCTAGATCTTTCCAAATTCTAATTTTCATCAAAATTCACTCTACCTTTGCTTTTGCTGTTCTCTCATATTAGGAAGCTCTCTCCTTTCCTACTCTTACCCCCTATCATTCCACCTCTGTCTATTGAAATCCTTCTTGCTCTTCGAAGTCTTAATTCAAGCACAAATAAAATGCCATCTCCTCTGCAAAGCTGTTCCCAACACTCCATGTCAACACGAACAGGTCTCGTCCTTATAATCTCATCTGTTTTCTTCATTTTGCCTTTATAATCTAGTTAGCTTTTATATACCCATCAGCTCCACTACACTGAAAGTTTCTTGAGAGAGGGGCTGTTAATTTTTTTTAAATTCTGTCTGTGGCCTGGCAGAAGTTTTGACTATCGAAGTGCTCCTACCGCTTCAAGGGTGGATAGATGCATGGAAGGAAGGAACATACATTCCATTCCCTTAGCTCGTTTTCTTCCAAAAGGCAGCTTCTAATAATCCAGTTGGTACAGATGCGCTAAATGGTGCTCATGTGTTATCTACACAAGGAGCTCATTTTAAACATGTCTCCCTGGAGATAACCTCTTAACCCAAAGGAGTTATTCTTGTGGTAGACATTTCAGACATTCTGGAAGGCTGGTGGGGAAAATAACATTAAGAAAAATAAGACCTTACAATGCCCTCACGTGATCCTGGGCTGCCAGTCTGTCCTTGAGTAGTGGTTCGATAAATGACTCTCCCCAGCTGAGCCAATAGATTTTTTCAAGACTCCCCAGTGATCTCTAGGGAGTAGCTGTGAGACTGGAAGAATATGACTTTCTGCCTCTATGTTATCTGAATATGAGAGATTTCTATGGTATTATTTAGTCTTTACAGATGGGGAAACTGAGCGACAAAGGAATCCAAAGATCACAGAATAGTTTAGAGGCAAAACAACTGTTAACTATTTCTCCTGAGCCCAAGTCAGAATCCCTTACAGGGTCTTTTAGAGCATGTTGTTTTAATATTTCAGTAAACACTAGAAAAATATTTGACAACCTACCAAAATTGTTGTACATTAAAAAACATAGTAACAGCAATACTAACAGTTTGGGGACACATTATTTATTTGGATAAAATAAGGACTCCAATAATATTTTCATCCATGTCTTATTTAAGAGCTATTTCTTTTTTATAGGCTGATCTACTCTACTCAGAAAGAAAAGGAATGTGTGTTTAATGTAACAGCAACTGAACAGAGGCTGCAAAGACTGCGGGAAGGACCTTTGAGGTTGAAGTTAAGAAATATTACCCTTGACCTCTCACAAGCCTAAGAGTATAATAAATTATGCTCTTTGTTTACAAGATTGTAAAATCCATGAGTGTAAGAATTATGTCTTGCTTTTTGATATATCCCCATTCATTCATTTATTTATCAAATATTTTCTTGTGTACCTAATATATGAAAGACTATTTTGCTTTGGGAACATGGTAACAATGGGATAGACAAAGTTCCTTCTCTCACAGAGCTTACATTCTAGTGGGAGGACACCAGCAATCAATCAACAATCCACATAGCAGAGGATGATCAATGCTCTTCAGAGAATTAAAACAGGGCAAAGTACATGAGGGTTACCAGGTGGCCACTAGATTGGGAAGTCAGGAGAGATCTGTCTGAAGAGGCAACATCTGGGCTAAGAACGGAAGGACAAGGAGAAAGCAAGCACGCAAAGAGCCAAGAAAGCACCTTCCAGACAGAAGGAACAGCCTGCTAAGGCACAAAGGAGATGGGTTGTTCCAGGAAAAGAAAGAAATATAATGTAGCTAGAGCCTGGGTGTGGGAGAGAAAAGTGATGGATGACGAGGAAGAAGATGCAGGCAGGGCACAACTAAGGAGGGCTTTGTGAGAAAGAAGAAGGAGCTCAGATTTTATTCTAAGTATGATGGGAAGTCAGTGGAGGGTTTGGGGCATTGGAGTTGCATGATCTGATTTACATTTGTTGTTGTTGTTGTTGTTATTTGTATGTGTGTGTGAGGAAGACTAGCCCTGAGCTAACATCCGTTGCCAATCCTCCTCTTTTTGCTGAGGAAGATTGGCCCTGGGCTAACATCTGTGCCCATCTTCCTCTATTTTATACAGAATGCCACCACAGCATGGCTTGGCAAGCGGTGCGTTGGTGCGCACCCAGGCTCTGAACCCGCGGAGCGCACGGACTTAACCGCTACACCACATTGCGGCCCGTTATTTACATTTTTAAAAGTTCCCTCTGGCTACTGCACGGAGAGTGAGTTGTGGGGAATGCAAGAGGGGGAGGAAGGAGACTAGTTAGGATAGCATCACGGTATCAGAGGAAAGAATGAATAGTGACATGGACTCGGGCGTGGTAGCAGCAATAAAGAGAAATGGATGGATTCCAATATATGTTTTGTAGGTAGAATTGACAAGACTTGATGCTAAATCAGATGCAACATTTGTGGGAAGGGATTCAAGGATGATGCCTAGATTTTGAGCTTGACTAAGCAGGTTACTATGACTTAATAGATGCTAAAAAAATAAAATAAAAAAAAATCACTGTTTAATTAAATTTTAATTTACTTAACCTCATTAAACCAACATAAACCACCATAAAAATTTAGAACTGGAATTTTAGACACTTTTCAATCCAATATTTTACAAATGATAAACCTCAATCCACACCAAGTGATTAAGAGACTTGCCCAAAGTCAGACACTAGTTAATGACAGAGTTGGTATTACGACACAGATATCTTTGACTTCCAATCTATAGCTCTTTTAGTGACATCATGCTAAGTACAACATAGCCACAGGAGTTATTATTTCTACTGCCTAAAGGCAATGGGATAATAGCAGACAATATCAGCAATATTGTGATGAATGGTCTCTTTCCCCAACTGTAAATGGGGTGCCAGAAAGATGAGAGACGGTCAACACCTATCTCCCCTCCACCTGCCATAGTCAACCAAGCAATAAGACTTGTCCGTTTTACCTCTTACATAACTCTCTAAACCCACCTCTTTAGTCCTCCTTTGCCACCTCTCTAGTCCAAACTCTCAGTTCTCCTTCCAACGTAGACTTGCCTCTTCCAGTCCTTTCCCCACCAGAATGCAGACTAATCTTTTTAAAGGTAAGTTTTCTCAAGTCCCTTTGAAGTGTCATGCTCCTCCCTGCTCAGGGAGACATATGCTAACCTCCCTGAAACCTCTCCCTTTGCCCAGCCCACTCCCCTTTACTTGGGCCTGGTTAATTCACTTTCTCCTTTTAAAGCTCTGCTCAAGCTTTGTTTCCTCAAGAAAGTATTTTTTGCCACCAACACCCCCCAACTAAGTGAGATATTCCTATTATATTATTTACAGATCACTTTTAATTTTTTGTAGAACTTACTGTGTTTCAATAATTAATTGTGCAATTAGTTGTTTAATATCCATCTTCCCTGCTAGTTGAATGTCTGTCACCCCTGTTAGAATGCAAGATCAATGAAGATTCAGACCATATCAGTCTTGTTTACTCCACATCTGCAATTCCTCTAAAGTGCCTGACATACCATAAATAATTAATAAATATGAGATAAATAAATTAATGTATATGTTCCTTTTAGCTATAAACCAGAGATGTCTCATATATTTTATATTACTAAAAAGTTTTATAAACGCTAATTTTATTTGCACTATATTTGGCAGGAAACTAAATAATTAAAAGATAATAAGGATGCTTAACATACACAAAAGGGAAAAATGTGAATAAGAAACAAGGAAGGATTGGGTGAGTTCAAAATTAACCAATGTTACTTGAATGTTTACGCAACTATTTCCTTTTACTTCTACATACACTATCTCACAGAGGCCTTCCCTGACCAACTTGTCTAAAATAGTTCACCCCATCACCCCACCAACCACCACCATGGCAACCACTCTCTAATTACCCTGTTTTAATTTTCTTCGTAGTGTTTAATTACCAGCCATCATTATATTATCTATTTGCTTACTTGTCTGCCTTTCCCTCTATAATAAAAGCTCCATGAGGGCAGGACTTTGTATTATTTAGTGCTATATACTCACTAGCACCTGGCACATGGCAGGTGCACAGTAAATACTTGTTGAATGAATGAATGACAACACTGAGTTATCTGAGCAACTAGGCAACATAGGGATTATATCCATTTTGCATATGACACAACTATTTCCCTAAAAGTGTCAACTTCTACATGCTCAAAACTGTGCAATTTGTAAGCAACCAAGCTCCAATTCAAACTCAGGGTTTTGTGCTCTCCGGTGCAGGGCTTGGCCCACAGAATAGAACCCACAATTGCTGAAAAAGTCTGAAGCAGGAGGGTAGTTTATTAATTCAGAATGAATTTATTCATTTAGAGTGAGATTTCTGATTGCTGGGACCAACTTGTGGGTGAAATACCTGAACAAATCTTCCAGCTTCACTGACAGGCTGAGCCTGGATAATCCGCCAGCAAGATATTGCTTCTCGGACTCCTAAACAGATTTGATGGAGTCCATTGGGACCTTGGGTTGAAGATGGGTAGAACTAGAGATTTGGGGGGAAATAGGAAGTAGGCAAGAAAAAGACTTCAAATAAACAAGGTGCCTGATGAGTATCCCACCATTATCTGCCCGGTGCATGCTGTCCCAGTCATTGTCAATGTCATTTGTCACCTGGGCAGAGTTTCCCAGAAAGTGGGCCCAGAACTACCAGTATCAGAAACAGCTGTGCTGCTTGTTAAAAAATTGAAATTGTGCCACTCCCCCCTAGAAATGATGAATCACAAACTGTGGGGTGTAGCCTAGAGATGTAGCTTTTTAACGAACACTCCGGCTGATTTCTATGCACATAAAAGTTTGATCACCATTGCTTTAAAATTTAGGGTAATTAACATGTTGACGTGCTAGCTAGACACATTAAAGAGCATAAAAGATGAGGCTGATGTAAACACTCCCAGCCCAGGGCCAAGTGGTTAAGAAAAAAAAAATTAATGAACAGCTATACTGTATCCGGTTATTTTGTTTCTGCACAGCTGAACACAATCAAAGTAATACTCCCTGAAATGTTTGCTTTGATTTTTTTCCTCTTTGGTCATCATACAACTTCCTATGAAAATATTCAGTAAGAATAAATCTTTGAATATCTATGAGTTGATTATCAGGAGTGTTAAGAGTAACAAATAAACCTGTTTGCTTATTAATTAGTAGGTAATTGGAAGCTAATTTTATTCTAAATTTCTGTGACTTCTTAGTTTTTTCGATTTTTTGATTTGACTGGGACACTGGATGACAGAATCTCAGGCAGGGTCTTCACACTAAATCTACAGAACTATATGTGAGAATAATGGTAACTTCTTCGAGGACTTTTTATAAGAACTAAATGAGACAACATAGAAAAATTACCCAGCCCACTTCCTGGAGCACTGTAGAAACTCAACAAATGGGAACTGTGATTACGATATTTTAATTCCTAAATAAGATGCACTTATGTCCATGTATATAGGAGAGGCAAAGCTTTCGAGATTTCTACTGTTTTACTTCATAAAAAGATATTCTAAACGAAGCCTAAACTGTTTGGGGACACCTTACTATTTTGGATTTCTCCTCCATGCCCCCTCTATTATTAACACAGATAATAAAGAGTGACCACCTTTCTTAATGAAGACAGCCATAGAAACTGTTGGCCTAACAACTCCCCCTCCAGGGAACCAAACTGTCATCTGGAGGTCACGACCTCTTTGTTGACCCTGACTCCAGATCCTTCCTTGACCTCTTCTTCCTGAGATGGCATGCCCATCTCTTCAGGCATGTGACTAGGCCAGGCTCTTCTCTTTATCTAGATGTCAAACCTGCCTCTCTCTAGTTATTTACTGATCATCTGAAAAGAACATTTGATTCCCACATATTTTCCAGAAAGTTAACCTCAGACTCTTTATTACAACTTACTTTTCAATGATAATGTTCTAGGAGGCTTGCCTAAGGAATGAGCTATCTGTCTACTTCTCAAAACACTCTCAATTTTATCCTTAATGAAGCCAAGCACTCAAAGAGCTACCCACCTGGATGCTTTGGCCCCTCGTAGAGGTGCTTTTGTATCACATCTCTCCAGTGTCGCACCACAGCTCGTGGCCATGAACATGAACAGTGCCACCATGAGCATTTTCAGGCCCACCACATCCTATGGTGTCATGTGCACAAGGACTCACAGAAGATAATTTTCTTTCAGGCCTTCTGCAACTGGATGGCTCAAGAAAGAGCCCTCTAAAATCCTAGGACTGAAATATCCAACCTGAAATCCTAATTCCCCAGCATAACATGTCCTCTCTCTGAGTTTCCAAAGGAGCAGCAGGCAAAGGAAGACCTGCTCAACTAGGCAGGTCACCTGTTCTAGCTCCTGCTCCATTTCCTGTGTGTTAATTTGAACAGCAATTTGGTCTTAAGCCAATATTACAGTAGAACTGGAAACACTTGCCTTTTGGAAAGATCATCTTCATCTACAAAGTTTACCACTAAAAATTTTCTTCAAGATTTTGAAAGTAAGAAGCTATGTCTTCTGAAAGTTTGCCCAGTAAAACCAAAGATGTGAGTTCTGATCATTAATCCAAGAAGAGTTGCAAAGTATTGGTCAAGCCTGCTAGTCACATGCGTTGTAAACTAACCCTGACTCAATTAAGCAGAAAGGGGATTTCTAAAATGATCTTGGGCATTCACAGATAAGAAAACTGGAGAATCAAGCCCGCAGGCCTATCAATCAGGAGCAGTTCCCCAAATCATGAAACTACCACTGCCATCCCCAATGGCAGGGACCCTGCAGATGGCACCACTGTCAGACACCACTAACACCAGGCACTGGACCAGGACACCACACTGATGCCCCCACTGCCCTTAGGAACAGGATGCAATTTGCCAACCCTGTCATCTTTCATCAGAATGGAATCTGGACAGTTCCTCTTCTCTTCACCAGCTTCCCACACAAATCTGGGTAGAAGTGTGTGTTTGGCGGAACTTTGAGGTCACATGCCTACACCCTACCTGCAAGAAACACTGGGGAGGTGATTATCTAACACATCCAGCTCTACAGTGGGAATCAGTACGTGCTTCGTAAAGTAGGAAGTTTCCAGATGTTAGAAAGGAAGGTAAGATGTTAGGTAGCCAAAAAAGAATAAACAACTGTTTGCTACAGCAATTGATCCACCTGTCTTTAGCAACTAAATTCGAAATATCACTTAAATATGGTATATATGAAACCTTTTTGAATCAAGGTCCTCCCAGAGGGGTGATTTCTTTTTTCTTCCTGGCTATGGCCCTCTAAAACTGCAAGCATACAGATCGAGACAAAACAGATTTTTCCAATTTTTCACAAGGAGAGGCCCAGCCCTTTGTATCTTCTGACTTAGCTCACGATTTCTTCATTCTAGCTCCTTCCGTTTTGCATCCAGTGATGTTTCTCCAGGAAATGTGGCAAATGAATGTATCCAGATTCTGGACTACATTTTGAATATACCACAGCTAAAGAAACTTCAAGAGGATAAAAAAGCTCAGTGAAAGAAGAATAAATCTAAAACTTTATATGCTGATGTGTAATTATATTTTACAGATCAAACAATATTTCAAACATTGGATGACAATATTTATGGGTTCCTAAACATAAGTCCTAAATGGTACTTCCCTCAGCATTATTTAAGCAGGTTCTCCTGATTACTTGAGAGTAAGCCCTATGTCTACCTAACATTTTCTGTTACTATCAAATTCTCAATTATCTATCTAGCATTATATCGGCAATCAATAAATACTCATTGACTGGAGAAGGTTGTGTCACTTGGGTTTTAAGAGGTCAACAGAAAGGATCCATAAGCAGTCACTTTGGGAAAATATGCCTGTATCTCTCCTTTTTGGATATTTGCCCATCTTCCTTTTTGAAATTTACCTAACTAGGACAGATTACATTAACTAATAACGAGTCTTTTGAATATTTTGTGAATGATTCACACATAAACTAATTTATATGTGAAATCAGAGGGAGATTGTATTTTAAGACATTACATTCATACCATGTTTGATATAGTTTTACAACAAAAGAAAATCATGAATCCATTTTTGGTCAACACAGAATACAAGTGCATAAAATAAATGTGCTGAATGTCTGAATACTGCCTGCACCTCACCCTTCTTATAAGGAGCAGGTGCAGGATTCTTTGAGGCCCAGGTGATAGGTGAGGGAGGCAGGCAGGAAGAAGCTAGACTGTGAGGGGCACACCAGCAGAAAGCATATGGAAGATGCAAAGAGTCAGGATGGGGTCAAATCAAAAAGGGTCAGCAGTAGTGGGAATCAATATATGAGGACAAAATAAAAAGTCTGGGACCAGGAGACAGGAGACAAAATTGTGCAGAAACAGAATATGTTCAAACATAAAAGGCAGAGAAAAGGAAGAGAATCCCACACCATTGCCTAGAGCAGTGGTTCTCAAACTTGGGTAAGTATGGGAATCACCTGTAGACCTAACACAGGACAAGAGGCCAGTCCAGGCTCCTGGAAGTAAGAGAGGGCCTGGGCCTTTGTATTTTTACCAAGTTCCCCAGGTGTTTCCGATTCCAACCAAAGTCTGAGAACCACTGGCCTAAGAGCATCAGCTAGTGGATGGGGAGAGTGGACTATGAATATTTCAATGACTTGAGTAAGTGAGAAATGATATTCCCCTAAAATGATCTGTGTTGGATTTCCTACTTCACAAAATGTATTTTAGGATAGGCAATTACTTCCCCTGCTACAGGCAGGAGGAGCAAAAATACTTTCCCTCAAAATGGGGATTACACAAGTTAAATTTGCATGTGGTGCCTTCACTACATTGTCATTAGCCTCAGCGTCTAGTGTTAAAAAAAATTGTCAAGAGACCCTTTGTCTTTGGCTCTTCAATTCATTTCCTCTTCCCTCTTTGAGTGTTTGGCCACTGCAGCCCTCATACAGACACACTATATGAACGTGAGTCTCCGTGTGAGCAAGCTACTGCCTCGGCCAGATCTCAGCTCTGTGCTGTTTAAGAACTGGGCTTGTGCAAACGGCCAGCTTCTCGAGCGTATTCTCGAAGCGGCTGCAGCTCTCTCTCCTCACCTGTAACTCTGGCAGATTCATTTATGTGGTTTTAGTTCTGCCTAACTTCTGACTGAATTAATTAATTAAAATAAAAATCAAACAAAACAAAACATTAGAAAACTTATCTCAAATGCACGACATTCCTGTTTAGGAAATGTGATTTATTCCCCTTTATGATCATGATGGATATGTGGCCAGGAGATCTTCCTTAGAGTTTTATGCCATTTTGCTGAGTAGAGTAGCATTGAAGAGGAAAAGGAACCATCTAACCTATGATATTTTAACAGCAATTGAGATGTGTCTGTGTATGTGGAGGAGGGATGAGGATGTGTCATCAGGGTGTTTGTGATTGAAGAGTTGGGTTAGGTCTTACACCCATAAACTACAAATACTGAATCTGAAATCTTCTGTCACTCTAAATAAATTGAGGTCTTGCCCATAATTGACATGGCCACTGACTCTAGCAGCCAAAACCTGTTTTGTTTCATGCAAAGAGGAATCTTAAAGTTTGGTATCTCCCTAATCTTCAAGACAACTGACCCTTGAGCTGATCACATCAGAAGTATTTCTTACATGTTTGTTGCCTTCATTTAAACCTGTTTGAGTCACTATGCCAGGCCTTGGGTATTCAAAGATGAAAAAGAAATGTCTCTATTCTCCAAAATCTCACAATCTAGTAGAAAAGTCAGACATGATTGAAAAATAGACTGGCTTACCTCTTCTAAATAACCTCCAGACTTGTCTCAGGAATTCCTTGATATTGTGATGCTCTTCTGTGAGTTTCTTTTTTCAAATCTATTTTTACTACTTGCTTGTATTTTTCTTCTTAACTTAAAGTTCATTCCTTGGAGGTTCCTTTCTAAAGCATACCCAAAAGCATTTGAGTTCTATGATCAAAATTCATAAATGCAATGGCCTTTTTCTTAAAGTGCTAGAGATATCTAGTTCTAGGCTCTTCAAAATCCAAAGAGTTCAAAACCTCCCTGGGGATATAAAATGACTATCTTGGGAAAAAAACACACCCATGTGTAACCAAAATCCTTAACGAGAGCCAGAGCTACACAGCTGTCCATGTTGCAAAGAGAGACAGAATATTGAAGGGAAAAGAAGGTGGGCTTTGAAGCAAATAGAACTGAGATTGAATTTAAACTCTGAACTTTCTGGCTACGTAACATTTAGGCAAGTTGCTGAAGCTTCTGAAATTTAGTTTAATGTTTAGGTGCACATAAAAACTGCCTTGCACTGTAACCACAAGGACTAAAATAATGTTTGTGGCATGCCTTATACATAATGGATACTTTATAAATGGTAGCTATTACTGCATTATTCCCAGCTCAATTACTTCTAGAAATTAAATTATTAACTACAACTTGGATAATTACATACCAATAAAATAACTACTTTAAACATCTGGCTTAATAATAAAAGCATGAGATAAAATAGTTTTGTTTTTCAGAAAAATAGATTTTCCTGCCCTATATCCTTAAAAATACACAATTATTGACCTAGCTTGATCACTCCTGGGGACTCCCAGTCACCTTGAGCCTGTCCTAGAAGAAGGATGAGCAAAGACTCTCACTCAACGTCTCTCTGGTGACTTGCTGGCTCCCTCAGTCCCTTGCTTCCCCTCCCCTTCCTCTTCCTCTTGCCACACATGGTTTCTGTGTTTCTCTCTTCTTTAGTACTTTCATCACGTAGATGAGCATGTGAAAAATGTACATGAGGAAATACTAAGTAGTCAGACCTCCTTGGGAGGAGGGAAGATACTATTTGCCAAATTAAGGCTCCTGCGTTATCTATTTCCAGTTTTCCAAATTCTCCTTACATTATCATGTGTTGACTAAAACTGTTAAAAATCACTTGTTATGGAAATACTGCATCATGATGAGAATCTGAGTACCTAATGAACAATGAAAATACAATCCTTCTAGATTAGGATCTTTGAGAAGCCATGACCTAGTTCTAATAATTCATAAATCTAAATCACTTTACCATTAGTTTACTCTTGGTAAAGCCGAAAGGCTAAATAAAACATCAAATTTAATTGTTTCAGGTGAGAAATTTATCCACTGAGTGAACCATCATCAATTATCTCATGCTGGTCAGAACCATTGAATGGCACTTACTGGGTATATGTATCATTTAAAATAATGGGAAAATAAGTCATTTTAACAACAACAGTGCCAAAGACAATGTTGCAAAAGAAAGGATCTGTGAATGAAAAAATAAAGTCTATTATTTTGGTGGCCAAGTTTTGGAAGACATTAGTCTATCTTGTTTGTCTAGTAGTGAGAATTTTGTTAAACCATAACACTTTCTCAGCAGCCCTCCCCATTGCCAAGATCACACATCTCTGAAGAAAGGGTCCTGTGGCCTGTGATTTCTTGGCTGAGCTCCTTTATCTGTTCTTGGTAGCATCAGACAGCTTCTATGCCTCTCAGTGGCTAAATCATCAACCACCATAGCTCAATGGGTGATCAATAAGGAGAACTAAAAGAATTAATGTATTTTGTAAATTAAATAGATTCTTGTGTTTTCCAGAACTGCATAATTTATAACATAAAATCAATTAGTAAAACTCATTCATTGTAATATATTCACAGAATACTTCAAGAGCTATAGTTAGAAATAAAAGATAGTGCCCTTAAGCATTCAAAAGCCTGTTAACATCCAAATACCCTATTGTAAACCAAACTAATTATCACAACAAACCTGTTTTAATTAATTTTATTTATTTATGTGCTTCTCTTAATTGCAATTCCCTTATAGAACTCAAGTCTTTCTAACACTGTATGGTAAGATAAAATATAAGTCTGTCTACCAAGAACAAATTCTTGCTGGACAACTGCTATGGCATTTCTTCTATCAAGATAAACAGTGGAAGCCATTTCCTGTCGGCAAAATGGATTCTTGACTTGTTCAGCCAATCATTTCATCTCTCTGAAGGAAGAAATAATGAAAGAGACACAGAAATGCTGAGTCTAATACTGTTTAAGAAGTGAAGCTGGCCAGAGAATGAAAGACCCCTGGAAAAATGCAATCACTTCATCCAAGAGTATGTTTCAGCCAGTGATGGGAAGACCAGCACTCTAAGAAAATAGATTTCAAAAAGATTAGCTGGGTGGAATTCCTTAGACAGAAACTGAGAAGGGAGATGGCTTAAAAGGGAAGGGTGGCTTACAGACATAAGATTCTGACAACACAATGTCAAATAATCCTCCTGAGGAGGAGAAAAGAAGACATGGTACTCAAAGGTTGGTGAGCCACAGACAAGTGCCATGGAATGGAAAGACCAGTGTCAGTCAAGCTAAAAGCCAAGAACGAGAAAAGCCTTTCAAAAATGCTGACAATCAACAAAAAGGGCTTTTTTCTTTGAAACAAAGGAAGAAACTAAAAACAAGAGAGATACACGATTTGGGAACACTGAAAGTGAAGAAACAACAGAAAGTTCAGGATATCAGTTCCTGTTTTGTGTATATCTTCTGTCAAGGGAAATGCTAGTAAGCCCAGAAAGGCAATAATGAATCCTAGAAGGTGAAATTAAAGACCGAGATTGGGCAGAATCATGTTCAAAATGGCAGGCAGTTTTATTAGATGATTTAAGTACTTCTGACCAGGTGAATTCTACCTCAGGCTTCTGAAAGAAATCACAAAAGGAAATGGCTGAACCTCGCTGAAATTTGCACTGAGAAAACTAAGAGGAAAGGAAAGGCACCAGAAGACAGAGATGAGCTAATATTGACTTAATATACCTAAAAGATGAGGAGTGGGAGAGGGTGAGTTTCATTAATTGAACTCCTAAATTCTGTGTTGATTCCGGGCAAGGCAGGAATCGAGAGAATCAAATGGGATCAGTATGGAGCCAACATAGATTCATGATGAACAACTCAAGCTAGACCTAGCTCATTTCCTCTTTTGATAAAATTAGTAGAGCAGGAGACAAGGAAAATACTGTGGACATATGTGTCTGAGTTTTAGCAAGGCATTCAACAGGCTCTCCCATTTTACCTTTGCAGGGAATATTTTTCAAATTGGTGTCTGCAAAGAACAGATTTTCACGAGATATTCATAGGTATGCAGAGAGCGGAGTTCATACACAAGTGCATTTGGAAAACATGAGTTAAACAAAATGTAAATTTTGAAGATTACATATAATAACGTGCACTGTGACTCTACAAGAGGAGAATGTAGTGTGAAGCCTCTCCCAAACTTTTTAAAATATGGTACCCAATTTTGTTTAGGCACATCTGTTAACATCGTCTTGAAGCAAAATTTAGGAACTGGTTTCTTGAGACAAGAAATATGTATTGTTGGGCCGGCCCCGTGGCTTAGCGGTTAAGTGCGTGTGCTCCACTACTGGCGGCCCGGGTTTGGATCCCGGGCGCGCACCGACCCGCCGCTTCTCTGGCCATGCTGAGGCCGCGTCCCACATACAGCAACTAGAAGGATGTGCAACTACGACATACAACTATCTACTGGGGCTTTGGGGAAAAAAAAAAAAAAAAAAGAAATATGTATTGAATAAAATCCACAATTAGAAAGTGTCTTGATTATTAGAGCAACCATACCCATAAACAGAGTAGGGATCTGAAGAGAAGCCTCCAGTGGGGTGACACAAGGCTCGATCCTTAATGCTGACCTTAACATCATCATCCTTGACTTGTTTGAAGAATTGGGCGGCACTTTTCAAAACCACGGACGCTATAGAATAGGAAGAGATAACCAATATGTCACCTTACAGAGTCAAAATCCAAAAAGATTTCAGTTGGATGCAACCATGAGTTGATTCTAACAAGATGAGGTTGAATAATCAAGTCCTATACATGGTGGGGAAAAAAAAGATACAAGTGCAAGATGGAGGTAGCTTGAGGGAGGAAAAAAGTTAATAGCTGTGTATAGGAATAAAAACTTCATATTTTGGCAAAAAGCTCATTAGAAATCAACAGCGTGATGTAGCTAACAAAAATATCTTAATATGCTCTTAGCCTTTAACAGAATTATAGAACTCAGGACTATGGACACAGTAGGCTACATCTACTCTGCTCTGGTCCCACCATATCTGGGTATCCTGGTAGGCTTTAGCAGCGTGCTTCAAAGACATATTACCAAGCTGGACAGCGTTCAAAGGAGTTACCAGTAGGGTAAAGGGGTATGAAATCATGTCACGAAGCATCAAGAAATGAAGCAGAAGCTAGGACTGCTTAGTCTACAGAAGGAGAGCTGATGGTGCACAATAGTTTTCTCCAAATATTGGGAGAATTGTCTTGTGGATAGAAGAATAAACTTCTACAGGACAGAACTCTGTTGAGCAAAGGTTCAGTTTTGCGTGAACCTGTTCTCATAATTAGAGCTGTCTGAAGATGAGCTGACTCTGACATTTATGAATTCCCTGTCGTTGGTGGGTTCAAGCATAGGCTTAACAAATGGTTAATGGAAATATAGTAGAGGGGACTCACATGAGAGATGAATGAACTATATGGTTTTTAGGATTTTTTTTTTTAATCTTAAGATTCATACTTTGGGCTAGAGACACAGGCATGATGATCCTCACTTGGTGACCTAGAGTTGTTGGGAAGAATGAAGAAGTCAGAACTGAGGCCAGAACCTATGCACTAGGACAAAAATAAAGGAGAGCGTTGGTCCTAAAGTCTTAATCTCTTGGTCTTAGTCTCTGGCTCGAGGACAACCAGGCTACTCTGGAAGCAAGATGGAGCCTCAGCCTTTATGACAGGGTCACCAGATCCTGAAACTCACCAAAGAGTTTAAGTTTGAGGATGTTGACCTGCCTCAAAATATCTATTCCTGCCACCAGAGCTAGCCTGGCAACTGGAACATAACTGAGCTTTTGGAGGAGTGTGGGTTGTGGGAGGTAATGGATCCTTCCAAGCGTGAGAATAAAGAGCAGCAGACACTGGGGAATGATATGTCCATTACTTTGTGAATCATGGACCTGTAATTTTTTTTTTTTGAGGAAGATTGGCCCTAAACTAACATCTATTGCCAACCTTCCTCCTTTTTTCCTTTTTTCTCCCCAAAGCCTGGGTAGATAGTTGTATGTCATAGTTGTATATCCTTCTAGTTGTTCTATGAGGGACACTGCCTCAGCATGGCTTGATGAGCAGTGTATAGGTCCATGCCCAGGATCCAAAACTGCAAATCCCAGGCCACCGAAACTGAGCGCATGACCTTAACTGCTACACCACTGGGCCGGCCCCTTGGATCTATAATTTTCATCTGTAGAGAATATTATCTCCAATGTTACAATTTCAGATTAAACAACAGTAGACACTTCTATATCGACTTTAGACTTAATATAGAAAAAATGGTTCCCTATTTGGGTACAAAAATTTGCATATGAATTTATGAAAAAAATTATGAAACATCTAACTATAAAAGAGAAGAAGTGGATTGAACTTGATGAGATGCCTACACCATGGAGAATATATTAAAATTCAAATTAACTAAGAAAATCTGGATTATCTAACATAAAAATAAAAAAAATAATAGAAAAAGTAATAAATAATAATATTAACAATAATGATAGCAAACTCTATGTGCCAAGCCCTTTTCTATGCAGCATATATGTGAAAAACTATTATTCCTACAACAACCCTGATACAGCTACTATTATGATGTCATTTTCACAGAGAGAAAATTGAGGCATAGAAAAGAAAAATAATCAAGGTAAATACAGCTGAAGAGGCACATATTAAGCTGAAAACGAAAAAGGCACAAATTCAAAAGGGGGCACATATTAAAGAAGAAAAATAAGAGAGTGCTAGAACTCTGCGATGCTCAGGGTATAGGAAAGCAGACATCTCATCTGCTGCTGGTGGGAGTGTAAATTGATATAGCATTTCTGGAAGGGAATTTGGCAATTGGTATAAGAAGCCTTAAAAATATCCATCCTCTTCTTCAATCCAGTAATTCCACTTCTGGAACTCTTCCTAAAGAAAAATAAGTATGTGAACAAAGGTTTCTCCACAAGATTATGCATCGTGTCATTGCTTTTAATGGGAAACAAATTGTTTCAGTAAAAATGATAACTAAAAAATACTAAAATGCAATGCCATCTCTAAAAATGATGCAGTAAATATATGTATACCCATGTAAAGATACTCCTACCATTTTTTGAGTAAAACAAGCAGCAAATTTGTTCTGGAAAAACGTGTATCAAAATAAAAATGATAGTTTATCTCAATGGTGAGATTATCAGTCAACGTTATTTTCTTCCTTTGGAGTTTTCTGTATTTTTGGATATTGTGACAAGGAGCCCATTAAGTGAGAAGTAGTTATGAGTGTAGTGAGGAGTGGGCTCTGGGGCCAGCCCCAGTGGCCTAGTGGTTAAGTTTGGTGAGCTCTGTTTCAGCGGCCTGGATTTGGTTCCCAGGCACGGACCTACACCATTCATCTGTTAGCTGCCGTGCTGTGGTGGCGGCTCACATACAAAAGGAGGAAGATTGGCAGCAGATGTTAGCTCAGGGTGAAACTTCCTCAGTGAAGAAAAAAAAAAGAGTGGGCTCTGGAACCAACAAATCAGGGTTGAAATCCCAGCTTTACTGTTACTCACTGGATGACCTTGGGTAAGCTACTTAATTTCCTCCTCTGTAAAATGGGAATAAAAATGATCCTTGCCTCTTAGGGTGGATGTGAGAATTAAATGAATTAATATACGTAAAGCACTTAGAACACTGCCTGGACCCTGGTAAACATCAAAAGAATTAGTAACTATTATTGTTGTTTATGTTAAACAAATTCTCAACAACAACAATAATAATATCACCAAGTAGTTTGTTCAGAATAGAAAGTCCTCAACTTTCTGTACATTTATAAATTTTCATAGATAAGAACAAAGCGACACTCCACCTCGAACAAGAAAACAACAGTCAACTTTGCCTGTTACCAAGAGATGGCATAGACAGTCACACATAGCCATTTCATTCTCAGAGAGCACCTGTTTGTGGTGTTTGTGTCTGGTTTTGAGGTATTTGATAGTTACACAGCTATTATCAGCCACGCCACCACCAGTTAAAAAGCAGCAAGTTTAAAGTATAATAATAAGAGGCATATGATTATGAGGGAAATAAAAAGAGAAAGAAAAATTTAAATGGAAAGTGGAAAGATAATGAGATGTTACATGTACAGGTGAGATGAATCATTGGACCATGAGAAAATTCGTTAAGGAAAAAAACCAAATCATGTAACATTTGAAAACTGCCAGACCTATTTGATCTGCAGTAAATGGCAACCGCTGAGGAAAGTGAATAAGGACAATAAACAACTGAAGATGTGGCCAGACGATGAGCATCAAAGCTGGACCTCTGGCAACCTAATGGTAATTCATTGTAACTGGCTCTGTGTTTGAAAACTTGAATGCTAAGCATGGTCAATATGCTGTAGATGAAACCTTTGTTACAAATCATGGATGAGTCTATTGGTCAAGGCCTTGTTTGAATCTGCCCAATTTCCTTATGGAGTCAAGAGGTGGTAAGAATTCTACCCCAAGCACTAAGGAGTTATCCCACATGAATTATGGAGAGAATCAGGAAGGGAGATTTTAACAGCCTCAAAATATTTGCAATGTAGACAAAAACCAATATTTTGGAAAAAGATGTTTGATAGACTGCCTATTAATTGAGAGAAGAGCATGCCTTATTTCAATTCTCCAAACTTGTATTTTGTGGGAATGCACTAGGAAAATGCAAGCTTCAGCCTTTCTTAGGAATATTGCTATGGCTTTGCTGTTAATGTTAAAGCTAATCCTAAAGCCTATATTATACTTTTTTTTTTGCTGAGGAAGATCAGCCCTGAGCTAACACCCCGTGCCAATCTTCCTTTTTTTTTTTTTTTGCTGAGGAAGATTAGTCCTGAGCTAACATCTGTGCCCATTTTCCTCTGTTTTTTATATGGGATGCCACCACAGCATGGCTTGATGAGCAGTGCATAGGTCCGCTCCCAGGATCCGAACCTGCAAACCCCGGGCTGCTGAAGTGGAGTGCACGAATTTAACCCCTCAGCCACTGGGCCAGCCACTGGGCCAGCCCCTATAGTATCCTTTTTATGTTTAAAGTAGTAGAGTGTCATTCTGATTTATGTGCAAGTGGACTTAGGAATAACTTTTTTATAAGTAAAGAGACTTCTGTACTCACCCTCAGTGAGATGCCCTGAAAACTCGGAAATACAGAAAATAAAACCAGCTGACGAATACATCATGCGTAGATATGTCAAGTCACCTGGAAGAAGCAGAATGGTTCCTGAGCCAGCCAGACTCAATTATAACTCTACTAACTGTTTTAACATATCAAAACAAAGAACAAATTAGGCAAAAAGCAATGTTTGGTCTAGAAATAAAAAAGTCATTGAGCCAAAGGCCAGCTGAGCCCATCTTAGCATTGTCCAGGAAAGAGACAAGGCTACTGGATTTTGAGTATTCGAGCTTTGTTGTTCAGGCCAATTCTAACAGAAAGATTGATATATCTTATTATGTCAGGCTGATTCCGTTAAACATGAAATTCATCTAACTCTTCCCATTGTGTTTACTCGATCAACAAGCAACCCTCAAATTATAAGCTGGCTTCCTGTGTAGATATTCCTGCAGAGACATAATGCTGTATTGATGAAGCCCATGATAAACATTCTGGTCCTTGTGACCATAATTTCACATTGTATATTATTAAATTGGCTGATTACTATTTTGCTTTCTGTCTAGCTTGACAACAGAAAAAATCCATATTAATCCTGTGAAACTATTTCTCATTGAAATTTTGAAAACTGGCACTCTTATTTTATGCATGTCTTCCTAAACTTAGCTAAAGTGAGTCAGCCCTGAAGAGATGAATCTGAGCTTCTTCTGCAGACAACGTAAGACTGAGGAACCTGACCTTGGGAATAGATGACTAAGTCCACCCTGTGCAATTCCTGCTGACCTCCCCTGGTAGTGATACCCTGATATTGTAAATAGCTGCAGGCAAGCATTCTACTTTTCTACAAGGAGCAAATCAAGCATTCTCTCTGTACTCAAAGGTGTTCATTTCAGCCTCCACTGAAAGACTCCTAAATTGGAAAAGAACCAGGGGAAAGCAACAAATATAATATTCTGATTAACTAGGTGTTTTAATCCTGGGAAATACAAGGTTGAGAGGAACAGAGAAGTGTTCAGAGCCATGTGACTGCAGAAAAGACTGACCCTAGCTGAAGCTAAGTAAAGACGGTGGATTCCGATTACAACCTCTTTTTAAACATGGTGCACTCTTTGGCACTGGTGAAGAACATTGAGAATTGGCCTGCCTTTATCACGATTCCCTGCCTAATACATAATAGCACTGCTTATTGTCCGTGACTGTTATTGATCATATAGGAGCTACTGTGCCAAGTTGTAAAATGCTTTATTTCACTTTGAATTCACTGCAGAAACTTTACAATAAGTGTCTGTCCCACAGTAATTTGAATGACTTACTCTACACATGGAGATCTTTCATCCTATCCTTCGCTTCCTTAAGACACCATTTCTGATATGTTAACTAACAAGAACAACTGACCCTCTCATTAAGTCAGATTTTTTCACAATACAAGCAACCCACAAAAGCTCCTCAAGAGGTTCACAGAAAGGAAGTAGTTAAATGATAAAACTGTGAAATATTATGCAGCAAGCTGTGTACAATTAACTCGAATTCAAATATACACCTTGTTCCAATGCAAGCCATTTATCAGATGAAAATAGTCTGCTACAAGAATGTCATGATTAATGAGGTGAGACTCCAGCTAATTACTGTTTCCTCCAGAAGTAATTAGGTTGGCATTGCTAATCAAGATGAATGAACACTCTGACCCGCTTTTTTAAATGTAAAACTGTGAGCTGCTCCTGCCATAACATCATTTAGTTCAGGCAATGTAGTCTTTATTAGGCTTGTAGTTTGATTAAATTCTTTTGTTACACCAGGCTTTCCACACATGAACAGATGAATGCTGTGATGTTCAAAGAGTTTTTCACCCTTAATTAAAGACTGAAAAGGCTTGTTCAATTCACGGGGCAATACATAGGACAGCTCTAAATTGATAGCTTTTAAGTAGAGAATAAGGGAAGGAGACTTAGGGCTTGTCCAGCTGTGAGAGGGTTCCTCCTCCTCCTATAATTCCCCTTATTACGGTTGCGAAATGAACGTGAAACACTTTTATTATATTTTATTAAACAGCTTTTTCATTTCATCACAGCCTCTTTTAAGGAACATAATGCATATATCTGTGCTTACTTATTTTTTAATGCAATCAATATGAGGAGGGAGGAGTATAGCTGATTCAGTACCATTAATAGAATGAACTGCCGTGTGGAACGCAGGTCTGTGAAAGCAGGCAGAGTCCGTATTGCTGATTCCTGCAGTTTACATTAGAGCGACTAACATTTCATACTAATAGTTATGGTGATGTAAAAGATATTTCCTCAAGATGTGATTATAGTTCATTTTCTTTTGAGCAAAAAGGCTAACTCCTTTATTAGCGACTAAATTTATATCAGATAAACTCTGAAGATGATCTCTTATTAATCTTGAACCAAAAATGGCAATACCTTTGCCCCCAAATGAGTTTGCTAAAGGCTTGTGATCTTGGCCACCTCATTGCTTCCACACACTGAATAGATTTTCTTCATTTGCCTCCCTTTTCTTTACTTGTTCACAAATTTCCATTTTCTGATTCCTAAGGTTTTTCTATAGTCATTCCAAAAGGGTAGGATTATCCTGTCTACTCTTCCTCTGCCAGTTGGTTTATATTTCCACTTGCCAGGTTGGGAAATCCTATTTTTACATCCTCTACTTAATTATATTCCCAGTCTAGAATGTGCTGTCTCCTCTTTGATTGACATGTTTGGACCTCCTGCTGCTTTGTTTTTCTCTGCAATTTTGTATACAGGAGGATAAAATAATCTTAAATTTTGACACCTTGTCTAGGTCTGGGAGTCAGTTTCTTTTTTGGAGTTTTTCCTTGTTGTAGAATTTCATAAATGGCTTTTAGTATTAGTGATTTCCATTTTTAAAAAATTCTGTCTTCATTTAGAAATATATGAATACCGCCGACCTGCAGGTCCTACGGTGTCTGTTCTCCCCAGCTCCTTTTAACAAGCAGCAGAAGCCAGCCATTCTAAGCCCCACACCCAACAGAGACGCAGAGACGGAAAATGGGCCACAGTGGTGCACAAAGCCTCATTGTGCAAACGGAAAGCCGAGACACCAATGCCTGAGGCACCAGGATAGGTAAATGTGTCAGGACACGCCCCGCTGCTCGAGGGTAATTGTCAGGGTGTCATTATACACGACACTTCATTCTCTTTCCTAATTTTCCAGTTGGGTTTTGAATTTGTCATAGTTCTGTGTCATTTACTTTACTCCATCATTATTCTACACCAGGCTGCCTTTCTTAAATGTGGCTCCCCTCACGTCTACGAGTGGCGTTAGATTTCGTCCTAGGATGTTGTATTAAATAGCTCCCGAGCTTTTTTAGACTTGTCTCTCGGGTTCTCTCTTTTCCTTGGTGCCTGTCTGTTTAGCACAAGGATAGCTCCTGTTCTGCCTGATAAACCCAAGCTGGTATCTTGTGCTTTCTGCCATGTGTTATTTAATTAAAACATGTAGTTCTTTCTTGGTCTTCTAAATAGTTCTGGCACCATAATACTTGCAGAGAGACTCAGGGCAGCAAAAGGACTTAACATAGGACTCTTGATAGCATAGACCTTGATCTAGCCTTTTACAGTTTCATATATTTTGTTTGTTTGTTTTACTATGTAGTCTCAACCCTGGTGAGAATTAAGGATAAACTCTGAGTTCACCAGTGCCAGAGACTCACAACATATATTCCTAAGGCTACAATATATACAAGAAATTCTTTCTCTTTTGTTTTTTAATACTAGAATTTTATTTTTATTTATTTATGTTTTCTGAGGAAGATTCACGCTGAGCTAACGTCTATGCAGATCTTCCTCTATTTTGTACGTGGGTCACCACCACAGCATGGCCACCAACAAGTGGTATATGTCCCCACCCAGGAACTGAACCCCAGCTGCTGAAGTGGAGCACGCTGAGCTTAACCACGAGGCCACAGGGCCAGCTCACTACAAGAAATTCTTATTGGACTGAATTATACTTCCTAAAAAAACAAACAAACAAACAAAAAACACCGCAGAAGAAATTTTCTATGAGGAGATAATGTCTTTAAGCTGGGCTCCATCACTGATCTATTGATTGAGTTTATACAGCAAAAACGAAGTTAGATATTAAACATGTAGCAGAATATTCATCAATAAAGTAATTCACAATATTATCCCCTTCCTTCATTCTTTTTAAATATCATCATATTTAATTGAATTATTCAGATTTTTCCCAACTCTACACTTTGTTTTGAAAATAAAATTAATCCAATCCTTCTTAGGTTCCTTGTTCTTTTTTTTTTCCCAATTAGAGTTCTTGTGTTTCTAACCCGAGACTGTAAGTTTTGTGATTCAACTTCCTAATTATAAGGCAGGGATTCTCTTTAACTGACTTTTACTAAATTCATAAGAGGTATATAAACATTCACTAAATAATAATAGTTAAATCTGAGAGTCACGACCTCTAGGAGTGCACAGGAAAGAAAATTCTGTTAAGGCAGCAGTGATAAGTTTAGAAAATCTGAATCTCTTGTCTCACATTTTTATTTTAGGAGTGGAATAAGGATAGACAAACAGTGTTTTCTTGAGTAAAACAGGAGAGTGACAAAACCAGGAGTTTGTACATCACCAACTTACCAGGGCCAAGACAAGAACCCAGCCAACAGCAGGGGTTCCAGCAGTCACACAAGGCACATGTCCAGAAAGAGTGGCAAATTCTGTCTTGATTTAGCCAACTGTCAACACTAGGGTTGCAGCAGATGGTACAAGGTCCCAGCACAGTGAATGGAATCCAGGGGACCATTGATACTTGGACATTTCAAGATCATTTGTTTCTAATCTAAGGCCATCTATCCATTTAAATTACAGCCACTGGGAGAGAGGAAAGAGGACCAAGAACAGCAAGGGCGTTATTACCTTGCTGAGGTTCAAGAGTAGGGCACCAGAACCTCAAGAAGAGACTGTAAGACAAGGTCAAAGACACCACAGCATTAGCCCATTCCTGGGCACTGGAGCACACAGGAGAAGAAAAGCCGTGACTTGAAGGAGTCATCAAGAAGCCAACAGGCCTGCAGAGGCATAATCATTCATTCACTACTCATTTAATGTGTCCACAATGTGGACTGCAAGAATGAGGACTCCAGCCATCACAGAGTTTACAAAGGAGTGGAGAGATCACTAAAAGTCACTAGCAATAATAAAGTATGAAAATGTTATAATAGAATAGCAGGAGTCCCTTACTTAGTCTGAAGTGGAGAGGGAAGGGCGTCAGGAAAACCTCCCTAGAGGAACTTGTGTTTAAACTTAAGCCAGATCAAGAGGCTAATCTGCTACAAAGGAGAACCTGGGAGAAATTACAGAGACCCATGTTCAACCATACCCACTAGATCCATGAAAGAGAGTATGATAGAGGAAGTTGGGAAAATACACATTATTTATTACTAGCTAGCGATTTGATCCTAAACAGTCATGTGGAAACCTTGATCCTGATAAATTCGTATGAGCAGAGAATAATATTCTCCTTCTTGGAGGATAAGCAGTTTAAGCAATCTAGGCTCTCATTTACCAAAGTATGCTCCATGGATTGCTAGCCCTACAAAATAATCCATGTCAAAAGGATTATATAGTCAAGCGCCTTTGGAAAACTTTGAATACTATTACCATCTCCTTGAAAATCACAAATCACACTATATATATTTCATTAAATATATCTTATATAATTTATTAAATTACTATTTATAGTTATATAGTTATACTTATAATATGATTTATATTAATTTATTTAAATATATAAATAAGGACATATTAATTAAATATATATATTTAAGGCACTAAAAAGATTTACAATTAAGAAATGTGCTTGGAGGCTGGCCCAGTGGCGTAGCAGTTAAGTTCACACGGTCCGCTTCCATGGCCCGGGGTTCGCAGGTTCGGATCCCAGGCACAGACAAATGCACCTCTGATCAAGCCATGCTGTGGCGGCGTCCCATATAAAGTAGAGGAAGATGGACACAGATGTTAGCCCAGGACCAATCTTCCTCAGCAAAAAAGAGGAGGATTGGCAACAGATGTTAGCTCAGGGCTAATCTTCCTCACAAAAAAAAAAAAGAAGAAGAAGTGTGCTTGAATTTTATAACCGTGGTAATTCACAAGCTTAGCTAACCGTGGAACTCATTTTTATGTAAAAACTATTAATATTTCTTGGAATTAGTGTTCTACACATCATACTTCAAGAAACAGTGTTCTAAACTAGGCATCAACAAACTTCTTCTGTAAAGGGCAAAATAGTAGATATTTTAGGCTTTGGGGACTGTACAATCTTTGTCACAACTAATTAATTCTACCATCGTAGTGCAAAACTAGTCATGGACGATATGTAAATGAATGAGCATGGCTGTTTTCTAATAAAACTTTAGTTACAAAAACAGGCATTAGGCTAGATTTGGCTCATGGGCCATAGTTTGCTGAGCCCTATTCTAGACAATCACTCGTTACCATAGGCCCCATACCAGAGTTTACTTTTAGCCATCCAGTGACTGGCGTGCTAACAAGGGAAGAGTGATAGCCAACTTAAGTAGAGGCAATCTTAGGTCTATATTACCTAGAAAGAAGAATCGAGAAAGAAGAACTCAGCGAGCAGAAGGAGAAAGCCCAAAAGATTACACCAAATGAAAACAAAGTATTTTGATGTATTTGCTGAACACAATAGTTTCATCACTTAGTACTATGGATTAGTCATGTCCTTGGCCAGATCCTTTATCACCATTTTCCTGGGTAGAGTGAGTGGGCAACATCTGAAGTTCCCCAGAGCCAACATGCAGAAATACTTGAAGTGAAATTGAAGAAAGCAAAGACTAGGGGGTAAAAGCAGAGACTGACAATTGTCATAGATGCCTCCCTTCACTATTCCTGCTTCCTGTCTTCAAGTGGCCAATAATCAGGGTCTGCCCTAAATATGGGGTGATAAGGCAGCTTTATACCTTTTGAGATTTCTGCAAATCTCTCCCACTGTCCAAAATTCCACCTTTAGAGATGTAAGTGAGCAACATAGTACAGACATTGAAACCAAATAGATCCAGTGAAAATGAATATTCTCTAAAACAATTACAGCATTCTCCTCTTAGTCAATGAAACAGACAAATTCAACATATTAGCAAGATGATTCGGTGCGTCAATGAGATAAGATTCAAATGAAACAAACCTCCATGTGGTAGAGCACGGTGATGAGTAGCCATAAGTACCGAAGTTCAATATGGGATGTTTACCTCATTATCACCTCTCTACTCACTCCTATATCCCACATCTCAACCCTCCTTTACCTTTTTCTTCTTCAGTGGTCAACAGAGAGTTTTGGAGGTACTTACCTCCTAAACACATTTATTGGGAGGTGTCAAGAGGGAAGAAAGCTAGGGAATAGAGTACTTTGGGGAAAGCTTAGCAAGGAGAAAAAAACTTTTAAAAGGACTTCCTTATTCAGCGCTGAAGTAATCAATAGCCTATGTTCTGCGGCATTGATGGGTTGAGCTTAATCTTGACACTTTATCCCTCAGAAGGCTTTTCATTGCTCACATATTGAGGAGGCAATACAGAAAACACCTCTCTAGGCTTAATTCTCACCAGCAAAGAAGTAATAATGGGAATCTTATAGGAATGTGATCATGCCTTGTAGGAATCCAGAAAAGATAAGGGAATAGATACTATGTACTATCCATGGCCTCCAGTCAAAGGAACATACCCAAAGTTAAACAAAGTTGAGTTTATTGACATGCTGTCATGGGGGAGAACACACCATGGAGAACCACAGAGCATCTCAGGAAGAAGCTGGTAGAGTGTGTTATAGGATTTGGGCTTGTCTTAGGTGCTTGTGGGGAGGATTCAAGAAGTGGGGCTTTGCTCTGTCAGGAAGCAGAGGTAATTGTTGTGATTGGTACCTTAACAATTCTAATCTAAAGGTGAAAAGAACAGAGTGAGTCTAAAGCTGTGATTGGCAAAGAAGCAGTGGTCACTCATATTAACCAGAATATGGGATGTTTGGTCATTTTCGTGGTTTGGATAATGCTCATGTTCTGGGCTGTGTTTGGACATGATTATGGAGTGGTCTTGTTTTGTCTTGATCCATGAGTCAAAGAGTGGCCTTGTCTGATGTTAGTGTTCTATAAAATTTTTATGTTCAACAAGAGACCATCATGGCCTAGCTACGAGGGTCAAGCCAATTCATCACAACACCACATCCTGGCTGAGAGTGCCAGGTCAGTTCCTAGCTGTCAGGAGCTGCGTTGCCCTGTCTCAGTACTGCATACTTGAGAAAAGAAGATTTGAGAAATATCCAAGGAAAGATAGATGTGATTCAACAGAGACAAAGGAAAATTATTTGAAAGAGGTGAAAAGTTCTAAAACATAAAAGTTAGGCAATGCAATGTCAAGTAATTCCCAATGAAGAAGAAAGGGAGTGTCTTAAAGGAATTCAAAGTCAAGTCGTAGCACTAGGGCTCTTAAGTGCTGTAAGTTTTAAAGGGCTTATACAAAAGAAGAAAGGAGAAACACAAAACTAATGTTGGTTGGGAAGGGAGAGCATGAATCCATGAGAACAAATAGAATAGCTTCATACCCAATGTAGTTAGTGACTTCCTCTTACTGCAGAGGCTTTTTAGATAGGGAGGAACGCTGGACTAAATGACTTCTATATCGGAGTACCAGCAGGGAACAGATGGTATGCTCAACTGGGTAGCTGAGAAAAGATTAATAAAGTAACTAGTACAATCATTTAGGAAAGGAATAGGAATGGCGTAGGCCCCCGGAGCTAGTAACAGCAGCAAGCTGTCCTTATCTCTAGGTCTTAAGAGGCAAAGGAAAGGATGAACACCAGCCCCAGAGGAGAGATGGTATGAAGAAGACTGTGACAGCAGTATGGCTTTTGTCAAAGGAATGAGCAGCCCACGACGACCCAGCAGTGAGGAATCTGGGGAAATAAACACCCCAATCTCACTTTTCGTCCTTCCTCCCATCTCCTGCTGGTGACACCATTGTCCAAATCCAACTAGAAGCCAAAAAGGCAAGGAAACCCATGAATGTAGCCCATAGAGTCAGCCTCCTGGGGCACAGAGAAGAGTGGCAGGTAGATCTGATGGGAAAAAGGGAAGATAAGTCACCTTCAACTCAAAGATTCCACTACTCCATGATACTATTTAGTACTTCCCATTCCCAAACTGACCAAGCAAATCAGGCCATGCATAAAAATGAAGCTGCAACAATTGCATCCCCATTTCCCCTTTCAACATGAACATACCATGTTATTTTTCACTCTCCTGCCTCCACTCTTCACTCCCCTGCCTAGTCCCCTATCAGAGATCTACTGTCCACTCTTCTCCCTGATCTATTTACACAAGCATGCTTCCACCTGGCCCAAATTGCACTCTGCTAATGGACCGTTTTGGGCTGGTTCCTGGACACATCTTCCCTCCCTCCAGTTCCAGCCTCCTGGCCCTAATCAGCCCCCTTGTACATGTTCCTCGAAGGTGGTCTGGTTCCCTTAGGCTAAAACAAATGATAATTCTTTGTATGTTTAATTCTGGGGGAGTGAGAATAAGGGAATGTATTTAGGGCCAAAATTATTCAGAAATTGGCTTCACTAACCTCTTCACAAGAAAACGTCACAATCACTCCACTCTATTAGTGTCAAAATATCAAGGACATTACATGACTTATTTACATATGCTCGTTTGTATTTAACCTCTACAGTCTAATTTAGGGGATAATTGGATTCAGGAAAATTCTTTTAGACTATTATTTTGGTTAAAGTTATCAGACTAGAAATAAAAGTTGACTGTAATCTCCACGAGGGTAGAGACTATTTTTCATTTTGCTCACTAATATCTCTAAAGCACCTAGCAAAGTATTTGGCACTTTCTTGGTTCTTAAAATTACATTAGTTGAATAAGTAATTAAATGATGGCATCTATTGGATTTACAAAAAGGAAAAAGACGGCTTCCCAATTTTGAGCATTATATATTTTTCTTCTTTCTTTTCTCTTTAAAAAAAACCAACAAAAAAAAAAAACTAGGTGCAGAAATAAGCAAATCATTCCTATTTTTCCTGTCAATTTATAGCTCATATTCCTAATCAATCCATTTAAAGTTCTGCTAATTTTTTACTCTATTTTCCCCTTCATTTCTGTGCCCCATTCACATTCCCCTCTTCAAAACAGGAGGAAGCTTAACATATTTTTTAATTAAACTTTTTATTTTGAGATAAATGTAGATTCACATACAGTTGTAAGAAACAATATGGAAACATCTCTACTCATTTCCAACATCTTGAAAACTATACTTGAAAACAAAACTATAGCATAATAACACAACCAAGATATTGACATTGATATAGTCAAAATATAGAACATTTCCATTATCACAAGAATCCCTTTTGTTGCCCACTTACAATCATACCCACTGCCTCCTGCTCATATCTCCTCCTTAAGCCCTGACAACCACTAATATGTTCTCTGTTTCCATAATTTTGTCATTTCAAGAATGTTATATAAATGAAATTGTACAGTATGTAATCCTTTGGACGTTCGCTATTTTCACTCAACATAACAGTAGAGATTCATCCAGGTTATTGCACATATTGATAGTTTGTTCCTTTTCATTGATGAATAATATTCCATGGTACAAATGTACCACAGTTTGTTTCACCATTCAGCTGTCGGAGCTCATTTTTGTTATTTTAGTTTCTGGCTGCTACAAATAAAGCTGCTATGGACATTCACGTAGAGGTTTTTGTGTGAACGTAAGTCACATGGGCTAATTCAAACCCAAGTGAGAAATCCATCCAGTCCACCTTGAACCCTGGCAAGGGGTGGATGTATTACATTGCTACAGAAGAATGAAGTTTAGGGACCGATAATTCAGTCTACCACAGATGAGTTGCCTCCAGCTCTCAGCTACCAAAAATAATGGAGCAAAACATTTCTTGAATGTATTCCCTTATGAATCTTTGTAGAGTTCCCAAGGGATATGTACCCAAGAGTGGGACACTAGGTCATAGGACATGGGCATGTTTCGCCAGACACTGCTGGATTGCTCTCCACAATGACTATGCCCGTTAACACTCCCATAAGCAGGAGATTCCTCAAAAAATTACAGATAGAACTACCATATAATCCAGCTATTCCACTGCTAGGTATTTATCCAAAGAACATGAAAACACCAATGCGTAAAGATACATGCACCCCTGTCTTCATTGCAGCATTATTCACAATAGCCAAGACTTGGAAGCAACCTAAGTGCCCATCAAGGGACGAATGGATGAAGAAGATGTGGTATATATACACAACAGAATACTACTCAGCCATAAGAAACGATGAAATCCAACCATTTGTGACAACATGGATGGACATTGAGGGTACTATGCTAAGTGAAATAAGTCACAGGGAGAAGGTCAAATACCGTATGATCTCATTCATAAGTAGAAGATAAAAACAACAACAAAAAAACACATAGAGACAGAGATTGGACTGGTGGTTACCAGAGGGGAAGGGGGCAGGGAGGAGGGCGAAAGGGATAATTCTGCACATGTGTGGTGATGGATTGTAATTAGTATTTGGGTGGTGAACGTGATGTAATCTATGCAGAAATAGAAGTAGATTGATGTACACCTGAAATTTATACAATGTTATAAACCAATGTCACTGCAATAAAAGAAAAGAGGGGAAAAAACCACTCACATAAGCAATACAAGCAATGAAGAGTTTCTGTCTCTTCACGTTCTTGCCAACACTCCTTTTTAAACTTTTATCCACCTTTTTAACTTTTTATTTCTGGTATGTGTAAAGTGGTATTTCATTGTTGTTTTTAATTTGCATGTCTTAGATTATAGATAAGTTTGTAAACCTGCTACCGTTTCAACTCTGTAGTCTATAAATTGCCTATTCCAACATGTTGCTCATATTTTTGCTCAGTTTTGTTTATTTTTTGTTGATTTTCAAAAGTTCTTTCTATATTTGTGTATAAAATCTTTGTCAGTTTAAGATTCTAGAAAGTATTTTTTCTCATTCCATCATCTGTCTCTTAATATTGTCTGCAATGTCCTTTACTGAACAGAAATCCATAATTTTGATATAGTTGATTTCATTAAATTTTTACTTGAATTCATCTAGAATCCACTTTTATAAGTTGTGTAAGATAAGGATCTAGCAATATTTTCCCCATTTTAGTGAGCTTTTTTACAGCATTTTGTACCACATAGTTCATTTTTTTCCCCCATTAATTTGTGATGCTGCATTTGTTGTACGGAGTTCTCATATTTAAATAAATCTATTTCTGAGCTCTTTATATTCCATTGGTCAATTTGCTTAGTCATGAATCAGACCAAATTATTTTATTTCCAATATCTATGCAGTATGACAATATCTCGTAGGACGAGAATCCCCATTCTGTTCTTTTTCATATTTGACATAGCTATTTGTTAACTTTATTATACATTTTATAATGTGTTTGGCAAGTTCCTCAAAAATCCAGTTGGAATTCAGCATTAAGTTTGTAGACTAATCAGGGGAGAATTAACATCTTTACTTAGAAAAGTCCTCTTGTCTATCAACTTGGAATATTGTTCCATTTATTCTAATCTTTTATGTCCTTTAATAGGATTATAAAATTATCTATATTAAGTTCTTATGTGTGCCTTGATAGATTGATTCATAGATATAGCATAGTCTTTATTGTGACGTGTATGTTGTCTTATATTTTATTACATTTTAAGTTGATTATTGCTAATATAGAGGAACACTACTGATTTTTGTTAGATTTTTTTTATGTAGCAAATTTGCTGAACTTTTATTAACATTATTTCTAATAGCTTTTTTTTTAGCCCTGTTGGGTTTTCTGTGAAGATCATCATGTCATTTGCAAATAATAATAGTTGCCTTTCAAACCTTGTATCTAATACATTTTTCTTGTCTTATAGCATTGAACATGACTTCAAAAATCATGTCAAACAGATATAGTGATAATGGTTATCTTGACTTGTTATTAACCTTCATGAACATGTAGCTGAATTTTCTCCAGGATGTATAATATTTTCTAAAAGTTTTCAGTATATATCCATTATGAAAATAAAGAAATCCCTTCCATTCCTGATTTTATAAGATTTTTTAAAATTGTATGTCAATATTGAACTTAGTCAAATGATTTTTCTGCATCTATTGAGATAATAAAAAAAATTTCTTCTTTGTTCCATATATATGGTAAATTATGCTGACTGTTTTTCTGATATTAAACCATTCTGGCATTCCTGGGGTGAAATAATAATAATGTAGTTCTAATGCATTGTTGGATTCAACTAGCTAATACGTTACTTAGGATTTTCACATCTGTGTTCATACACTAAACAGTGTGTGTGTGTGTGTGTGTGTGTGTGTAGAGGATATAGATGTATACTACTACATAATGCAATTTTGAAATTAAGGCTCTTCTAGTTGTATAATACAAGTTAGGCAGCTCTAAATTGTTTTCTACTATGGAACAATAAAATAGGGATTATAAGATCCTTAAAATTTTAGTAAAACTTATCTGAAAACTTGTCTGGGCCAGAAGATTTTGGGAGAGAAGAGATATGATTTCTATTTCCATTTTCTATAATTATTGATTATTTCATTTTCCTCTTTCTTCTTGCTCCACATCTGTCATTTTATATTTTTTATTGCATATAGTTGTTCACATGTTTTTGAATCTCCTATCTGTGGTCATGTCTTCATTTTTAGTTTTTACTTTATTTGCACCTCTCTTTTACCTTATTAATCTTTTCAGAGAAACAGCTTTGGATTTTGTTAATCTCTATTTTTTGTCACCTATTTCATTGATTTCTGCCTTTGTGCTTTTGTTTTCTTCCTGCTTAAAAAGGTCTTCTCTATTAGTATTTTTCAAACTTCTTAGGCTGAATGTTTAGCTCATTTATTTTTAATAAAACTTCCCTCTAAGTACTGTTTTAACTCTGTTATACATATTTCATCATGTAAATTTTCATTATTCATCATTTCTAAATATTTTTCTATTTTCTTAATATTTTATATTTACTATAAGGGTGTTTGCAGTAATACTGGTTTCCGGTTATATAAGCATTTAAAAGTTACTCTTTTATTTTTGATTGGCAAACTGTTGATATGGTCAGTATGATGATTCTTTGTAATTTACCAGAATTTCCTTTATGAGTTACAGCTTTTGTGTATGTTACTTGCATTCTTTACAAGAATGGGTATTTCCTGTTTTTTGAATAAATTTACGTAGATATGCAGATTTATAATATACAAATAATATGCATGACATCTATAAAATTTTGTATCAACAAATACATTTCATATATAAGTTTAAACAAGTTAATTATCCTATTCAAATTTTGTACACTTAATTTTTATTGTCTTTTTGATTTATCAGTTTTTGAAAAGAGTGAATTAAAATCTCCAACTATGATTGTTGAGCCATCTATCTCACCTCATAAATCTATCGCTTGCTGCTTTGTGTATTTTGAAGCTCCATTGTTAAGTATATATATATATATGTTTACTATCCTCATATCTTTTTAATCTGTTTTCCTTTTTTGCCATGTACAATGTCTCTCTTTATCGTTTGTGACTTTGGCCTTGAATTCTATCTGTCTGATATTAAAGTTGTTTCCTCAGGGTATTTATTTTAGTTCGTATTTACCTAGCAAATATTTTCATTCCGTTAGTTTAAAACTCCTGTGTCTTATAGAAAAAATAATCTGAGATATTTCTGTCATCTTATTTTATATTTTCTGTTCACTATCTTGTTATACTTTTTCCCTACTTTACTGTCTTCCATTCAATAGATCAAAATTTCTCCTGCTAAAGAAAATTTTATGCATTTTATTTGTATTTTTTGGTGGATACACCTATTTTATTTAGACACATATTCATGCTCATTTATCCACATCAATTTACTAAACTTTCAATATTTAAGAATATTTTCTTACAGAAAAAGCTCCTTGACATTGGTCTTGGCTGTGATTTTCTGGATATGACACCAAAAGCACAAGCAACAAAAGCAAAAATAAACTAGTGGGGCTACATCAAACTAAAAAGCTCTGCACATGAAAAGAAACAACAAAATGAAAAATCAACCTACAGAATGGGAGAAAATATTGGCAAATCATATATCTGATAAGGGGTTAATACCCAAAATATATAAGGAATTCATGCAACTCAATAATAAATCACAGATAATCTGATTAAAAGATGGGCAAAGGACCTGAATAGATATTTTTCCAAAAAAGACAAACAAATGGCCAACAGGTACAAGAAAAGGTGCTCAACATCACTAATCATCAGGGAAATGCAAATCAAAACCACAATGAGATATCATCTCACATCTGTTAGGATGGCTATTATCAAAAAGATGAGAGATAACAAATGCTGGTGAGGATGTGGAGAAAGGAAACCCTTGTCCTCTGTTGATGGGAATATAAATTGATTCAGCCACTATGAAAAACAGTATGGAGGTTTCTCAAAATACTACAAATAGAACTATCATATATGATCCAGAAATCTCACTTCTGAGTATATGTATGCAAAAGTAATGAAATCACTATCTCAAAGAGATCTCTGCACCCCCGTGTTCATTGCAGGATTATTTACAATAGCCAAGACATGGAAACAACCTAACTGTCCATCAATGGATGAATGGATAAAGAAATTGTGGCATATATTTGCAATAGAATATTATTTAGCCATAAAAACAACAGAATCCTGCCATTTGAGACAACATGGATGAACTTTAGGGGTGTTATGATAAGTAAAATAAGTCAGACAGATAAAGGCAGATACTGTATGATCTCATTTATATGTGGAATCTTAAAAAACAAAATGCACAGAAACAGAGAGTAGATTAGTTGTTGTCAGGAACAGCGGAGTGGAGGAAATGGGTGAAAGCAGTTGAGGGTACAAACTTTCAGTTGTAAGATGAATAAGTTCTGGGGGTCTAATGTATAGTATGCTGATGATAGTTAACAATACTGTATTGTATACTTGAAAGTTGCTAAGTTAGTAAATCTCAAAAGTTCTCACCACACACAAAAAAAAATGGCAAGTAAGTAAGGTGATGGATGTGTTTATTGTGATAACCATTTCTCAATATACATGTATATCAAATCATTATACTGTACACCATAAACTTACACAATCTCAATAAAGCTGGGGAGGGGAATATTTTCCCACAAAATGAAAAAGCATTTTATCATATTCTCCCTCTGGTTGCTATATTCTATCTCCCACCCCTGGACGTGTTGATATATCCTAGACTTTAGTTCTAAATTGTAATGATATACTTTTGTTTCCTTATGGGGAGACTTTTCTTGTTTGGATCATAACAAACTTCCCTAACTTATTCATAATCCACACTTTATATATCAATCAAAGCATCCTCCTGGGTTTATTTCTTTCCTTCCTGGAGGATTTCTTCCAAAAAAGTTTTAAAATATGGTCTTTATGTGTCAAAATTTCTGAGGCTGTGTCATGACTGAAACTATCTTTATCATAATCTTGCATTTAAAAGATAGGTTAGCTGAATATAAAATTATAGTTTGAACAGGCTTTGGAATTGGACAGATCTAGGTTTAAATCTCCATTCCACTACTATCTGTATTACCTTAAACAAATTGCTTAACATCTGTGAGCCTCACTTTTCTCATTTGTAATGAAAGCACGCTAATGTCTAATATGCAGTATTGTCAAGGCAATTGATGATACATGCAAGGTAATCAAAATGTTATATTAACCAGCGACTTAATACATGGTAGTTGCTTTAAAAAAAGCACTGTAGTTTGAAGTTACTTTTCTTTGACACGTTGACACTGTTACTCCACTATCTTCTTGCCTCTAGTATTACTATTGAGAAGCCTAATTTAAATCTGATATTTTTAATTTCATGGATCATCCTTATACCTAGAAAATTTTAGAATTTTAAAATTTTCTCTTTAAATTTGATGTTCTTAAATTTCACACCTCTAGGCATGAGGTTTTCTTTATTTATACTATTTGATACTCTATATGCTCCTTCATATAACTATTGTTCATCTTTCCTTAATTCTGGAAATTCCTTTGTCATTATTTCTCAATTGTTTCCTCGCCTCTGTTAAATTCCTCACCTCTCCTGTCTTTCTGATACTCCACCATAGGTATATCAGCACTTCTCTTTATCCCCCTTATCATAACTTTTCCTTTTATATTTTTCATTTTTTTAAATTCTTTCCTGTGTCTTCTGGAAAACACTCTTAGACTCATCTTCCAATTTACTAATTCATTCTTTGCCTATAACCTTTATGCTATTTATGGCTCATTGAGATTCTTTATTTCAATTGTTATAATTTTTATACTCAGTGTCTCTGCTTGGCTCTTCATGGTAACCGCTCCTTTATGCTTCATATAACAATATTCTTTCATCTCTTTGAGGACTTTTATTATATTTATTTTAAATTCTTAATCTGTTTGTTTCAGTAATTCTGATTTGCTCACGAGAGTCCAGTTTGTTGTCTCTCTTTAGGCATGTTGTGCTTCTCAGCTATCTGGCTTTTGTGCTTTTCAGCTCTCTGCCAAATGAAGCTTGTTATACGCTAGAGAATTACCTGTCTTAGCCGAAACGTGAGAAGGGCAAGGTTCAGGCCTCAGCTTGTGCTTTCTCTATAGGCTTATGGAGAAGGGGTGATTGCACCCCAGGCCAGAGAACTCAGGGTCTTGACCAGTGCTATTTATTGCTCTTTATCCTGTGACCCCAACTCTCAGGGGATATTCCTACTCCTCTAACCTTGAAACTGCTCTCTTTTCTTCCTTGATATATTGATCTAATCTGGAGTATGGGGGTGGAGGAGAATGAGCAGGAGGGAATGCTTGGGGGGCAGCATGTCATTCTTTATCTGTTATCTGCTCCTTACTCAAGTCAGTCTCTGGCATTGCCCTGATGTTGCGCCACAAACCCCTGAGCTATTTGGCTGTCACTGCCATTTATTCTGTTCTCAGTTACACGGGCACAAACAATAATCTTTGCAAGGCAATATATTCAGAAGGAAAAGTCCACAACTACAAAGCTGCTTCCCAGTTTATTACCCAATACACACATATACACACGGACACAAACACACACACACCAAGTCACAACTACCTTCTTGAGTGTTTCTCACAGTCATTACTTTAGTTATTCATACAGTTTCTTCTTTACGTGATTATCCAGGGTTGGACTGTGGAGGGATCCTGCAGCCCATGCTCTTTCATCATCTTGTTAGGAACATGTTTTTATTTTTCTACTGCATTAAATAGAAGAGTTTTCCCAGACTAATAAATAAATGGAAAAACTGAATTTATTTTCATAATTTGCCCAAAAATATATATTCTACAAGTGTAAACACGTCACATTTAATAAATGGATAAATGGATACATGTCTCAGTCTATTAGCCATGGGGGATAGGGATAGAGAAGCTGTCCAAAAGAACACAGAGCTCATCCTTCAAACAAGGGAATCCAACCCAGCTTTAGTGTCCAGGTTATGTTCCATGACATAAGAGGTAACCACTATACAGTGTTTTCTCTGGAAAGACATATCTTTCAATCTCTCTGCCTATATGTTCTAGATGTAGACTCAGAAGTCCACCTAAACAAGCTTTGAGCAATGCCCAGTGAGCAAGTTGTAACCAAGAGGCCACTACACTCAAGGTCACCTGAGAACCAAGCAGTGGGTAGGTCATGCAAGATATTATAAGCTCCTTATCTCTAGGGTTTGAAGAAATTGGTTCATTTAATAGCTAGGACAAAATTCTGATTTGCCAGCTTCCAAAGGAGAGGGAAATTTTTATTAAGGCCTGTATCAAATGTCAATTGCTGTGTAACAAATTACTTCAAAACTTAGCAGCTTAAAACGAGAAACATTTACACTAGTTTCTGTGGATCAGGGATTCATTAGCAGCTTCGCTGATTGGTGTGGCTCAAAGTCTCTCATGAAATTCTGGGAAAGATGCCAGTAAGGGCTGCAGTTATCTGAAAGCTTGACCGGAGCTGGAGGATCTGCTTCACTTACATAGTCATTGGCCAGAGGCCTCAGCTCTGTGCTGGCTGTAGGCAAAATCTTCAGATCCTTACCACCTGGGCTGCTTGAGTGTCATCAATGACATGCTGCTGGCTTCCCCCAGAACAAGTAATCTGAGAGAGAGTAAGGAGGAAGCAAGATGCCTTTTACAACCTAGTCTCATTGGTTCCAAACCATCACTTCCACCATATTCAATTTGTTATAAGTCACTAAGTCTAGCCCACACACAAGGTGAAGGGAATTAACCTCTACCTCTTAAAGTAAAGGAAAGAATATCAAAGAATTTGTGGACATTTTTTTAAAATCACCACTGAAACTTTGAATAATACAAATAAATGATGGGTCTCCCTTGACCAACATAGGATTTAACAAATCAAGTGCCATATCAAATTTCGGGACATTTTGGAGATTCATTTAACAAAGAATCTCAAGGACATAAAAGCAATATGTCGTGATGTAGCAAATGAATATTATTCAAGAATTTCTCTAAGCCTTTATAATACTGAAAAATGCTGACTAATGTTATAAGGACTCTAAGATGTTAGAACTGTTCAGAAAAATTATCTAGAACTTGGAAATAAGGTAAAAGATGTCAGGATTACTTTTCAATATCATACCGGAGCACTGTCTAACAGGTCTGCCCAAGGTTTATTTAATTTTCTAAGGAAATGTATCTGTTAGACTCATTATTTACTGTTCATTACAGCCCAGATTCTATGAAGATACTTATTAATTTGTGGACTTAGTCTGATAAGTGCTGATTTCTCTCGAATAGAAAAAAATAACTCTAATACTTATGATTTTATTGCTCTGTGAGACATAACCTGTTTTGTCTCTTATTTAGCAAGCTTATTTCATCATGCTTTCATGAATGACTGTATAAATCTTTGTTCCTTGAATTCTTTTTTAAACCAGCTTTACCCTCCAGCTGGATCCCTCATTAATGAGTTAAATAAATCTTTGACATGTTTTTACCTATTTGTATGAAAGTCATGTTTTTAACTTTTGAAAAGTATACTTTAATAATCTGTGCAGTTGTTTCCACTGAAATAGACTCATCTGCTGGAGTCTGTTATACTGTACTGTCCAAGAAGTACACCTTACATGCTCTTTCCTCCCAGGAACATCTTTCTTGAGTCCTGGAGCGAATCTCAAGGGCAATATAACTTTTCCTTCATTGATTCTCTGTTTTTTATTCTTCTGATTTTATGTTTTTATTTTTGTTTCTGGCTGTTATTCTGTCTATATTTTGTCCAATTTGTGGTTTTGGCCATGTCTTTTTCTACCATCCAGCCCAGGGATTAGTAAATAATGGACCGTTAGGCGAATCTCAACTAGATAGTCTAGAGATCACCCTGCATATACAAGAGTCTGCTCAGCACCAGCACATGGCCAATAAGTTATCCCCCACTGGGACAAACCGTGACTGGAAATCTGATTTTATGGTATGATTATTTGATGATATCTGTCAATATAATGGGGACTTAATCTTTATCAGATGAGAGATGACAGATAATCTACTTTGTTTGACTTTTCGGTTTGTTGCTTTGTCTATTTGTGAGCTCAACCCAATTAGTAAAAAACTGTATGCCTAGTGAAAAGGAGAAAATCTCTTTGAGATCCAGACTAGTGAGTTTTTGTGTTTCTGTTTACTTTAGACCTGTGTCTGTAGTTGTAGAATTGAAGCTACAAGCTTTCTGTGTGTCTTGTGTCAATAATTGAGAACAGTATTTTCCTTTCATTGTATGAACATGAAATATTTTCCCACCTCTGGAGAGTATTAATATATTAAACCATAAAACTCTGTTCTGCTTGGTTGTAGAGATCAATAAGGGCTTGCATAAATTTAATATTTCAAGAATCCTATAAAATAAATAAACTGAACTTCTAATGCTCTGAATGTGCTAGACTTTAAAAAAAAATTTTTCACAGAAACTGCTATTTCAGAAGCATTTTTTATATAATAATCCAAATTCATGTAATGAAAGTGAATATTGTTGGACAAATCACAATGGATTTTCATAATTTTGTTTAAAAAGAGCTTCCTGACTTTTCCCTAATTTTATCAATGTGGAGTATAATAAAAGCATACTTTCTTTAAGATTTATAAACTAGGAATCTGATGTTCCTAGACTTTTTATACTGGTTTGTAAGTTTAGATAAGTTACTATTACTTTATATGGTTTTTAATTGAGGAAAATTACATGTTCAACTAAATATAATTATAATTCTGATAAATATTTTATATCAACAGTAATTATGTCCTGTAGTGTGTCAGTTAAAACTTGTTTTCCAAAATATTTTTTTTAACTTTAAAACACAAAACTAATATTAAATTTAGTTAATTCTTGGATAATTCTTGGATACCTGACATAATATCTGAGTAAACATAGTTTTAATATACGTGCTTTTGTTTCCTTTTCTTTCACATTGTAGAGAGGCTATACCTCTGAGCTCCATTAACAAATGTTCATTTTTGCTAGTTTAAGAAGGTATAAAAAGTTGTGTGTGACTGTAGAGGATGTGTGTGCTCATGAGTTTTGTGGTCTGCTAAAATGCTCGTGTATCACAGACAGTTCATGATAAACTCCCTCGAAATTTTCTCTGATTAGTAGAAGTTAGTTACTTTGGTTAAACGCTGAGCTGTTGAAGCTGTGCTAGAACAATGATGGCAGGGAAGTACAAGCGTGTATGCAAGTAAAGGAGTGTGTGAGTTTTTTCCCAAAGGAAAAGGAGGGTGGTGGTGTTAAGTAAAGTGTCTTCTTGTTTCAGAATATGGAAGAGAAAAATGAAAGACAAAACTTAAACAGATATAGCAAGTTGTAGAAGATTACAGACAGGAAACTTCATTTGCTTTGGTTTTGAATACCTGCAAACAATGATTCTGAAAAGAAGAAATACGTTAAAAAGAAAATCAGCAAAGTGTGCTTAGTCTGATGCATTAATTCAAATCATAATGCTCTTATGAAAGACCAGAATTAGGTTTTCTCTTTGAAGTAATTCTCCCTCAAAGTAATTAGTCTGCTCTTAATAAGAGGTAATAAAAAGGTATTCTTTATAGTCTCAGTTATCTGCCCAGGTAATAAAAATTCTGTATCTCACCAGAATAACTTTCTATGCTTTGTGCTGAATTTTTATACCCTTAATTATTTTTTAAGGCAAATAACATAATCAGAAAACTTAGAAGAGAGAAATTATACAATCTGAAGAAGAGAGAGAATAAAAGATAGAAAAAGTGAACAGAGCCTAAAGGACTTGTGCAACAATATTGAAATGTCTAATATAAGTGTAATTGGAGATGCAGATGGTAACCAGAGAGAAGGTTAATCCTCTGGCTTAACAGCCTCTCAACACTGCATGGCCCTAGATTTATTGACCATATTCCAAAGGGCCTATATGTGCAAATTAGCATTCCATACTGCATCAATGTAAATGAATAGCATAAAACACAATGTAACAAAACTTACATGATCAAGAAAAATCTTTGGAGATTATTTATATTCATGGTGGGGGGGTGCGATTCGTTAAGAAAAATTATCCAAAAGTTGGAAATAAAACAAAAGAATGACAGCTTATCTTTTCAATGTCACATTGTAGCATTCTAACAAGTGTGCCCAAAGTCTATTTAACCCTCTGCAAGAATGTACTTTTGCTTGACTCATTATTTACCATTGATTATTACCCAGACTCTGAAGTTATACTCTAATTTATAGATTTTTTATCCATCAAAGATGCAAATGATGTCTTTGATATATGTTTGCTTTATATTTGTACAAATCATATTTTTAATTTTTTGAAATTTTTAATTTGACAGGATGAAATCATTGAAATTCAATTTTTGAAAATTCAAACGACCACATATAGAATTTTGATTGTAGGCAGAGACTGACCCAGAATCTTCTCCAAAGAGTTATTTTGTATGTTTGTTTTTAGTGGATGACTGATGTAGCCTTAGACAATTTCACGTAGTAGCTGATTTCATGGGGCAAACAAAACCTAGATGTATAGGGTTAAATGCTACTTTATAAATCATTAAAAACCATCCAAAAATCAATTCAAAAATTGACCAGAAGCCACTGCTCTTTGCTCCAAAGAGAAATAACATGCTGAGTAAGCTACGCAAATGCAACTCACTCTTCTCCAAACTGAAGTCACCTGCTGGGTCAGCACAGCGACAGCGAAAACTCTAGCGGATGATGGCAGTGGAAGGCAAAAACAGCAAAAACTACTGAATAAAAGCCAAGATATTGGAAATTTCATTTACTCTGTTGTTAGTAACTATGCTAGTATAAGCTTCTATGGAAAGCATAAAAGATACTTTGAAAGCTATCTCAAAAATTAGAGAAATGCCGTAAATTCCCATAAGATAAGATCATCAGTTTTTTCATATCATCTGATATTGATCAAGAGACCTAAACTCAAATCACTTATAGGTTTTGACTTCAAAGGATGCAGCAGCCCTGGCAGCAGAGAAGGAAGCTGTACTCTCATAGAAGATTAGGCTTCTGTACTCTCTTCTCGTGTCTTTTCCTGAAGTCACCAGAATCAGTTCTTCCAAGCTCACATAAACACACTAAGGTCCTGCCGTAATGCTATCCTTGGGGACCTCACTCTGTGATGTTATTGTAGATTGATATTTTTTTAAAAGTATCCTTCTGGTATCTCCCAAAATTAAACAGGCTTAGCTGGGCTCAATGAATAAGTACAATCATTTCCTTTCCTCTCCCTTCTCCCCCAAAAAACGAAACTGAAGCAAGTAAAATTCCAGAATATGCCATGTAGTAATGACAGAAGCATTGCTAATTGAAGACGAGATGCATACAGAGAAAATAATCTGAGAAAATGGAACGGCAAATACTCTCAAAATCTGATATTTTTGAAAAAATTTATATATTTGCTTTTCTATTTGGGCCTGAGATTACTACTTCCAGAAGCTTCTATGGGCAACGCAATAACAGTTATGAAGTGGAAAAGAAATGGAAAGAGGGTAACATTTCAAGTTTGAGTTTTTTCCCCACAAAGTCTATAGATTGTGGGAGAAAAGTAAAAGACATGAGGAGAAAAATATAGCATCAATTAGAGGACATAGCTTTGAACAAGCTTGGAAAAAACCTATGTGTTTTTTGTTTGGGTGTTTCGTTTTGTTTTGTTTTTATAAGCCTGCTATGCCATGAGCTCTGTGGTGCAGGAACTATTCTCTTATCCCCAACTCCTAGTGCATGTAGTACAGAGAATACAGTAGGCACTCAATAAGTATTTGTTAAAGACATGATAAAATCAACTAATTAATGAGTTATCAAAAAGTGCTGTGATTACCAGTATTTATAAATCAGGTTTCAGTTAAGGCTAGATTTGAAGAAATGTTCTGGGCCAGAGCTTCTCAAACTTTAATGTTAGTACAAATCACTTACATGTCTTGTTAAAATGCAGATTCTGACTCAGTAGTCTAGAGTGGGCCTGAAGCGTCTGCATTTCTAACAAGTTCCTAGGAGATGCTCATGCTACTGGTTCATGGACCACATTTGGAGAATCAGAATTGCGGGAAATCTAATGCTTGGTGCCAAAAAGGAGGTTCCAGAGAAGGGTGTCAATGAGGAGAAGTGTTGGGGCAGATGACTAGCAAGGAAAGAGGAAGGCTTTGGTTAACCAGGCATGGCAGTAGTGGGAGGGTAGATGGCCACCTAAGGAGTATGTCCACTTTCTGTTCCTTTTTTTGCTAAGTAAAATGAAAGTTTTTATCTCCTGTTAAAAAAAAAAAATGTTTCAAGAATCAGCAAGCAAGTGGGAGAGGGGAACAGAGACTGTCTCCTCACCCTGGAAATCATTATGGCTGTCCATATGACTTTATGAGGCTGGGTGAGAAGGGTTTTGAAAGACCAGTCTCCTCCCCTTACAGACCTTCTCAAGGGTCCTCATTTCCTGGAGGAAAGACGTTGGCTAAAACCACAGGAAGCCCATTCTCCAAGAACTTTTTGAAGTTTGAAGGAGAATGTTCTGGTATCACCGGCCTTTCAAGCAGATTTCACCAATTAGCTGCCCCTCTCCCTCTCTCCCTCTTTCTACCCACTCCTTAACTCGAATCCCTCCCACTCTGCTCCAAAACTGGCAAATACTGAAGATGCCAAGATGATTCACAACACACCTGCCCCCTCCCCCAGGCCTGGTCAGCCGTCATTCTCTATCACGGATGTCATACTAATGGAGGCCACGATGTACTCAAAGAGATGGTCCCTTTTCTGAAAATACTATTCAAGAGTCAGAGTGACTGAATCTATTCACCTAGGTTACTGGCCCAGAGGTTACGTGACTCTCTCATTTTAGTCCCTGAAGTTATCTTTCGAGCTCAAGTTTGCACAAACACAAAAAACTTGCAGAGAACAGAACTCAACGTAGGGGGAAAAACCATGCTATTTCCTGTTTCTAACTCTTCATCAGAGAGGAGATGTGTAATAGTTTCCTGCCTCCCCTGTTATTACAGTGATGGTCCTGGGGCTGGTGCCAGAGGGGTTGTCCCTGTTCCCATCATGCCTCAGAGGAGGAAAGTAAGGCCCAAAAAGGCTGTTTCATGTCCACAATCAGTAGCTGGAGGCAGTCCCAGGGTCTTCAGATCACAACCTGTTGGAGCCAGGTGGGGCCCCAGAAGGCCCTGGGACAGGAGGTCAGGGCGTGTCCCTCAGGCCCTGAGACCAGGGACAGGAAGCAAATGCCAAGTGTGGGGTGCACACTCCCCAAGAATGGGGAAACCGAGTCCTGGGCTTCTGCCTTGCTCCTTGCAGTGCCTAGGTGTGGGCTGCCACTCCCAGGACAACCATGTCACACAGCCCCGGGGGACATAATTAACATAGAATACAATGTGAAAGGCGCCCCCTGGAGCTGTGTGAGTCTGCAGCCCTGGAAGGGACTCTTGAGGGAAGATGACCTGCAGGAGAGGACTGGTGGAGGTAGGGTGCATGAGAGCCAAGGAAGGTAAACGAATTCCATCTCTCAGGGAGTTCTCTCCAGAATGTTTCTCTTTAATTCTGTACGGATACATGTACAATAAGAACGGTGATTAACATGTGTATATTGCCTCAGGAAAATATCAATGCCATCCATTAATCTCTAGAGAACTAATAAGGTTATCTCCCTGGCTTTGTAAAAGAAACTCAGAGCCAGCCCTGATGGCCTAGCGGTTAAAGTTTGGCATGCTCTGCTTTGGTGGCCAGGGGTTTGGTTCCCAGGCACAGACTCAAGCCACTTGTCTGTCAGGCAGCATGCTGTGGTGGCGGCTCACGTAGAAGAACCAGAAGAACTTACAACTATATGCAACTATGTACTGGGGCTTTAGGGGGGAAAAAGGAAGAAAAAGGGAGGAAGACTGGCAACGGATGTTAGCTTAGGGTGAATCTTCAAAATCTTCCCCTGCAAAAAAAAAAACAGCTGCCCTAATTAAAAAAAAAAAGAAAGAAAGAAACTCAAATTATTGTCTCTTGTGTAAACTACTGAGTATTAATCCCTAGTTATCTTGCTTTACAATAAAGACTGTGTATAATAGTAAATGTATCAGTTCATATTGTTAGGAGTCATATTTTATTGCAATAATCTATTGCTTTTGTAGTTGGTATGTTCCCAAACCTGAATTCAACAAGTGAAGGAAAAAAAATAGTAAAATTATCAAGAAATGTATGGCAAGATAGAGGAGCCACCTATAACATAGAAAGAAAAACTAAATGAGTAGTTGAGTTTCAGGAGAAACAAAACACCAATCATGACTGACACTGGTAATGTTAACAAAAAATAAGCAATGTTAAATGCACACTCCATGCCATTGTGCTTAATCTCACTTAATCTTAGCAACAATCCTATAAAATTGGTGTAATTACTATCCCCACTGTATCTCTAAGCAAAGTAAAACGCAAAGGGGGAGCCAGCCCTGATGGTCTAGTGGTTCAAGTTCAGCGTTCTCATTGCTTCAGCAGCCTGGGTTCGTTGCCCAGGCGTGCAACCACACCACCCGTCTGTCAGTTGCCATGCTGTGGTGGCGGCTCACATAGAAGTACTAGAAGGACTTACAATTAGGATATACAACTATGCACTGGGGCTTTAGGGAGGAAAAAAAAAAGAGGAAGATTGGCAACAGATGTTAGCTCAGGGCAAATCTTTCCCTGCAAAAAAAAAACACACAAAGAGAATCAGTAACTCGCTCAAGGCCAGACAACTAGAAATGGGCAGAAGTGAAATCAGGTCCAGGTAGGCTGGCTACCGAGCCCAAGCTTTTGCCACTAAGGTGTACATATTCCCTATGACCAGCAATCAACATTTGTTCCTCTACACCTGACACTGGGCTGAGTGTTTTACATATATTATCTAGAGTATTAACATCCATGACCATATTCAGTGCTACTTCAGCCAGTCTGAAAAGAGAGATATGTTATCAAGAAGCCTAGAAAATGAGAGTCCAAAGAGGAAGAATTTCTTAAAGTTTATTCAGGATAGTCCCGAGGAAGCCACACTCTGGCCAAATGGTGTGAACAGTCCAAATATCTTGGCTGTATGGAGGGATGGCCATCCAACCAACCCCTCTTGCTCTGATACTATAATTACCAAACCTTCTGGTTATAATTTCATTTTTTAGGTTTTCTTTTTCCCCCTTCAAGGAGAGAATGGTGGAATCATTGGCATCCCTTCACAGCTTTCTCAGAGTAAATTAATGAATTGGCATTCTGGTTTATACATCAGTGTTTTGTGAGTTGGGATAAATCAAGTCTGTCCGTTTGAGTAAACTGTCAAAGCTGAGCTCTTTACGCTAATCATGGTGACCACACTAAAATACTGCCATCCTGAGACCTTGTTGGTAAGAGAGCTGACCTCCTGGCCTTTCAAGATGACATAACTATTTTGTGTCTAACTAAATGTATGTGTGCTCAGTTTTTGCATGCATTGTTTCTTCAGGCCCACACAATTTTTAAAACAAGGGAAACATATCTCTTGACTGTGGGTTAGTTGCCATAAATTCTAAAGTATACAATTCAACAAAAAGATGGAAGAAGTAGAAGAGGAAGAGAAATAACCATTGATTAATAACCAGTGCTAGTGCTATTTTGGGAGAATGACTTTAAACAAAACTTATTCATGTTCCCAATAGAAGACATTGAACAGAAATATAAACGAAAGTCACACAAAATCAAGGCTAAATAAAAGCCTTAGAGAAAGTCAGAGTTCTCTGGTCTATTCCTAATTTCCAGAAAATGCTTTTACAAATGGGAGACAACTGAGCATCTGAGATCTAATTGTATCACGTCTAACAAACTGGTTTGATGTTCTCCTTTTAGAAGAGCAGATGGAGTCGTCTAAAGACTATGAGAAACCCCTGAAGAAAGATGTGACAGTCTGAGGGACAGACTTAAACTAATGTTTAAAAAATAAATGCTTTCATGAATTAGCAAGGATTTTGCAATCCAGATCTAAATGAGATTTTCATCACTCTTTAAACAATGCCAAAGTAATTTTCTGGCTTTAAAGAAGAAAAAAGGACAAGAATTTAAGAAGTTAAATAAAAAGCAATTGATGAGAAAGAGTTCAGCGTGAATGCAACTTCAAGGAAAGTGGCTTTAGATAGAATTCTCTTAAAAATTTCTTTAGAATACAGGGAATTGCAAAGCATAATGTAATAAGCACTTATGTACCTAGTTGTTGTTAGTGCTGTCAAGTCGATTCTAATTCCTAGTGACCCTGTGTACAGTAGAGCAGAACCCTGCCCAATCTTTTTGCACCATACTCTCAACCTCTGACACTGTCAGACAATGCTCCACTGCTCTTCATAGGGTTTTCATGGCCAATTTTTTGGAGGTAGGTGGCCAGATCCTTCTTCCTAGTCTGTCTAGTCTGGAAGCTCTGCTGAAACATGTCCACCATGGGTGACCCTGCTGGTATTTGAAATACCGGTGGCGCAGCTTTCAGCATCACAGCAACATGCAGCCACCACAGTATGACAACCAACAGATGGGTGGTGTGGGTCCCTGACCCCCCGAGCCATCGTAGTAAGAACATTGAATCTTAACCACTAGACCACCAGGTCTGGCTATGTATCTACTACACAGTTTTAATAAATGCTAATATTTTGTCATACTTGCCTCAAGTCACTTTTGAGACAAATAAAACCTTACATACATAGTTGAAAGTCCCTTTATTCTCCCTTTCTTCCCCAAAACAAACATTATTATCAGTTTTGATGTATACTACACCTACTGTATATGTATATAGTATAAAAATAGATAGTATTATATATACATAGTACAGTCATATACTGCATAACGATGTTTCAGTCAAAGACAGACTGCATTTACCATGGTCGTCCCATAAGACTAGCACCATATAGCCTAGGTGTGTTGTAGGCTAAACTATCTAGGTTTGTGTAAGTACATTCTATGATGTTCACACAGGAACAAAATCACCTAACGATGCATTTCTCAGAATGTATCCCTATCATTAAGTGACACATTACTGTATATATGAAGTCTGTATAGTGTCAAAATATGGATTGGAAAAACACCAAATTTGTATATCTCATGTAACTCATATATCTCATTTTTTAAAATATATTCTTAAAATTGCTTTTAGTCTGAGAAATTTTAGAAGATAAATTTCAGAGTTAGTTAACATGGCTAAAAACTAGTGGCCATTTCTTCTTGGAAGATGCAAATAGAAGCAAAATTTAGAGCACGGACTTTATTGTAGTGAATTCTGAAAGCTATTTCATAAATTCTGAGATGAAACTGAGGATAGGAAAGGATTTCAAAGGTGGTGATGTGATGAAAAATACTACCAAGAAGGTCACATTTTATAATTTTAAAATTAAAAATGAAACAAGTCCAAAATAGATTTCAAAGGTGAACCCCGGTACTGTAAAAGATTATGGTGGTTCATCAAACTCTCATCCATGCTCGCTAAGCTCCTCTCTGGGAAGAACTTAATACAGCTTCAGAAATTACATTAACTCCTCAAACCTCCAGGGTACTGTTTACAAAGTTATTATCTGATGTACTAAATTTTCTTAGCACGTCAATTATTCTCACAACATCATCTATTCCCTGGGCTTAAGTTATGGCCTCCGTAAACCATATAGTTTTCTGATTACTTAAAAGTTCATGCGACTCCCAAAAGTGCTCAACTATTCACAGAAGTAATTTAGGGCACCTAGAAAATTCAACTAAACAAGTGAAATTCACTCTGATGCCACTGCGTCCATATGCATAAAGACAAGAATGGAAAAGGTCAATCTGATATATGCAAACCTATTAAAGATAGAATCTATTGACCGTACAATCAATCCAAATGGCCATTATGATGGGCAAGTAAAGCCAATTAAATAAAGAATGGTTCACTTATTGGTTTTATGTAGTCAGAGCGTTAGTACGTTATAAATGCTCCATAAGTCTGGCTCTCGGCCAAACCTCCTGGGATCATTAACAGTCCCTTGGTAATTCTATCAAAGAGAGAGGTATCGATCCTGGTATTCCAGCCAAATTCTGATTTACAGACTTATAGTCTACCCTCCCCAAATTCCCTGAGATTAAGTGATATGATCTGAGAAGATAACCACCCCTAGCTCCTAACGTGCTTCTCCCAAACCCAAGCCTCTCTCAAGAGGCCAAAATAGACTCTCTCTGGCCCAATTCGATGACACAGAAGCCTTGATGGGTTCACAGAAGCCTCTTCTCCCACCATACACTCAACAAAAAAAATGTACATATTCTAATCCTTTTTTAGCCAGAGATGTGTTTTCAGTCATTCCATTGGCAGGATCAACTGAACAGGACATGAACAAATATTTATTTACAACTATCTAATTTCTCCACAGACCATCCTAGGAATAACAGAGAGATGAAGTGTGAGGAGCAAAGTTGTGAACTTCAACTGCTGCTAGAAGAGAACATAAATAATTAGCCTTATTGTCTTTCCCCTTGGAAATAAACATTAGCTTTACTGGTTCAGCAATGGAGGTTGGAAAACACCAAACAATTCCATCATTTTAGCCAATTCAGAAATATGATCACTACTTTTTCCTAAGAACACCTAGGAGAGATCATCTTTAAAAGGGTGTAAACTACCACGGAGTAAAGTGGCCAGGCAGGAAAGGTAAATGAGTGTGGTGGCCCCCCACTCTGCAGGATACCTTGGATGAGAAACCATGGGCTAGGTAATTTTTTAAGTCATCATCAGTCTTACAATTTTGTCAATAAGAAAGTAAATAATAGGGTATTTATTTGTTTGATTTCATTTGAAAAATCAGTTGATTCGGTGAGAAAAAAATGAATTACTACGGTTTTGATCACAGGTTTTAATAGGCATTACATAGGCATTAACAGGTCGACAGAGCTTTAGTTTTAACATACTCTCTTTGCATCATGTGCATATAGCTCAAGCTACTTACGAACTCTAGGGAGAGATTCCTTTGGTAATAAGGGTTAGAGGCATTATTATAATGGAAAATAATAAAAATGACCATAGCTCAGGAAGCATTAATGCCATTTCTACGCATTTAAACTACAGCATAGTTGGCTGCGAAACATAAATACCTCTAGTTAACACATAAGCACATATTGAGAGTCTAAAAAATCAGCTTTTCTCTTTTTAAGCAATACTGACACTCATTAGCACCTTTGAATATAATTTCATGCAATTTAATTTTTTTATTTATAAAACTGTTTCCAGGTGTGATTATTATTCATTCATCACAGGATATATTTTTAAAAATAAAAACTGACAGCATTCATTTCCAAAATTTATGTATGCTGGTAGAATACTCTAATTATACAACAAAGTAATTTTGTTAATGCAATTTTTTGGGGTATTAGCTTACACTCCCTAAAGACGTTTGCAAAGTTAAAAAAAAAAAAATTTAAACTCCAAAGTCCAGGTATTTTCCACTAACTCTATTCACTATTTCCTTGTGGATTATAACTATGCAACCCAAGGTGATATCTGGTAACTCTTTCTCAAGTTTCTTTTTTTAATTTGCTTAACCAGAAACCCCAAGGACGGGGAGAAACAGTATCGTTGATATAATCGTGGGCTCATTGTTACCAGAGGAAACTGTGACAACAGCCTATGAAAGAATTACCTCAGAAGGAGAAAACTCAGGAAATTTTCAGACAGACTTTATCTATTTGTGATTCCAGGCAAACAAAGTATGACAAATTACCCACAGTTCTAAAGAATTCCAGAAAGGTATTCCACTTTAGGTAGAGATGCAGTGCAGTCATTCATTCACTTAATATTTATTGAGCACCTACTTGATGACAGGAACGTACCAGGTGGTGAGGATCCAAGGGTGAAAAGGATGGTCTCTCCTCCAGTCTGGTGGGAGAGACAGATACACAAGGTCTTTGCCTGTGGTGAGAAAGATTGAGTGTGGCAGACGAGTTTCTCCTGGGAACGATGGTTATTCAGGAGAAACAGTTCGGCCCACTCTTTAGGAAGATCATCATGTTAAAGAACAACAAAGAACAAAATGTAGTAGCCTCAGGGCTCCTCCTCTGACTGAGACTCAGAGTCCGCCAGCAGAGACCCTGTGGTCTCCAGCTTAGAAGGTCCCCCCTTGCATAATGAACGCCCACAGATAATGTGTGCTATAGGACACTCCCTGACAATGGGGTCTGGTGGGACTTTCTGCCTACTGCATTGTTTATTTTTCCTTTCTCATAATTAAACCTCTTCTAATCCTACAAGGTAATAATATTTGCAAATGGAGAACACCTGGCTCTCCAACATGATGAATTTTCTAGGCTTCTGGGGAAAGAGTTATTCAAGCCAAAAGAAATCTAACATGCCCCCAGAAAGAAACCTGAGTCCTTCATAATATGAATACGTAGGCGCAGGGGTTAAATGTATTTTCAGCACAGAGAAACCACGAATAGTGTGCCTCTGTGTGCATGTGTGTGTGTGTGTGTGTGTGTGTGTGTGTGTGTGTAACCACAGTATTCTAAGCCTGTAGGGTGTGCTTTATATCTATATCATATGTTATCCAGATACCAGTTGTATATTATAAGCTGCATATGCAATACCATATGGACACCATAAAATATCACATGTGTTGTCAGGATAATTTTACTTTTAGTGCATGATTAAAATGTCTTATATTATATACCTATCTTTTCTGTGTGTACATGGATTTGCCTAACAAATTGCTTTCATTATCAAATTCAGATATAAATCAAAGTTAAAGTCTCTTTACTTAAATTTAATAAAAAGCAATATGGAAACGTGCATACAGTTTGTTTTTCTTCCCTAGATTTTTCTGCCATGCAGCATTTAACACTGGTGCAGCTGTCAATACCCATTCATCTGCTATCGGACAGCTTTTTCCTTTCACTCACTGTGACATTTTTAAAGTGGCAAAAAAAAAAGCTTAAAACAGCATATTTGTCACTTTTTTCTTCCTAGTGACCTTTTAAGCACTAGGGAAAATTACTCTATATGTACCAAACCCTTTAATCATTACACATACATTCACAATAGTGCTTTATATAGGGGTATCATTTAATTAAATTTAAGAAATTCACGTTGTACATGCTGCTGTTCATTTAATTATTCAAAAATTTAAACATAAGGAAACCTCATAGCTCTTAGCTATGGCAACCATGTAATGCAACTATAATTTATATTAAGACTCATTTTTTATAAGTCGAATTTCAGAAATAACTTGTACACATCCTCAGTTTCTGGCTTTTAAGTTCTGATACATAGAGACATGAACTACTCTTCTTCAGTGAGTAAAAAATATACGTGGATGGTGAGACATCACAAGGAAGGTTTTGAGAAGGAAGATGTAATATTGAGTCTCGACCCTATTTTGGATCAGCTGAGTGACCTTGAGGGTGTCACTGTGTATCTCTGATTTGCTCCTGGTATCTCATCATGTGAAAAATAAAATACTGATAACCACTTCTCTTCACAGTGTGACTGAGGACCAAATTAGCAAATATTTCTGAATATGCTCTGAAATCTATAAAAAATGAAGACTACAACTTATAGTTCAAAAACAAATATCCTCTAGAAGTGGTGGAGAAATTTAAAATTCTTATAACACACCAGAAAGAAATCAAATGTTTAAAACAATCTAAAATACCTACACCAGCAATATATTATTTAGAGTTACTGTCTTTTGTGAAAATAGAAACAGAAATCCTGCTGCACCGGCTATAAAATGGCATTAAAAATTGCAAAGGGTAATGATTCTGAATTGCCCATTTAGTCTCATTTTTATTCCTAACACTTTCGCTACAACTGGCATATCTTTAGAAGTGACCAGATATTTTTTCTCCTACCCTCTCTATTCTTTGGCCTCGAATAATGGAAAGTGAATGGGCTTCACATCTTAGGACAGAATATCTACTTCCCCACTTATGAGTTGGTCACCGAGACTAACTTAGCTTCTCAAAGCATCCTCTTCCTTGTCTCTCCAAAAGAGAACTTAATACTTATCACATAAGGTTCTTTTTTTGGGTCATAAATAGCGTATATTCAGGGCCTCGTACATATAAGCTCTCAATAAATGGTATTCTCACTGTTGTTCTGGCAAGCAATCTCTTACTACACTTTGCTCCAACAGCAAAAAGAGGACTTACAGATTCTGCAGTTTGGAAAGAATCAAGATGCAGATCTCCCCATCCTTCAAGTAGTCCTCTGGGAGCCCTCGTCATTTGGTTTTGGCATCCTGGTGAAGCAAGGGCTGGATCTCCTCAAGGACAGGATTGTCGTTGGTTTGGAACGTCAGGAGTTATGTTTGTAAGCTAGATGAAATTCGAAATTGGCCCCCATAGACGGAGGGCAAGGAGCGACTGAAGAAAGGGGCAGACCACTTCAGATTGGTAGGTGGCAGTTTTGCTAAGCAAGGGAGCTGACATATGAGGCTTGTCTTGGGCAGCTGCAAGACGAGTAGATCTCCACACCCGCTGGCCAGAATCTTAAAAGTTTGTTTAGAGACCTTAACTGGTTTCAGTCACGTATACTGTCCAGATGGTCTCAACAACACCTTACTCTCTCAAGGCTATGTCCTTGAAATAGCTCCTAGTGTGGGAATGGTGGGTGGAACATACATTCCAAGGACTGGGGAGGGGGTGAGGGATCCACCTGGTGGTCAACCACAGATCACGTCCTCTCGATGACCTCCTTGAACAATCATGGTGTATTTCTCCCCTCCCCAACAGCTGTTTCATATACACAGGGAAGTGGGGGAATGGGCTCGAGTCATGCCTGGTGGGAATAGGACTGTTCTAATACAGTATACTAAACATCAGAATAAAGATGAGTCCTAGGATCACTTGAAGCCGTCATGTCAGTGAGGTTTGCAACAGGAACTTGGGCTGGTATTAAAGGATGCCGGAAATTTGCCAGGCTGGCAGGACTGAGGAGAAAGATTCCCTAACAAAGACAATAGCATGTTCAAATCTCAGAGAAATGAAACAGCATGGATGGTTCACTGTTGTTGAAGCACGATTTAAGAGCAGATGGAGATCAACAGTGTTTGTATTATGGTACCATCCTGAGAAGAAAGGTTTTATCCTCCCTTCAGCCAGGACCCAAAGAAGTTTTCAGTCAGGAAGAAACATTCCCTGATTTGTGTTTTACAAAGACCACTTTAGCGTTTGTGCAGAGAATGGGTTGGAGTGGGAAGTGATTGCACAATGAGAGATTAATGGTACACTTTGGAATAGTCTAGACAAGAAATAAAATGAGCCTGAACTAAGGCAGTACTGGTGTAGGTAGGAGAAGAGGAAAAATAGGTGATAGAATCAACAGAACTTAATAAATGAATCGAAGGAGTGAGAAAGAGAGAGGACTTGAGGATTATTTCTAGTTTCCTGGCTAGGGTGACTGAGTGGATAGTGGACAGATTAAACATAATAAAATGACATATATTTCAATATGAAAATGCTTGAACACCATTACACCAGAAGACGTAATGAAGCAGTAATATGTTTGCACTTATTTACAATAAATGTTTCGATTTTAGAGACATTTTGTTTATATTTGACATTTTGTAATAAAGGCTAAATAACTGTGTTCCTATATACTTAAAATCACCTTGAATGTGTAACAGCTACAAATGCTAGGCCATCCTATGGGCAATGATATGTTTTTCCAAACTGAGGGATAACTCTTAGTAACATTATATCATGCTTGATAATTCTCTCAACAAAACATGGTTTAATTTCCCTTCCATTTACATGGTAGTTGGATTCTTATAAAATTCTGTATGTGTTTAAATGATTCAAACGTAGATAAAACGGTGTTGCATTCTAGGCTTGGAAAATTGTAAACAGCATTTTTCACCCACTTGAATGGCTATTGGGAACATTTGAAGTTGTACAGAATACAGGGCAATTCTTTGTGTGAGAGTGTCCTGTGCAATACAAAATCTTGAGCGTCTCTGCCTCCTCAGATGCTATGGTGACAACTAAATCATTGTGACACCTAAATCACTGGGACAATTAAAAATCTTGTCAACAAATTTCCAAAACATTCCCCAGGGGATGGTATCACTCTGACTCCCATTGAGAACCAGTGTGCTTAAGGAATGTTCCAGAGAAAACACCACAGCCTCCTCTTCCTCAGCGTCTGTGGGGACCATTTCAGCCCAGAAATAAAAAATGACTTCCTTAAAAGGAACTTTGATCTTGCTAGTTCAAGAAATCTTCTTAGATTGACTTAAATTGTACAAGACACACTAATGGCCAATCAGAAAGTAGGAAAAGGAAAAAGACAATATCATATCCATTCTATAGTTTTTAGAAAACATCTCATCTCCATCTCCGAGTGTTGGTGTGACCTTTGGCAATTCATGAACAGTAACAGTCCCAGCTAGTCCAGGAGTAGAGTTGGAGGCAAGATATGGAGAATGGCCGTATCTTTACTTTATGGCTGCCCTTACCCACTGGTTTGTTGAATCCAGTGGTGTGCTGGAGCCGGCTCGCACCGGCTTTTGAGAGCCAGTCTAAATTTTCTGGAATTTTGTGAGCTGGTTGACAATATATTGGAAGCTTGAAATTGGCCATGGCGGTAGTATTTAAACCATGGAAATTGGAAGACACTACAGATCAGGCCTCTCTCCACTTCCCAGAGGTGGTTGTGAAACAGTTACCAGTACCCTTTTGGTTGAAGTTCTCCTCTATCTTGTAGTAAAGGGAAACGTTGTCATCGGGGAGGCATTTTACAAAAGCTCATCGTCCTCTACATCCTGTCTGGCCTCACAAGTTGCTCATTATAACTTTAATGCTTGGTGATGACACTAATGTTGCTGTGGACACCTGAATGCTGTTTCTCTGAAGCATCTATGCAAGTGTCTCGTGGACGAGCAGCCACTGTGCCAGGCACTGATATAGGAACTAAAATGACTCACCCTAAATAGACACCTCTGCCACATCCTAGCACTTCCCCGTCAAGGAGTACATTCCGGTCCTCCCCAGCCCTCTTACAGCAGCTAAGATTTACTCAAAGCTTCAGCTTGGGTATAAAAACAGACTCATTCATTCTTCACTCCTTCTGCTGTTCCTGCAAGACCAAGCCACAATGGCCTCAAAAGAAACTTGAAACTCAGAAATCCCTGAGCTTCGGTTTCTAGGCCAAAAAGAGTTAAGAGTTTTGTCAGCTTCAGGTCACTAGAGGCCTCAGAAGTCAGTCAAATCTGCCGACTCAACACATTTTGCTTTAAATAGGAAAGATGCTAACTGAAGTTAAATGGCAAAAGAGATTTCCAGGGAGTGGTAAAACGAAAGAGAAGGAAATGTGGAGTAATGGTAATGATTCCTGCTTCAAACAACCTGACAGCACTTTCACTAACTATTCTCTTGCCTTTCTCCACCATGTCCTCTGAGTTAAGTATGGTTTTGGCCATTTTACAAGTGGTAAAATTAGAACGGATAGATAAACAAGCTAGTTCTAGGACATTTGGAGAAATCTGAACTAAAATCCTGTCTTCTGATATCTTCCTCTCAATCATTGTGACTCTAGATACTTGTTTCCCATTTGGTAACATGAAGATAACATAACTCAATTATCCCTTGAACCACATCTAAGCTTAGGCTTTTAGGCACATGAATCTCTTTTTGAATAGTTGAAAATAGTCAAACATTCATTTAGTTCAACTGAATTCTAGCATCTTTTAAAAAAATCAATATAAGCTACCATAACTCCATGTGCTATTTGCTCCTTATATCTTTATTCTCTTTTTCCTTTTTTTAATGCAGCTTTATTGAGATATAATGAGCATACAATAAACATAGTAAGTGTCCAATGTGATAAGTTTTGATATATATATAAACCCATGAAACCATTACCACATTCAAGATAGGAATTATTCCATCACCCTCAAAATTTCCTCACGTCTTTTGTAATTCCTCTCACCTAGCCATTCCACCCACCCCCATCCCCTGGCAACACATGATCTTCTCTGTCAATATAGATAACTTTTCATTTTCAAAGTTTTATTAAAATAGACTCATACAATACGTACTCTATGTCAGGCCTCTTTCACTCAGCATAATAATTTTGAGATGTATCCAAGGTTGTTGTATATATCAATAGTTCGTTCCATTTTATTACTGAGTAGCATTCCATTGTATGAACACGCCACAATTTGTTTATCCATTGACCTATTGAAGGACATGTGGCTATTTTCCAGTGTGGGGCTATTTACAAATAAAGCTGCTATGAACATTCATGCAAAAGTCTTTGTACGGATGTTTGATTTCTTTTCTCTTAGTAACCCACCTTACCTGACCTTAGAGTGGAATGGCTGGATGATTTGTAGGTGTATGTTTAACTTTTTAGGAAACTGACAAACTTTCCCAAAGTGACTCTTCCATTTTACTGTCCCAACAGCGTGGTTTGAGAGTCGCAGTTCCTCCCCATCCTGGCCAACACTTGATACGTCAATCTTGTTAATTTTAGCTATTCTAATAGGTGTGTGGTAGTATCTTATTGTGGTTTTAATTTGCATTTCCTTACTGAATAGTGACCTTAAGGATCTTTTCATGTGTTTATTTGTTATCCATGTAGCTTCTTTTGTGAAGTCTGTTTAAATCTGTTGCCCATTTTTAATTGGGTTGTTTTCATATTATTGAGTTTTAAGAGTTCTTTATATGTTGTGGATACAGTCCTTTAGCAGATATATGCTTAGCAAATATTTTCTCCCAGTTTGTGGCTTGTCTTTTCGTTCTCTTAACGTAATCCTTTGGAGAGGAGAAGTTTTTAATTTTCATAAGGTCTAATTTATCAATATTTTATTTTATAGATCATGCTTTTGGTATCATAGCTCAGAAATATTTGTCTAATCTAAAGTCCCAAAGATTTTTCCTTGTGTTTTCTTCTAGATGTTTTATAGTTCTAGGTTTCACGTTTAGGTCTATGATCCATTTTGAGATTTTGAGTTAATTTTTGGGTGTTGTGGAAGGTTTGGATTGAAGTTTGTTTTGTTTTGGTTTGCATATAGATATCCAATTATTCCAGCACCATTTGTTGAAAAGGCTATCCTTTCTTCACTGAATTTTCTCTGCACCTTTGTCAAAAATCAATTGTCCATATATGTGTGGGTCTATATCTGGACTTTTCTGTTTCATTGATCTGTTTGTCTATCTTTATGTTATTACCATAGTTTATTGATTACTGTAGCTTCATAACAAGTCTTGAAATCAGGTGGTATTACCTTCTTATTTTGTCCCTCTTTTGCAAAGTCATTTTGACTATTCTAGGTCCTTTGCATTTCCATGTGAATTTTAGAATCACCTTGTCCATATCACACACACATACACACAAAGCCTTCTAGGATTTTGACTGGAGTTATATTGAGTATGTAAATCAATTTGGAGAGAAACGACAATTGTATTTCTATATATGTGCAACAAACACTCAAAAATTAAAAATAACATCACCTGCAATAGCATCAAAAATATAAAATACTTAAAAATAAATCTGATAAAAGATGTGAAAGACCTGTTCACTGAAAACTACAAAACATTGCTGAGAGAATTACAGCAGACCTAAATAACTGAAGCAACATATCTTGTTCACAGATCAGAAGACTCAGTACTGGAACAATTTCTTCTTCCATTTACTAATAGAAGCCACTGCATTTTAGCTTCTTTTGGAGGTAGGTGTGGCCATTTGACTATGTTCTGCCTAAAAAAATCTGGGCAGAAGAAATACGTGTAACCCCTGGGTCATCTCTTTTTCACTTTCTGTTTTTCCCTTCCCGTGGACTGGTGAGGATGAGGCCAGCTCTCTAGGACAGCGCCTTTTCAAGTATAGTCCCCTGGCCAGGAGCATCCGCATCACCTGGGAACTTGTTAGAAATACAAATTTTCCGTCCTCACCCCAAACCTACTGAGTCAGAAACCCTGGAGTTGGGGCACAGCCCTCAGTGTTTTTAAAAGCCCTCCAGGTGGTTCTGATGCATGCTAACATTTGAAAACTGTTGCCCTGGGGACCGCAAAGCGGTCAATTAGGTCAATTGAGACCTGGTTGGCTGACATCCTCACTGAGCAGTCCCCCAGTCTCCCCAGACTGCCAGCCTACCTCCATCCTCTTATATGATGGAAAAGTAAATTTCTCTTGCTTGAGACATTTGTAATTTCTGTCTCTTTGTTATACCAGCTTAACCTGTCCCTAACTATACCTCCTTCTTGCCTCTATGTGATATTATCCTGCCCTGTGTCAGGAAAGATTCACTTTTAGGATACACTGTTTATCTCAATGATAGTATCAAGAGCATCACTTCATGTCAAGGATTGTGTTTGTAAGGACTGCACACTGAGGGATGCATAGTAATTATAGGTAGTATCTTTACTATATAAATTTTGATACTTTGAAAAGTTGGATAAATAATAAAGTTACATAATATGCTGTATTCAGAGATAAAATTTATAAATTGTCATATATGTCAGTCCTAAAAATTAAAATATAAAAAGTGTTCTTTCTGCCATTTCCCCTTTTTGCTTTTAATTTAATTTCTTTTCTTTTTCTCTAACTTTGAAGAGGAACTATGGGGTTTTTCTTTTCCCTCCAAAGCATCTACTTTTTCCAATCCTCTCCCATCATGTGGGTACTTTACTGTCAACAGCAGCAAGAATTACCCAGAAGACTCTTTCAAAGGAATTAAAAAGTTATGAATAGCCCTAGTTGCGGCAAGTAAGAGAAATAACACTTTAAATGATATTCACACTTGATTGTTCTAATCAAATCTTCAAGCAAGAAAAAAGAAAAAATTGGAAAAAATGTCCTATTATTTTATTCAGATAGATAGGTAGAAGCTTTTAACCTGATATATATATATAAAGATGCTTCCCAAAATATAGTAAAAGTACAATCCAATAAGTCTTGGTGGAAATTTTTCAATAATTCATCATGAAGCACCATTTATGATGCTTGAGCAAACCTGTTAAATGACTTGAACACATGCTGGTGACAGGAGATTCAGGTGTTTACAGTTCATTCAATAGTCTACTTATTTCTTAAGCACCTACTCTGTGTCAGACAGCCTCTTCAGTTTTTGAACAGCTATAATTGTTTAAAAGTTCTAACTCATATTGAGATGAAATCCTCCTGCAAATGGCTTCAACACAGCTCCACTGCAGAAACACACTGTGTTAAGGGCAGGGGATATGGACACAGCTGCCTTCAGGGAGCTCACAGTGTCGTGAGGTTAGGGACAAGGGATCTGACAATGGAATTAATAAATGCCAGGGCCGGCCCCCGTGGCTTATCAGTTCAGTGCGCGCACTCCGCTACTAGCGGCCCGGGTTCGGATCCCGGGCGCGCACCGACGCGCCACTTCTCCGGCCATGCTAAGGCCGCGTCCCACAGACAGCAACTAGAAGGATGTGCAACTATGATACACAACTATCTACTGGGGCTTTGGGGAAAAAAAGGAGGAGAATTGGCATTAGATGTTAGCTCAGAGCTGGTCTTCCTCAGCAAAAAGAGGAGGATTAGCATGGATGTTAGCTCAGGGCTGATCTTCCTCACAAAAAAAATAAATAAATAAAATAAAATAAATGCCAATACAGAGATGCACAAAGTGTTTTGAGAAACTGGAGGAAGAATCTACTAACTCTGCTAAAGGAGTGGTCAGAGAATGTTTCAGAGAGAACATGGTATTAGAGAGAGTTCTAAAAAATGAATAGGAATCAAAAGAGAAAGAACATTCCAGGTACAAGGGAGAGTATGGCTACAAGCATGGAAGCATGAAAAAGCATGACATATTTAGGAACCTTCCAGTAGTTCAGTATGTCCCAAGTAAAAGTTTGTGGGATAGAAAAGATAAGACTGGCAAAAATCTGCAAGAAGCAATTTAGGAAGAGACTTGTACCGCATAATGAGGAGTTTGGCTTTTATTCTCTAGGCAATGGGGAATCAGTAAAGAATGTTAAGAGAGGGAGTGACATGACTAGCTTTGAACGATTACTCTGACTGAAGTATAGAGAGTGAATCAGAGAAAGGAGAAAACATAAGAAACAATGGAGAGACTTGTAAACAGTTTGTTTCTTCTCCTTTCTTTCTCCTACCCTCTATTGTTCCTGCCTCCTGAAACAGGAAATATGTCTAAACTAAGGTAGTAGGAGTGAGAATACAGGGGAATCAACAGATTTGAGAGATAAGGAAATAAGATCATCATCAGTACTTGATCATCAGTGACCAATTCAATATGGGGGTTGAGGGAGAAGGCTGTGATTTTGCCCCCTGCAGCATCACAAAATTCTTCCCTATGATAACTCTTCAGTCACTTGAGAATAATTATCATGTTTTTTCCCTCACCGCTCAAACAATCCAATGCTCAGGGCTGGCCCGGGGGCGTAGCGGTAAATTTGCACGTTCAGCTTCGGAGGCCAGGGGTTCGCCGGTTCGGATCCTGGACGCAGACATACTCACGGCTCATCAAGCATGCTGAGGTAGCGTCCCACATAGAAGAACTAGAAGGACCTACAACTAGGATATACAACTACGTACTGGGACTTTGGGGAGAAAAAAGAAAAAGAGGAAGATTGGCAACAGATGTTAGCTCAGTGTCAATCTTCTTTAAAAAAAAAAGTGAAATTTTAAAAAAACGAAAACCAACGCTCATCTCTTCAATCTAAGAACAATAAAATGCCATTCCTCAGTCCTACTCTCCTCCAGTGTTTAATTAGGTAAAAAGGGTGCCTTACCTAAAATTTCTCAACTCAACAATATACTCAAAACTCAGTCAGCAGAGAAACGTCTTCTTCTTCTGCCTATAGGTGTTTACACCAGCCAAAACATCTCCCTTGCTGTACAGTTGTCAAGAAAATATATTAATGCCTCTAAATCAAGAACAAAAATAAAATCACTCAGAAATAAAGTTTAACATTTCATATTTTTGGCACTTAAAATATTCGTCTATTTGTGCTATCCTAACATGAGCATATGACTTGCAAAGTGAAGTAGCCATAAATCAGGCGACTATAACACCCTTCCTCGCAGACATTTGTCAGGAAAAATCATTAGTATACTGGCTAACAGAACACTAATAAAGCAGTACATTTCATCTCATCTGGTCCTTATTCAACAACAGCAAAGAGTTCCAAAGCGCAAGACAAAGAAAATTAGAATCATCATTATCCTGTACCCAGCCCAACTGATGAAGCACATTTCTTGATGCTGGCAAAACTCCTGGACCTAATCTTTATTTTTTAACCTATTGATTCTTTTCCATCAGTGACAGACTTGTTCTGCCACAGGCGATGGGTTTCCAAATTGGCCCAAGGGAGGCACGTGGGTTAGAAACAATATTGTCATTGGCCTAGTTTTGACAGGATTGGTGGAAAATCAGACAACTGTTGTGTTTTGGAGTTGTGGGCTAATAGTGCCCTCTGTTTTCCATTTTTGCTCCCATCAACAGAATCTCCAGATGGCCAAGAAGCCACTAGAATGGAAGTAATGTTCCCGTATAGTGGAAAAAGACCAACCCCATAAACGCTCTAACATCTATCTAATGGCTTAAAATAGCAATCTAAGCGGTTAAAGGTGAAGGGAAAAAAAGGAATACATAGCAGAAACTCTAGAAGCCTCACTCATTTCACCAACATACTCAGTCTCTTTAGAGCAATAAATTCATTGCAGATTCCAGCACTCTCAAAATATCTCACCCATCCTCCCAAACGCCAAACCTTATAGCCCAGTGGACCACAATGACATGAAAGATTTGTAAGACTCTTCCTAAACTCCCCAGAGATTCTGAGTCAGTGAGTTCACAAAGGAGCATAGGAATCAGTAATTTTAAAAAATCTTTCCAGATGATTCTGATAGTCACAGTGGAGAACCATTTAGAGGAGTCTGAGGTCTACCTGTGAGAGGGGTTTTCAAATGAGAGTACTAGACAGGGAAGTAATCAGTTGGGTAGCTTTTCAGTTTACACCCATCCTCTGATCCCACCCCCAGGTTTCATCAGTGCCTCCTAGTGGATAGAGAGTATAGTACCCAGGATGAGTATGATCCCCAAGTTGAGAACAAATGCTCTTTGGAAAGAAGAATCAGGGAACTGCCTGGAGAAAAAAAATACTTCCTCTCTGAACGTGTGAACACTTAAAATTAGCAGAATTCAATTATGAAGCCACTATCTTCTTCACCTTCACCCTCAATTTTGGTTCATTCTAATGGGCTAGTTCTTCCTCTGCTCCTGGAAGAAATTCTGGGAAGATGGAACTGTTTTTTTCAGGCATTCTCAAATAATAAAGTTATTTTGCCTGAAAAAGAGTCTCATCTTATAGTTAAATGTCAAGTCAAAAACCAGAGTTTAAAGTTAAAATTTCCCTCCTCCGCCATTTGAACCTGCCCTCCCAGTTTGGGCTGACACATTTAATGTTTTCTCAGTTTCCTTTCCTGCTTCTCCCCCTTCTCCACCTCGCTCAATCAGCTTCTTCTCCCCTATTCAAGATTGAAGGTGGGACTGGGGTCAGGAGAAGGAAGGGAGAAGAGGTAAAGATGTTGAGAGAAAGGTCTTGCCTGACCAAAATTGATGCAATCTGACACCGGTTCCCTCCGGCTAGCTGATATATAAAGCTGACTCTCACTCAGGAGACCATTAAGTGTTTTTTGAAGAGCTCCTGCCCTCACTGAGACGTCTCACCTGCCGAACCAGGAGAGTTTATTTCCTCTGGCTCATGGCTTACAATTCCTCCATCCAGTTCCTGACTTCCACCATACACCAGCACCCTTTCTCTGATGAGCTCTCCTTGCCCTTCCTACCCCAAGTACTTGGGCAGGACCTAAGGTAGTTCAGCTTCTTTTGCACGTGTGGCCCATACTTCACCCATAGAAAAGACTCATATGTCATTCCCTGTCCCACCATCAAAGCAGGAAGCTCTAGCCAGAGTATCTTACTTTTAGGTGCTTCAAGCATGTGTCAGACACCAGTCAACTGTGTCCCCCAAACAGCAGGGAATCATATTGGGGTCTCCAATGTATCCCTTTGAAGCCCATTTTGCTTGACTTGAGGCAAAGAAGAAGCTCCTCCTCTACTGTATCCCTACGAGGGAAAGGGATGGGCATTATACTAAAAACTCTCTCTGAGAAGTCCTTTTTTATATCTGCAACCAACTCCTCTCGATCTCTCCAACTTCTTTCACAGATTGGAGGTGGATGGTCTGCAAAATCAGTTCATAGCTGCCATCTTCTTAAAATGTGTTTAAGTGATCTTGCACCCTCCTTGGCATGCACTGCTTCTATTGTCTTGAGATCTTGGATGAAACAGAGATTTAAAGAGTCCAACTTTACAATTGGTGGCTAAAATCCTAGTCCTTTAGTCTGCCAGACTGAGAAGGGCAACGGATTTACATTAGAGGATCTGAACATGCCCTGCATTCAGTTGGCTCTTTGACATTTGAAGTCTGGGCAGACTGGCAGTTCCCATTTGCCAAGGAGCAATTACTTCTGTAGTAATTAGGACTGAAATCAAGTTGCCTCTTTGAATCAAAAGCAGTTATCTGCACAAGATAACGTTCAACCAGTGCAGACACAGAAGAGTAAATAAACAACCAACGTTTCTTCAACCAGATGCGGCACTGAATTTCATAGCAGATAAAGATTTTTAGAGTATTAAACATTGCAAGGCTATCATCATAAGGATACCAAAGAGATTTATTAATTAAAGCCAAAATCTGGAAACATAAACTGAAGTGATTATTATTTATGTTTATAATAGGAAAGAAACAGAGGGACAAAGGGGGAAGAAAGAAGGAATCGTAAGTGGTAAACTGGAAAGCGAAAGTTTAGATATATGAAGGATTCTAAAGATCACCTAGTTTGAGCCCTTTGTTTTACATAAAATAATACTAATAATAATAGGCAACGCTAGTGAGCATTTACTAAGTTTTAAGCACTTTATTCATGTTATTGCATTTAATCATCACATATGAAAGGCTGTGGTAGACTAGATTCTATTGTTCTCGGGTCTTCACTCGCTCCCTCTCTCCAGCACACTACAGTGGGCAGAATATGTTTCTCCACCCTATTGATGTTGCACTTGGCCGTGTGACTTGCTTTGACTAATGGGTTGAAAAAGAGATGAATGAAGTGTGTTTGTGTAATTTGACTTGTCATCTTTCACTCTTGAAATTGTTGCTGGTCCAAAGAGAATAAAGAAACATGAGGAGCAGACCCAAACTCAATCTGAAGCCTAGAGCCAAGGCCAACCAGTGAACGTCCTGAAGCAGATATGGCCCAACAAACTTGCAGACCCACTACTTAGGAAAATTAATGCTTTGGTAAGACAGTGAGCTCTGGGTAGATTGGTAGGTGGCATTATTTTAGCAACAGTTGACTGATATGGAGGCCTAGGCAAAGAGAAAGAATTTCTGTTCATCACCAGGACTGAAATAAAGTTCAAAATCATCATATTTCCAGTTTTCCCCATATTACCTATTTGTCTCAATTTAGATACTTTGACTCTAACCTGTGGTATTGCTAGAAGTTAAGGATTTTATTTGGAAAAGAGTTCTACAAGGAACTCACGGAATTTCTAAATTACTAAAAGAACTGAAAATATGCCCTCTTCACTCCCCCCTTTTTTTTAATGTTTACTCTGTGTGGGATGTAAAGACAACCAAACAGACATCTACACCTTGGCTCAAGCAACACATCAGCTCTGGATGAACAAGAACAAAGCAGATTGGCAAAAGTTTTTCATGCAAAATGGACCATCAACTGCCAGGACCAGAAGCACATAAATCTTTGGCATTAATTGATGGGTGTTTCTTGATAGCCTATGCAATATCAGGCTGAGAGCAAAGGTCGCAGTGGGGAACTGGTGCTTGGGAAGTGGCTAAAAAGTATAAGAAAGAGATCTTCCCTTAAGAAATTTTAGCTTCATTAAAAAGAAGCTCTCAGAGGTTCAAATTCATTGCTCCAAACCCCAAAACATTCAGAACTGCATGGAAAGTCATAATTTGCTTAAAAAGTAAATTTCAAAATTATTAACAAACTAAAACATCTTTCCCTACCAAGTAAAACCTATAGCAAGGGGTCGGCCTGGTGGTGCAACTGTTAAATGGGCACACTCCGCTTCGGTGGCCAGGGGTTCGCCGGTTTGGATCCCCAGCGCACACCGCTTGTCAAGCCATGCTGTAGCAGCGTCTCACATAAAGTAGAGGAAGATGAGCACCGATGTTAGCCCACGGCCAATCTTCCTCAGCAAAAAAAGAGGAGGATTGGCAACAGATGTTAGCTCAGGGCTGATCTTCCTCACACACAAAGAAAGAAAAAAAAAACTTACACCAAATATCAACACAGTGGTGAAAATTTTAAAGCATTAAATCTAAAATTAGAACCAAGACAAAAATGGCTGATACCACCAGTTTTATTCACATTATACAAGACGTCTGAACCAGTAAAATAAGAAAGAAAAAAGAAGTCAAAAACATGAGAACTGGAAAGGAAAAATCAACAACCATCATTATTTACAGACTATATGGTTGTATATCTAGAAAACTCAAAAGATTATATAGATAAAGTATTAGAACAATTAAAAGATTTTAACAAGGTAGCTGGATATAAGATTGTTTTGAAATCAATTTTAAAAAGTCAATTGCACTTTTAGATACTAGGAACCAACATTTAAAATACATAACTTTTAAAAATACCACTCAAAAATAAAAAATAAAGTGTGTGAATAGATTTAACAGAAGCTTTGTAAGCTCTCTAAGAAGAAAAATATAATACTTTACTGGACGGCATGACAGATGACTTAAAGAAATGAGAGATATACCATGTTCATGGGTTATATGAACATATATGTATTATAACCATGTCAGTTATCCCTAACGTCTTCTGAATATTCAATTTAATTCCAGTCATAGTCCAATACAGTTTTATGGGACATTGAAAGCTAATTTTCACAAATCATATGTAGATTAATGGATGGATAGAGAGATGGATAGTTATGTGACAAAGCAATATATTAAAATGTTAATTGTAGAATCTAAGTAGTGGGTCTACGAGTCTTTGCTTACTATGAAATTCTTTCAACTTTTTTTAATTTTTGAAACTTTTCATAATAAAATGTTGAGGGGAAATTATTTGGAAAGTTCAAGGGCTAAGAATGGGCCAGACACTCCTAAAAAGGAGTGCTTTGTGCTTTACCACAAAGAAAAAGCTTGAATAAAAGTTATAATAATTAAAAGAGTATGGTATTGGTGTGAGAACAAAAAAATGAATCAATGGCATATAATAGAGAGCAGGCATTTATGAAAACCTGATTTAGTCACACCTGACATTATAGATCCTAGGGAAAGGATGGACCGTTCAATAAATGGTACTAGGAAGATTGGTTACACATGTGGTAAATAATAAAAACAGTAAGGACAAAACTTTAAAACTTTTAGAACAAAAGTAAGAGCATATCTCTGAAATAACTTTACAAGGAGAAAGTTTTTTTTCTTAAATGACAAAAAAAGGCATAACCCACAAAGGAAAAGACTAATAAATTTTATTACATTAAAATTAAAAACTACTGTTCAACATAAGGTGGCATTAAGAGAGTGAAAGATTATCTCATAACCTGAAGTGGTTAATTTCAACTCATATAACTGAGAAAAGATTAATATTTATATTTTATAAAGAACTTTTATAAATCTTTGAGAAAAAGATAAACAACCTTATAGAAAAAATGTACAAAATACACAAACAGGCATCTCACAGATGAAGCACAAATAGACCATACATATATTAAAACACATTCAAATCATCGATGATAGAGAAAATATGAATTAAAACCACAATGAGAGTTTTTTAATTGGGTGATATGTATATGAATGTTTATTTTATTAATATTTTTTAAACTGGATACATATATACCATTTTATATATGATGTAATTTATCACACATGTCTTTTAAACAAATATATTAAATGTTTATGTCTTAATTAACAAAAATTATAGTGCAGAAGGATGCTGAAAAGCCTAATAGGGAAGTAAAAATCTAAAAAGCTTATCTGGGTGGAAAGAGATAAGCAAACTCTCTCAGAAATCTGAACATTTTAGTTCCCCCCACCCTTAAAAGAAAGAAGCCAAAACAAAGGTAGCTCTGGCTTATAATGCACTTTAGAAAATTTTAAACCTTCCATAAAGTATAATCTAGAAGCTTGAAAACCACATAAGACTTCATGAAGAGTTATTTATTACTCTCCTCAAAATTTATGAGTTGTGGCTTAAGTATATCTTTCCGTCCTAGGAAAAAGAGCAAGAGAGTGGAAATTATGACCAAATATCTCTCTTTCCTTCTTCCTTCCTTCCTTCCTTCTTTTCTTCCTTCCTTTCTCCCTCTCTTTCTCCCTCCCTCCCTTCCTTCCTTCTACTTCTCTCCCTCCTTTCTTCCATCCTTTCTCTCTCCTTCTGTATTAGTTTTCTATTACTGCATAACAAATCACATAAAAAAATAGGAGCTCAAAACAAAACAAAACAAATTTATTATTTCAGAATTTCTATGGGTCAGGAGTCCAGTCACAGATTAAGTGGATCCTCTGCTGAGGCCTCTCCAGGCTGAAAGCAAGTTGTGGCCAGGGCTGTGATCTCACCTGTGACTCAGGGTCCTCTTCCAAGCTCATTCAGGTTGTTGGCTGAATTCAGTTCTCTGTGGTTGTAGGACTGAGGTCCCAGTATTCTCGCTGGGTGTTAGCTGGGGGTCACTCTCAGCTCCTAGAGACTGCCCTCAGGTTCTAGCTACATGGTGCTCCTCCAACATGCAGCTTACTTCTTCAAAGCCAGCAGGAGAATCTCTCTCATGCTTTAAATCTCTCTAACATCTTTTAAGGGTTCGCCTGATTAGGTCAGGCCCTATTAAGATAATCTCTCTTTTGATTAACACAAATTCAACTGACTAGGGACCTTAATTACAGCCAAAAACCACAAATTATTTAAGATATCTGAAACATAGAGTGACAGGTGGAATTGAATGGGAGAAAGCTAAAGAAATAAAGGCTAAGTCACATAGGACTTTGTAAGCCATATATGGAAAGTGGCTATTATCCTAGCAACAGTTAGAAACCATTGAAGGAGTAAAGGATTTTAAGGACAAAAATGTTAGAATGGAATGGTCATATTTGCATTTTAGAAGGATGGCTCTAGGAGGCAGTAAGAAAGATAAAGAGGGCAATTCACTTGAGCAAGTATTTGTGGGATGAAAGGGGAATATGTGGCAAAAATAACCCTAGAAACTATGCCCAGAATACTATGGCATGCTCTCAGAAATTCTTTAATTTGAAAAACAGTTACTCAGCATCTATTCTATGCCCAGGAACAATGCTTATAATCAGAAGAAAAGTCATATGCCCTTTCTCCCCTAGCCTACCACAAATATACACACATGGCTTTTGATAAAAGAATTGAGAGAGGAAAAGTCAAAATGCAAAAGAGAATCAAAACAGCATGGTACTGGCAGAAAAACAGACTCACAGACCATAGAACAGAATTAAGAGCCCAGAAATAAACCCACACATCTATGGACAGCTAGTTTTTGACAAAGGATCCAATAACATACAATGGAGAAAGGAAAATCTCTTCCATAAACACTATTGGGAAAACTGGATAGCCACAAGAAAAAGAATGAAAACAGACAATTATCTCACACCATACACAAAAATTAACTCAAAATGGATTAAAGACTTGAATGTAAGACCTACAACCATAAAACTACTAGAAGAAAACATAGGCAGTACACTCTTCGACATCCGTCTTAGCAGTATCTTTTTGAATGTCTCTTCAGCCAAGGGAAACAAAAGAAAAAATAAACAAATGAGACTACATCAAACTAAAAAGCTCCTTCATGGCAAAGGAAATCATCAACAAAATGAAAAGAGAACCTATCAACTGGGAGAATATATTTGCAAACCATGTATCTGATAAGGGGCTAATTTCCAAAATGTATAAAAAACTCATACAACTCAGCAACAAAAAAACAAACAACCCAGTCAAAAAATGGGCGGAGGATCTGAACAGACATTTTTCCAAAGAAAATATACAGATGGCCAATAGGCACATGAAAGATGTTCAACATCACTACTAATTAGGAAAATGCAAATCAAAACTACAATGAGATATCACTTCACACTCGTCAGAATAGCTATTATTTAAAAGACAAGAAATAAGTGTTAGAGAGAATGTGGACAAAAGGGAACCCTCATACACTGCTGGTGGGAATGTAAATTGGTGCAACCACTATAGAAAACAGTAGGGAGAGTCTTCAAAAAATTAAAAATGGAAATACTATGATCCAGATATTCCATTTCTGGATATTTATCCACAGAACATGAAAACACTAATTCAAAAAGATACATGCACCCCTATGTTCATTGCAGCGTTATTCACAATAGCCAAGACTTGGAAATGACCTAAGTTATTCATCAATGGATGAATGGATAAGAAAGTTGTGAGATATATATATACACAATGGAATACTACTGTGCCATAAAAAAAGATAAAATCTTGCCATTTAGGACAACATGGACGGACCTCGAGGGTATTATGCTAAGTGAAATAAGTCAGACGGAGAAAGACAATTATCGTATGACTTCACTCATATGTGGAAGATAAACAAACACATACACACTGAGAACAGATTGCTGGTTACCAGAGGGTGGGGTGAAAGAGAAAGGTGTAAAGGGGCACATGTGTATGGTGACGGATGGCAATTGGTGGTGAACACAACGCAGTGTATATAGAAGTTGAAATATAATGATGTACACCTGAAATTTGTATAATGTTATAAACCATGTGACCTCAACTTTAAAAAAAAAAAGATATAAAGATGGAAGATTTCTTCTGAGGCAGAAGAGGTAGAGTTTCAAAGGACAAACTTCCTTTTCCGACAATAAGTGAGGACAGGGGGATACACACACACGCTCTTGCATAGGGTATTTCTTCCGTAAAGAGGATGCTTAGCCGTGTGTGTATGTGTAAGTGCGTATGCTCTGTTTCCGTGTTGCTCAGGATGAAGGAACAAGCTTGTTTTTAAAATTACCATTCATATACTTATGCTTTTGCAAAATATAATAAAAAGAAACTACTAGAATAAAGAAATTTTAAAAAACAAAACAAAAAAATCTGCAAAAGAGAATAAAATTTAGGGGAGAAGATTAGCACACTGCGATCCACATCACATCTTCGTCTGTTGTTGCCACGTAGGGTAAAATTTCATTCTTAAATGTCCTTGAAGTTAAAAAGGATACAGAAAACTTGGTCAGTTACAAAAGTCATTGTCTCTACAGGATAAATTGTTCAGGAGAAGAACAAACATGGCTGATGGTGCAATTAAGTGAAAGTTTTCCCATGGATCCTCTGTTATTTTAAGTAATACACCAAGCATTGAAAGAGGTCAAAATAGAACAGTGACCAGTGCACAGCTGTGTTTGCCAAAAAACGTCTCCTGAAGAAGGAAAGAGGGAATATGGCTCTGCAGAGAGAAGGGGCAAATCCTAGTAATAAATTTATCTCCATATGGAACATTCAATTACTTCTCATTTGATTTGTCAAAGGGTTTGTTTTGTGATTGGAGCATCCCGTGTGTATAATAAATTGCTAACTTCATCTCTTGACCAACTTGTAAATCTTCATCCTTTTCAGGGATTAACTACTTGCTAAATTCATTTATCAAAATTAAAACTAGGTTTCAGAATGCTGCCCTCCAAATCCCAAGAAACTGTGAAAGATTAACCTTTGGCAGATCCTTCCAGACTGAACACCAGAGGGTGACATCAATGCAAGTGATTAATCGGAGCTACCTAAGGTCTGGGAGAGATGCTGACAGACATTTCCCCCCTGTGATAGCATAAGCCATCTCCTAATCAACCTAAGGATACACACACCCTGACACTCTCCATACTAATGGAACGCTTCCAATTAATATTTAGACTATCCATAGGAATTCTGTTTTGCAGTAGTAACAAAGGTTTTTACAAGTGTATCAGACCTGCTCACTTCTGTAAAACAGAATTTATTAACTCAGCCTTTTTTAATCATTCTAGAAGCATCAGTAGCAGAAGCAGAATGAAACGTCAAATCCAGAATGAATTAGTCAAAGCTTTTCTGTAATGCTGTTCTGAAAAAAGGACACTAGCTAACATTTTTATCCACTGACCCCTGTACCGTTGGAGTTGTATACAGTCTATATACTCATCTTAGAGAAACACATTCCTCTTCCTTCCTTCCTTCCTTTACAGCCTGTGGTGCTATCTTGGGGCCTTAGAGGCATTTCATCCAAATATCCACATTCACACAAAGTGTTCCAACACCTTCCCAGTACAATCCTTGACATTTTCTCTTCGCTCCCCGGGAGGCACACGCTATGAACCTGCTCCTTCTTGCATGTGAAATGGCAGCTGGGCTCCTTAATGGTTCCCTCAGATCCTCTACCTCTTTTATTCCTCAAAACAAACTCTTTGCCTCAGTTCATAACAGGTCTGATGACGCCCTAAATAAAGTGCCATCGAGACTTTGCTTCCCACTAAAGGGTATAGGTTAGACCCAGACGGAGGTATAAAACGGCATGTGCCCTATCAAAGTATTCCCAGATTCCCTTAATTACACTTTCTGGAACTGTTCCCTTTGAATCCTCTAAACCAGTGGTAAGCCATCTTTTCTTTTTCCCTTGGGGGCTACTAGCTTACAATGTAATCATTTAACTGGGGATCATACAGGTTATGCTAATTCCATTCCTTTTATAAGCATCTGGTAAAGCTAGCATTCCTGAGCATGTATGGTTGCCATGTACTGTGTGAAGCAATTTATATGCATTATGTTCACCAATCTTTACAACAATTCTCTAAGATATGTTCAATTACCAATATCCATTTAAACACCAGGGGACCGAGGCACAGGGAGTGCCTCGTAACTTATCTGAAGTCACACAGGTAATGAGTGGCCAGCCTAGGAGTCAGACCCTGGTCTGTTTGGCCCCAGAGCTGGGCCACACTCGCTAATGACTGCCTTCTCCTTCACCATGGGCAGAACTCCACAGTAGGTCCTAGACTCACGTGGACGGATGAGCCACATGGATGCAGAAGACAGTATTTCTGCCCCACCTCCACCTGGAGCTTAAATTCCAAGAAAAACATGTTAAAAGCTATTACAGAGTTAAGAATGGAATGGAGGTCCAGCATGGAGAATGGAACAGCTAACTCAGTCTAGAGGATTGAAGAGAGCTTCCCCAGAGGAGAGAGATTCAAGCTGTAAACGTGATGAAGAATACTCAAGCAGAAGAACAGGCAATGCACTAAAGCACAGTGTTAAAAGAGGACACATCCCAGGAAAGGCAGGAAGCTTGACACCACAGCGACAGAGCTGGGACAGTGGAGGGAGGAAGAGGAGGAGAGTGACGGGAGACTAGAAAGGTTTAAGCCGGGCCTTAATTGCAATGCCAAAAAGTCTGGATCTTATTTTTCAGGTATGGGAGCCAATTGCTTTTAAGCAAAAGATTGCATTATTAATGTTGACTTTTGGGTTTTTTATTTTTAAGGAATATTACCAGGTGGAAGTATGGATAATGGAGTGCAGTAGAGAGAAAGACCAGAAGCAAAGCCACATGTTTGGAGGCCAGAACAGTAACGAAAGCAAGACACAAAGAGGGCCTGAGCCAGCCCAGTGGCAGTACAGAGGAAAGGAAAGGCCTGAACGAGATCCATTTAAAACTTTCTCCTCACTACTTACCACTGTCTTTTATACCATATATGTACTTAATGATCTGTTTATTTTGTCTCCCACTAAATCGTAAATTCCACAAGAACAGGGAATTGTGCTGGATCCGTAGTGCCTAAGGCACTGCCCGGCAGAACCTCCATGAGTATATTTAGAATAAATCAAATAAACCCAAAGGAATTTAGGGACTGATTGGATTTAACAGATGAGAGTGTTAGATGACTAAAATTTCTAGCTTGGGAAACTGAATACATGGTGACAGCGATCAAGAATTCACAAGACAGTGTTGAAGTGTCTACAAAATTCCAGATTGATATATGTTGAAGGCTGTTTAAAGTTTGGGACTGGAGGAGCAGAGAAAAATTGAGACTGGTTTGAGAGATTTTAGAGTCATCAGTATAGAGTGAGAAATTGTGCTGAAACCATGCAAATGGATAAAACCAGCAGAGCCTACGAGACAGAGAGAGAAGAGGAGTAGGGAAAACCGCGAGCAACCTCAAAATTTAAGAGCTAGGAGAAGCCAGCAAAAGAACAAAGAAGAAATAATGAGAAAACTAAGAGGAGAACTGGGAGAGAAGGGTGTTCCTGGAAACCCCAGAGGAGAGTCTGGAAAAGCAGAGTCAGGCACATTTGAGGATGATGAGTCATGCCATTCACCATATCCCGGTAAAATAGAGAGAAGATAGAAGATTGGCCATTTGTATTTGGAAACTAGATAATCGTTAGAATCTTTAGAGAGAACACTTTTGCGCCTGGAGGCAAGGACAGAATGAAATTTACCGAGGAGGTGCGGATAGGGCTACCACCTGCTCACCAGCACCTTTGTGCCAATTAGCGAAAGGCACCTCTTCTGGGCAGAAGCAACCATGCACCAGGGCCCACGGACTGGCAGGCAGAGTGCCTGCTCCCCTCGAGCTGATTATCTCTATGCAGGGCAAAACCTGCCCGACAGCATGAGGTAGCACTTTGCTGGGAATTAGGCAAGGAATTACTTTAGGATAGTGAGACTGAATGCAAGGACCAATGAAGAAGTCAGTCTAAGATAAAGGAGAAAAGACAGCAAATGCAGTACAGTGCAAGAGATAGAAAGAATACACCTTAGAGTTTGAGGAGCACGGTAAGGGTTTGAAACAGAGGAAAATAAAACTTATTAGAGGCAAGAAAAATGATGATCTGATCTGCATTGATGGTTCACCTGAGGTTGGATGCTGGTGCCACCAATTGTACAGGTGTGTAATTTTTTTTCCAGCAGGGTTCAGAAGCTCAGCAACAAGAACAAAGAAAGTAAGTGGTTAGCTTCTTAAATTTTTTTGGAAAATTACAAAATATTTCTCATGTCAATTTTAACGTCAATATCAATTTTAGAAATTGACAGCAATCACAAAAATCTAGACTCTAGGAAACTACAGAAAAAATAACTTAGTTCCCTCAACACATAAATTGCAAGTTGAAAAAGAGAGAAAGCAAGCAGGAATCTGAGTAGTAAAAAATATGAAGAGAAAAATCAACCAATCTCAATGTGTGGACTTTATTTGGATACTGATTCCAACAAATTATAAAATAAGTTTTTTAATTGACATTAAGGGGCAATTGGAAATCTGAACATTAGGTGGATTTTGTAATATTAAGGAATTGTTAAAATTTTTAGGAGTAAAATTGACCTGTGGTTATGTTTAAGAGTCCTCGTGTGTGAGAGATATATACAGACACATTCATAGACGAACTTGCTACAGAACTGTAGCCTGCTTCAAAATACTATGGGAAGCAGGGAGTGGATGGAGATGTATGTAAAATAAGATTGGCCATGAATTGACAATTTTGCAGCTGGATGATAGGTACACAGGGATTCATTATACTATTCTGTGCACTTTCATATAGGTTTCAATTTTCCTATAATAAATTTTAGTTAATTTAGGGCCAAAACAAAATTCTATTCAGTGAATAATGGGAAAATTGCATTACTTCTAATGATGGCCAGTTAAGGAGATAAGATGAGAAATGAAAGAGAGGAAAAAAATTTAAAGGGAAGATACAAAAGTCAGAAAAAGGCAGAAAAATTAAAATGACTGGAACAGAGAAATCAAAGCATAAATACAAACAGAAAAAGAGGAAGCAACCAGAGCAAAAGAGACTTGTGAAATAACGTTACCACCTTGTGGTCTTTTAGGATATTGCCCCTAAATGCTCCAACCATGATGTTTTTTCACACCTGTAGGCATTTGTGGGGACAGCATGCTACACTTGCACCAGGTGTAACTGGGTTAAAGGTCATACCTAAGCTTCCAGCTGGAGGTTTCTTATTTGTGACTTAAACTTGCTTGACTCTCCTTACATTTCAGACTGTACCTCTGCTCATTGTCACAAGGTCCCTGCATTTACTAAGCTTTATTGGCCTAAATTTCCCATTTTGTATACACAGAGTTAGCTCCTAATTTGGTATTTCAGGACTTTATGAACAAATCCTTGTTCATTTTTTCCAAACCCTTAATAGCTTGGTTTTTTAAAAAAACAGCTTTATTGGGGTATAATTGATATACAAAAAACTGGACATATTTTATATATACAATTTGATGAGTTTGGAGATACGCATACACCTGTGAAACCATCACTGCAATCAAGGTAATAAACATATTCATCACCTCCACGTATCATATTGTCTTTTCACCATTGCGTCTCCAGCCTGACTCATCTTAATTTCTAACTCCTCCATCTCCTTTAGCTTTCTCGCCTTTCTCTAACCTTTTCCAACTCCAAAGAAGTTACTTTTTTTGCAGTATGTGACAAAGTAGCATAATGTATTCATACGGTGTGGGAGCGGCCTCATAAGACAAAGGAAAGGATTGGGAATGTAGAACCAAAGGGATTCTATAGCTAAAATGGCCCCACTATTCAGCCAGATGACCCAAGCAAGAACATTCCATCTCTCTTGTACTCAACAGCCCAAATAGCCCAAATGATATTACTATCACCCGGTACTATCTTTTTTTTTTTTTTTTTTGTGAGGAAGATCAGCCCTGAGCTCACATCCATGCTAAGCCTCCTCTTTTTGCTGAGGAAGACTGGCTCTGAGCTAACATCCACTGCCAATCCTCCTCATTTTTTTTTCCCCAAAGCCCCAGTAGATAGTTGTATGTCATAGTTGCACATCCTTCTAGTTGCTGTATGTGGGACGCGGCCTCTGCATGGCGGGAGCAGCGGTGCGTCGGTGCGCGCCCGGTCCGAACCAGGGCCGCCAACACCGGAGCGCGCACACTTAACTGCTAAGCCAGGGGGCCGGCCCTCACCCGGTATTATCTTTTAAATTCACCCTCCTCTCCATCCACATCCCTTCTGGGTGAGCTCTTGCTGTCCTCTCTGGCGTGGACTAATGCACTAGACCTCTAGCTAGACTCCCTGCTTCTAATCTGCAGCCCCTCTGATTGACCCTCCACAATGCATTTTTACTCTTCCAAAATGCAGATCTAATCATGTGACTCTCTGCTTAATACCTTCCATGACTTCTTTTTTGTTTGTTTTATTTTGTTTTGTTTTTGTGAGGAAGATCAGCCCTGAGCTAACATCAATGCTAATCCTCCTCTTTTTGCTGAGGAAGACCAACTCTAGTTGCTGTATGTGGGACACACCGGAGAAGCGGTGAGTCAGGGTGCACCCGGGATCTGAACCCCGCCACCAGTAGCGGAGCGTGCGCACTTAAGCGCTAAGCCACGGGGCCGGCCTCTTCCATGAATTCTTACCACCCACAAGAAAAGAATCCTACATGCTGACAGCCAACTTCTTCATAACACAGTTCCTGCTGCTTTCCAGGCTCATTCACTGAGTCCCCCCAACTCACACACTGCTCCAGCCATACCAGGCTACTCGCTGTTCCCAACAAGGCCACTGTACGCTTCGCACTGCCTTGCCTTGGCACGGATTGTTATCGCTGTCTGAAAACCCATTTTTCTGCCTGGTTGACTCCTAATCTTGGTTTGTCTTAGCTCAGACACTGAGCTGACACTCAGACCTAACACTCATGACTGGCCTCACCTCCCAACTGAGTGTTCCCACGGCACTTGCACACTATTACACTTAGCTAGCTGCATTGTAATGATGTGTTTACCGGTCCCTCTCCACTCCCGCCTCCACCCCCTTAAACTTAAATGTAAGGTGACTGGAACTGTGCTCTGTTTATTTAAGCATTCCCACATTAGCACAGTGCCCGGCAAGGCGTGGGTGTGCAGTAAAGACTGCCTTCTACCCTGCAGCTATTTGTGGGAATCTGATCTCCAAGATATAGAGTGGGTGGCCAGATATTTAATGAAGAAAAGGAGATACCATTGGGGGCTTACCGGATTGGGTATTTTTTAATAATTAGGCAGTGTTAGCAAGAATTCTCTCTTAAAATTCAGGTAGGAGTAAAAATTTGTTCAAGTCTTTTGAAAGTAAATACAGCAAAATATACCAAAAATATGCATATCATTAGACCCAGAATTCCACCTGTAGAGATTGAAATTGACAATGTGCACAAAGATTTGGATATAGGAATGTTTCTCACAGCAGTATTAATATAGTTTTAAAAAAGTCTACAGGGGCCGGCCCCGTGGCATAGTGGCTAAGTGTGCACGCTCCGCTGGCGGCCCAGGGTTCAGAGGCCAGGCATGCACAGAGGCACCGCTTGTCAGGCCATACTGTGGTGGCGTCCCATATAAAGCGGAGGAAGATGGGCACAGATGTTAGCCAGGGCCATTCTTCCTCAGCAAAAAGAGGAGGATTGACATGGATGTTAGCTCAGGGCTGATCTTCCTCACTAAAAAAAAAACGAACAATCTACAAACCCAAAATGTCCAAATAGGAGCTTAACAAAGCAAATTGTGGTATAACCATATAATGGCATTCTAGGCAGCCATTAAAAATGAAATTGAAAATTATTCTTCTAAAAAGCAAATGCTGGTGATAAAACAATTGTAGTCAATTTTATACTGTGTGTGTTCATTTCTATCAGGGACTAGCAATAGACATGTACATACATACACTTATACACAAACATAAGATAATGTATAATGAAAGTTTGGAAAATATATATACCCAAATGAAAAATACATTTATAAATAATTTAATTGTTGGCCTCTCTATATTTTCTGATTTTTCTCCAGTGAACAGGTATTGCCTTTATAATAATAAGGGGAAAAAAGAAAGGTGATTTTTTTTTAAGAGAAGGGGAAGAAGAAAGGAAAGGAGGCTGAGTCGCTGAGGCCATGAAGAAAGGAGAGCCTAGGAAGCTGGCCTGAATTTAAAAGAGCATCTGAATCTTAACAACAGAAAGGCCTATGGAATTTTACAGAAGGTTAAGCCAATTGGTCGTATGTGCCATAGTGTCAAGTACCCAGATCAATATGTACTTGAGGTCAGTGTCAGTGAATGGAAATGATTTGGAGAGGAGGGAGCTAGGAGGAAGAGGTGATATCTGTCAATACTTATGGGTCAGACTATTCACATAACCCTACTTTCCTCTGTTGCCCCAGCCCCACCCCCTCCATTATGCCTCCATCTTTACCTCAGGGACTTGGAGAACAATAGAAACTTCCTTTATTCCTAGAGAACAGAAGGATATCTGTGGAAGTAGTGCAAGACGAATATCTAAGCCATATGCCTGCCCAGTATTTCTGGATCTGCTTCACTAGACTTGGGCTTCCTTCCCCTAAACAGAGCTCAGTGGACAGACTGATTCTTTCCAAGTACCTGGAAATTTATTTCAGTTTAGGTTTCATCAAAAGTTTTATACTAGTTGATTTATAAGAAAACCAGTAAAGAAAATCTCTGGTCACACTAGAATGGAAACCACATATTCATTTTGAAAACTCTTTTGGGGCCAGCCCAGTGGCACAGTGGTTAAGTTTGCATGTGCTCCACTTTGGCAGCCCAGGGTTTGCAGGTTCAGATCCCGGGCGCAGACGTATGCACCGCTCATCAAGCCATGCTGTGATGGTGTCCCACATACAAAATAGAGGAAGATTGGCTCAGGTGTTAGCTCAGGGACAATTTTCCTCAGGCAAAAAGAGGAAGACTGGCAACAGATATTAGCTCAGGGACAATCTTCCTCACCAGAAAAAAAAAAAAGGAAAATTCTTTTGTTCTGATAAAAAAATAAATAAATAAAGCACTAAAACCATAACAGATGAAAGAGGAAGTTGAAGGTCGTGATGGTTAATTTTATGTGTCAACTTGACCAGGCCAATGGATACCCAGATAGCTGGTTAAACATTATTTCCGGGTATGTCTGTGAGGGTGTTTCCAGAAGAGATTAGCATTTGAATTGATGGACTAAGTAAAGCAGATGGCCCTCCCCAAGGTGGGTGGGTGCACATATTCCAATCTGTGGAGGCCTGAATAGAACAAAAAAGCGGAAGGGAACATTTGCTCTCTGCCTGACTGTTTGAGCTGGGCCATCAATCTTTTCCTGCCCTCAGTGCTCCTGGTTCTCAGGCCTTCAGATCCAGACTGGAATCTACACCCTTGGCTCTCCAGCTCTCAGGCCTTTGAACTATACCACCGGCTTTCCTGGGTCTCCAGCTTGCAGACAGCAGATCGTGGGACATCTCAGCGTATAATCGTGTGAGTCAATATTTTATTTTATATATATATAATATATATTTATATATGTCCTATTGGTTCTGTTTCTCTGGAGAACTCTAATACAAAGGTGAAGAAGTGGAGATGGCAAGAGTACACTAATTTTTCAAGAACTTTGGCTACGAAGTTGAATAGAGAAGGATGCAGGTAAAGGGTGGTATTTACTTATTGTTATTTTGTTTCTTTGCTTTAAGGTAAGAGAAGACTTTGGTATTCTCGTGTCTTAGGAGGAAAACTATTAGCAGGGAAATATTGAACATAAAGGAAAGGATGCAGAGGGAGGCACCGGTATTGAACGGGATAAAAACCATCAGAGCAATTCTACTTCTGAGGTTGCGGAGAAGTAGATGATGAGGATGCATACTATTTGCAGTTTCGAAGATGTAATGTGGTGGAACTTTTTGATTCTTTGTGAAATTAGAGGCAAGATCAACTGCTGGGGGGTGGTGGATAGGGGTAAAATAGTGGTTTAGGAGCATGGTATATTTTTGGAAGAGCCACAACAAATGTCTTCTTGGAAAAGATATATTGTCACAGGTGGTGTTCTCTGGGAAGCAGACCCGAGACAGAGTTGAGAGTACAAAGGATAATTGGAGAATAACACCTGTGAAAGAGGACTTATGCCATACCAGAAGCTCGGTGTTGTTCTCTATTTTTGGTTGGACATTCAGAGGCAGCAGGTCCGACTTGGTAGGTAGGAATTCATGCTATTAAGTCCACATCTTGCCTCCATCACTGCTAATGTGGCCACTTCATTCACGTGCCCATCATGCTAGCCCTGGGGTGGCTATTGATAAAGAGTGACTAATGTCAGTGGCCAAGCCACTTCGTCTGCTTAGTTGTTGAGCACCTGTCCAGTGGTGGATTCTATCTGGGGCATGTTAATGTATGATAGCAAGATCTTTACACTTTTGCCCACTCCCATATATCCATCCACATGTCTCTATCTCAGATCTTGTCACTCATCTAATTTTTTTACCTTCCATCTCTGCTCAGTTTGTCACTGCTTATTCGTCTTATATAGTGTAACCTTGTTCTACCCAAAGTGGATAGCCTAGTGTACCACCCAAAACCCCGTCCACTGGGAATATTTTCCTTCACCACTGTTTATCAAGACCACCCTGAGTGAAGCAATAATTCAACTGCTATCCACATCCAGCTTACATCTACATACCAAGCCAACCTGTCTATAAACCAAGCTAAGGCTTTTTCTCCTTCCTTCAGCTGGTCATACAGGACCTCCCCTATGACCATAGGTGTGAGTTGGAGAAGGGGCGATGGTGTAAATATGGTGGATGACTTAGGGGGTGGGTTATCTGCTCAATCAGTCTGCTCGTATCTTTTGATCCTGCTCATGTTTGGTCCCAGATGTACTATTTCCAACTTACAATTAAGTGGATTACCACTGGGCCCACCTGACTTTATAACCTGGTATGGCCATTAGAATCCAGATCATGACGGCCAGTTTAAGAAGCATGGTTACTTAGGGTTCCACGTTCAAGGGTTCCACATATACTGGGGCCTAGTAGCACACCAACAGCTATTTTTCAAAAGGCAGTTCATTCTCTGCTGCAGATGGCAAAACTTGACTCCAAAAACTCAAGGGGCCAGTTTTTGATCCTTCCACTGGGAAAAACTCCACATTGCATCTTTTTCTACCAACATATAAGGTCTACAAAACCATATAGCCCAAGTGGCAGAGCTATTTGTACCAAAGGCTCCATTTGTTGCAGAGGTCTTACCAGCTCCAAGCCCCACTCAAAACTGGTGGTCTTCCATATCACCCACTACATGCATTGAAGCAGTATCCCTAGGTGTGGAATGTGGCACCTCTGGAATTCAAAGAGACCTACTAAGCATTGTGATTCCTTCTTTGTAGTCAAAGATGCACAATACAACATTTTGTCTTTTACTTTGGAGGGGATATCCTAGCATATTCCTGATCACTTGACCCCTAGAAACTTTAAATGCCAGGTCCATGAATCTTCTTAGGGCTTATCATGTATATGTTTTACCAAGGCGCCCAGAATGCTAGCTAGCTCCAGTTCATCTTGCCTCATCAATAGGATGTCACTGAAGTAGTGAATCAATATGATGCTCTGTGGGATGTCCAGATGGTCTAGATCTATTTGGACTATATTATGGCAGAGAATGATAAAGTTAACGAAGTTCTGGAATAAAATTTAAAATGTATATTGTTGTTCCACTCATGTGGATAAATACTGTCTCTGATCCTGTTTTGTGCCTCATGACTCAGATAGGAAAGAATTTATTTGTCCAACCAATGGCTGCAAACCATGTACCTAAGCTATATTAATCTGTCCCAATGAGGATACCACATTAACACAGCAGCTGTAATCAGGGCCATTTCTTAGTGAAGATTGTGGTAGTCTATAGTCATTCTTAAAATCCATCCACTTTCTGCAAGCGTGAAACTGGCAATTTAGAGATATGAGAGGGTTTACCAATTCTGCATCCTTTAGATCTTTAAGAGTGGAACTAATTTCCACCATCCTCAGGATGCAATACTGGTTTTGATTATTTGGTTGGCTGGGGTGAGGGCAGTGTCAAAGGCTCCCACGTGGCCTTCCTCACTATGATTATTCTTACCTCATAGGCCAAGGACCCAATATGGAAGTTACTTGAACTTCCAAATATATCAATTCCAATCCCCACTGGGGACTGGGAAAATGACTACCAAGAAGGTTTATGGACCCAATATTGCCAGACTTAGACAAGGACTCCATTTGAACCTATCTCCACATGCCCACAGTCTAATGGCAGGCCACGATGATGCTTCTGTCTCCAGTTACCAATGTCAACTTGAACCCTATGTCCAACAGACCTCAAAATTTCGAAGTAGTCTTCTTTCTCCAGTGTACAGTCTCAATGGCTATAGATCCCTTCAGATAAGGACTGGAGAATCATTACAGTTTTACTTACTACAGTGTTGCAGTTACTATCCCCTGTGGATCTGGCCAACTCTTTTGTAAATGGATTCCAGATTTGCAAATTGCTCATATCTAAAAATTGGGCAGGAGATTTTATTAGCAAGACCACCTTCAGCCTTCTGTTCATCCATTTTTACTCTTATTTACATATAGTATGCTCATCTCTTTTGCCCCATTTCTATTAACCATCTCCACCAAGGCCAATCCTTAGGTGTATAGGGCTTTGAGCAAATGTTTTATGGTGGATTCCTGTCTGTACTAATAATTGATTTAAAGTGTATTACAAAATTCATGGGCCCATGTGAAGTATAGTGATTTATCAATGAAGATTTAGAATAATGGGTAGAGAAGAGGTAATTACATATTGTCTTTCTGTCCAATCAGTGCACATGAAGATTCTTTGTAGTGTCCAGAAACCATTTCTTTGTGTGGAGGTCCAGGGACCATGTTTTAATGTTCCTTATTCTCAAACGCACCATTATTGGCTAATTTCATATTTCCTGTTGTAAGGAAAAGGCAGCAACACTGTTATTAATCACAATGACATGGCTCTTCAGAGTGTTTGCTTTGAAACAGTGAAGATCTTGCAGTTCCCTTATACTGTTTATTTAATGCTGGTTACATCATTACTTATGATCCTGCATCCTCTCTTGTAGTTCCATGAATATTGGCTTCCAATGACTTTCTCAAAGTTGTTCCTATGCTTTATTGATGATAAGCACAAATGCAAGTCTTAGGGTATGCAGGAAAATGTGAACAATAATTTGTTAAGGTTAAATTTACTCTTTGGAGTCTTACAGCAAAAATGTAGAATAACATATCTTCCAATCACGTCTTCTCTTGAACTCTTTAGGCCCTATCACTGCATGGCAAGAATGTGATCCCTTTTTATGCTGACCACACCACTGCCTCCCACACACTACCACCAGCAGGGAGAATAGATGAGAGATCTGTGGAGTGAGGAGAATGGTATTATTTGCAAAAGGAATGTCTGTCTTTCATCTGGCATGGCTCAAGTGTGATCCACGTCAATCAGAGACAAAAGAGGACATCAATCAGAAGGACCCATTGGCATCACAGAGCAATGGTCTTGAAAGCCCTCAAAGGAGATAGGTGCAGTCAGTTGGGGAGAACTGCCTGAGTCTAAGAGGGGAGTGGAGTGATCATTCTGGGTACCAGCAGAAGGAGGGCATGAAGAGTAAAGGATGCCTAAAACCAAGCCAACTTCCCTGGGTGTTGTAGAGCCAGTACTATGGTCAAAACATATATAGGTGAGAGTCAATGCATGGGCTTACATGTGATTCAATCCCAAGAGTCAGCAGTAGATCATTGGTAGCCAAAACCCTAAACTCACTCTGGTCCTACACGAGTAAGAGTCATTCCAAAACCAGCATGTCAGAACTATTCAGTCGTCTTGAATGATCCATTGATATACTGGAGCTGGCTGGTACCAGCTCACAAGAGCCAATTGTTAGCAGCTCTTCCCAACTCTGCAATCAGTGGCATCATGTTAGTAGCTTAAAATTGGCCATGATATAAGTATTTATGCTATGGGAATTGGCAAACACTTTAGGGCTTTTTGTGAGAGCTGGTTGTTAAACATTTATCAGTACACCACTGACATTATCCCATGAAAGAAATATCATTATCAGCAGGAATGATCCACCCACCTGACTGGCCTCCTATAACTAAGGCCTGGCCACAGGGCTCCAGGACAACCCCATAAGCACGAGTTTCTGAGCTCACTGGGGCATCTGGTTGATGCCACATGCAGGGTACAGGGCTAAAGAACTCTCAAAGGGGAAAAATGGAAACTGGATCCCAGCGGGTCCTGGTCTAGTCTTGTGGTATCCTGCCTGGATGGCAGTCCCAGCCCAGCTGGTCCTAGGCACTAGAGGAAGACAAAAAAATTACCAGGAAGATACTCCAAAGCATGGGGCCCATGGTAGGGGCTCTACTTGCTCATATGTAATGGTGACAATGATCTCCATAATTCTCAACTGGTCAGGCTCTCTTGGCTGCTACCCCGTGCTTGTTGGTTGCTTTGGTAATCATGACCACCTGGTGAAGCATCATCTTCTGGCCTCTACACTTCAGAGCACTGTCATCATCCTTGCTATCACTGAGACAAGTTCTGTGATAGCTTCTCATACTATCAACCTTGGCTTCCAGAGGAAAGCCATCACTGAACTTCTTGGTGATACTGGTGTCCCTTTCACCTACTCACTCCTGATGGCCTTGGTGAATGGTGTGTCTTCCAAGCCTTCTGCGAAACATGATCCTCTGATCTTCTGGCCTCATCTATCCAATTTCAGCATGTCCACTTTCTTGAATCTTTAGTACCTTTTTCTAATGTCTGCCATGGCAATCCAGGCATTTCAACCTCACTCATGTGGGCCAGCTTCTAGGAACCACCTTAGTAGCCAGTTTGCAACATTGTCTGGAGCCCTTATGAGAATGTTAAGTTGCATATCCCAAGAGGGTGCCCCCAAGTCAATAAACTCATTGTACGCTACCAAAGAGACTAGCTCTATTTATTACTTAGTTTTTAATCATCGTAAATTGACCTCAGCTTTTCATTATCTAACTGCAGGGTGTCAATGCAATTTACTAACAACAATCCAACTCTGTTTTCTTCATATTTATCATTCTTCCTGTAATTTCAAACTCCTGAATGATCACACTGACAACGCATTTCCATCCACCAGTACACCATCCAAGTACACCATCAGTAAAAGTATTACCAATTAGTTTGCCACCTAGTGCCAGGGTCTGTCTGCGCACCACCTACTAGGTAGGTGAGCAAACCAGCTCCAAACGCCTATCTTACTGCTGCTTTCTTGGACTACTCCTGTCACCAATTGTTGCAGGTTGGGTTTTCTGGGAAACAGATGCTAAGATAAGAGTTTGAAATGTAAAAGGCTTATTGAGGAATAGCACCTGTGAAAGAAAAGGGGAAGAAGAGGATTTGTCAGCAGGACAATTCCAGGTCACGAGACAGACCTGACAAAGTCTCTGCCAGATCAGTGGGGAGCTCCAAGGCAAAGACTCCCCACTAGGAGTCCAACATAGGGAAGAAATGGCAAGGTCTTTGTACCATCAGCTGCCCTGAAAAGAGTGTGATGTCAGTTTGAATGATGAGGCAGAGTCTGACAGCCAGGAGCTGTCAGCTAATCACACTCCATACAAAGTTCTTTCTTAAAGGAAGATCTGAGTAGCACATTCCCAAATCTGCCATAGATATACAAATATTGATAAGTTCAAATACTTATTTTGTTAGGATAAATAAGTGTTAGCATGGTTTGTACATTAAGGTCAACCACCATAAACATAAAAACAGAATGTAAAACTTTTAACCCAGTCATAGTGAATTTTACATATACAATAGAACGTAGAGAGTAAAAAGAAATAGTACAATAAATACATAATATGAAATACCAAGATAAAACTGTTTTAATATAATAACTGTACTAAAAGTAAATGCTTTAATTCACCAATTAAAGATAGAGACTCTCAGACTGAATTTGAAAATATACAGTATGTTGTCTTCAAGAGCCATTCAGAGCAAAAAGACACAGAAAGGTTTAACATAAACAATGGAAAAAGATATACCATGCGAATATGAACCAAAATAATGCTGGCAACTGGTTTAATATCTGACAAAATATATATATTCCTTTGAGATAGATGAGGATAGATAGAAAGATATAGATATAATAGAAATGTTATTCACTGATAAAAGGAACATTGGAACAATCCAGAGAGCAATCTGGTATTACTTCATCAAAATAAATACATGCATACTCTATGACCCAGCAGTTCTTCTCCTTGGATATATCCCAGTGAAATTATTACTCATGTCCATTAGTAGATAAATAATGAGGAAGTTCATCATTGTATCATTGTTAGTGGTGGCAGAGTTGGAAGCAACCCAGGTGCTCATCACTGAGAGAAAAGATAGGTGAAATGTGTTGGACACACACTATGAAGAATTATGTAGCTGATAGCAACAGGACATTAGAGGTACATATTCATATAGCTACACAAATTAATCTTAAAAATATAGTACTGGTGAGAAAAGTGAGTATAAGAATGAAATCAATAAAATACCAGTTATGCGAACTGAAAATAAATGGCCACAAAACTATACACATATTGTAAAACTATATTCAAATAAAAAGATATACAATAAAACGGTTGCTTATGAGTCGGGGAATAGGAGTGAAGGATATGGATAAAAAGGGAATGAATTAATAAATTAATAAACTAACTAGAGGGGCTTTGCTACCAACAACGACAACACAGATTTAACAGATGAGTATGATTAACTCAGCCCTCTGCTCCACAAGTCAACTGCTCTTAAAGGCCCAGGCTACATTGGAGACTTTGGAACTGCCGGAGCATCAACCAGCAAAATTGTGTCATGAGCAGTGCCAGCCTCAGGGGCAGGAGTGGATGAGGCACACAGCTGGATATACCCCAGCCTAAGGGTTGGCTGGACAGTGGTGGGAGAAACAGAGGTGGTCAGTAGCTGAGGACTCCTGGCAGGAGGGCCCCGACATAACACATGGGAACCTAGGCTAGACAACAGTGATAGGCCAGAAGGGGGATGTTTGGACAGAAAAGGAAGATGTACAAGTTCTGGAGGCTTTAATGAAGTAACAGAAAAGATACGGTGGAAGGAAGAAAATGAAAAAAACTAGACGAACAGGAAAGTGTAGCCAAAGATTGGTATAATAAAGTTTTACATTTCTGGGGTGCATATTCAGATGATAAGTTAGACACAGACTATGACCATGCAGATAGGATGTTGATATGAAATGGAAGTGAAGAACACTAAAATTTGAAGAGGCCAAAGAACTTTCGGCCTGAGTTGCTGAAAGGGATATTTGCAGGTACAGCTAAGTTTTCTGTGGTGATGGCAGCAGTGGGCATGAGAGAGAAAACTGTGACTCAGATACTGAAGCACTTCATGAGTAAGGAGGCATTTCCAGAAGAATAAGAGATGACAGTAAGGGCAAGTTGGGTGTTACATAGCCATGTTTCATGAACTTCACATAGGGCAAGCGTTTGTTGGAGAGAAATAGCAGTGGCTAAGAAAATATCCACAGTGCTCTGAGCCCTAGAAACGTGGATTTGGGGACTGCGACTAAGTGGTACCCTCAGGAGAAAGGCTGTTCTCAGTTAAGGTAAGGAAGAAAGGACAGTACCTTGTAAAACAGTTAACATTTACATATTCTCGTCCCTTAAACTTCACTCTCAACACACACACACACACACACACACCCCTTATGTACTTACAATAGAAAAGTCCTAAGACAGTTTACGTTTCTACCATCTGTATTAGTTAGCTCAGGCTGGTGTAACAAAATACCATAGACTGGGTGGCCTAAACAATAGAAATTTATCTTCTCACAGTTCTAGAGGCTAGAAGTCCATGAACAAGATGCCAGTTGATTAGGTTTCTGAAGAGAGAGCTCTCTTCCTGGATTGTAACTGCTGTGTGCTCAGGTGGCCTTTCCTCAGTGCATATGCGCTTTGAAGAGAGAGTGAGCAAGCTCTCTAGTGTCTCTTCTTATAGGGACACTAATCCTATCGGATGAGGGCACCACCCTGATTAATTCATTTAACCTTAATTACTTCCTTAAGGCTCCATCTCCAAATTTCACCACACTGGGGGTTAGGACCACAACATAAGAATTGGGGGGAACACATTCAGTCCGTAACACCATCCAAAAGCTAGGTGAAGATGTCCCCTATTCAGGAAGAACCCACGTAATATCTCAGAGATAAAAGACTGGAAGAAGTAAAACTTGAAGTCTGAGACCTCTCAAGACAAGGAGCCTCCCTGTGGTGGCCAGTGTTCAGATAAGGTGGGGCTACAGGGATCCTCTGCTCACACACCTTCTGAGTTGGAATTTTAAGTAGGGAACACAACAAAGGAAAAGGTGTGCCAAAATGACAGAATAATATCAAACGGTCCCAATCTTTACATGAAATCTTTTCAAAAGCATTTTGATACTGTATTCTAGCATTTTAGAACTAGAAGAGCCTCTAGAGGTAATCTTAATTAATCTGATCATTTCACAAATGAGCAATGAAGACCACAAAACCCATGGTCGTTACTGGGAGTTCCTGACACCTGAACAGTGATTTCCACTAAGCAATACTTTGCCCCTAGTTGCTGCTGTCTCCAGAGATATTCTGAACTGACGAGGAAAAAGAACAGAAACTAAACAGCTAAACTCCATTCAACTTTTACAAAGACTGGTGTTATTAGCAACCCCACCTTAGCTTTCATTTTTTATTGCAAAAAATAAATAAGCAGAGGTTGTCAACACAATATCAGGTAACATAAGACAAAGAACTCTGCTCCAACTAAGTAAGGAAACTCACTGGCAAATGTGGTCAAGTGGTTACATTTTCTTTCTTGTTGATTTTTCTTTTTAGAATATTTCAAAGCTGGAACTCAGAAATCTTTTTTAGCAGAATAGCTTTAGGTTCTTGCTAGGGATGTCACCAAGACAGCCTTTTACAAGGCACCTACACAGCCTTCTGTTTCCATGTGGGAAAAAAAAAAAAAACAAAACTGCAAGCACAATAAAATTTTAAATTCTTTTGAAGTGTTACAAAACTGAGAAATAAGAGAACAGTTTGAGTCTTAAAATGTGGTGAGGTTAAAATGGCAATCCTTTATCAACTAATTACTAAATTTTTTTATAAAAGAGACTAAACAATTTTCAACTATTAAGATTCACAATAGTTGAGAAAACCAACTAGAGAAATTGCAATAGAAACTAGGACGTTTGATTCACGATCTTGTATTAAATGAAAAGCATACAGTAAAAATACGTGATTTTATGTCAAAGAGTAGTATTAGGCTGATTCCTCTTTTGTTGAGTTAAGGGAGCAGAGGAGATAATCCAATGCGACTGCCAAATCTTTAGAAAAAAGCAGATTGTTCCCTGCATAACGGATGATGGCCACTTTCAAAAATAAAATTTTGGTATAAGTCAATAATGCTTGGCTTGGGTTTTATTGACATTTACGCAATATTATGAGAAAAACAATTACAGATTTTGACTGAAACTCATCTAGAGAGAAAAAACCTTTTACTGCTTGTTTCAATGTTATGGACATATATTTTTAAAAATATACACTGCGTGGGGCTTGAAAAGCTGCTGGGATGCTAGATTCTAAGAACACTGAATTCTGGTCCTCTAGGAAATCAGTGGCAGTTAACAAAGTACCTACATACTTCTCCAAATTTCAGCTCAACTAAATAAATAAAAACCAAACCAGGGAGAGGTATATGGTAAAAAATAAAATGAATTTCTAACTTCCAAAGTAAAGTACAGCTTCCTCAAGGAAGTTAGCTTTTCAGGTATCATATCAACTCAGAAATTCTGGTAGCCATTTCCAGGGTTTCTCTCTCCAAGATCAAATACTGTCTTTTTACTTTACTTCTTTTTTGCTTGATTGGAAATATTTCCTAACTACTCAATACTTCGATTCATTCATTTAATAGACATAAAGTGAAGTCCATTATGTACCTAGCTCTATGTAAGGTTATGATACCATAAAGATAAATAAGGCTCATGTCATTAAGGAACAGAAAGTCTACGCAGGGAGGCAAACTCATAAACAGACAATCATGAGTTCATTGATGGGGTGTTCCTGGGGCACTGCAATGAGGTAGAGGAAAAGAGCCAGAAAGGACAATTGACCAAGCAGGGAGATGGCCTTCTGGAAGTGACACTTCCGAAGTATTTTGAACAAAATTTTAAAAAGTTCTAACAAAGTAAGATTTAACCTGGTCAAGGGGATGAAAGCATGAAAAAAAGCACAGAGTTTTGAATAAGATTGATATGTGCCAGAACTATAAGCAGATGCGTGTTGCTCTTTTTGAAGTACAAGGCAGGCGGTGAGAAGACTTAAAGGTGAAGAGAAGAGCTGAGACCAAACCAAGGAAGACTTGAGCACTATGCTTAGGGAGCCATTCTAAACAGTGAAATTTCCAACAAAAAGAACAAAATGTGACAAATGTGGCACTAAATATACGGTGAAAAGACATTTAGAGTATGAGAGCTGAACAAGAAGGCCGTGTCAGCCTGTTCAACCTCGGTCAGGAATTCTCATATCAGGTGATTCAGATTTTTCATCACTCTGCACTCACACTTGTCCACAAATGATCATAAAAGTGCTCCAAGAATTGACTTTGGGGTTACAAATAAATTTTAGCAGGTAGGCAAATTCCCAAATACAGAATCCATGAATAATGAGGATAGACTGTGTGCATACGTATGTATGTGTGTGCATGTAAACACACACATATTTATATAAATATATACATACATGAGTGTGCGTGTATACCACCACATTCTGACAACAGAGGATATACCTTCTTCTCAAGAACGCATGAACATTCCCAAAAGTAGATCATCTATTAGGGCAATACATCAATAACTACCATAAAGTAGAAATATTACAAACAACACTCTGATCACAATGGAATAAATCAGGTATTAAGAACAAAACCAAAAATCAAAAAGGTCCTTCCACCTAGAAATTAAACAACTTTCTACTAAACATCTCAGGTAAAAGCAGAAATACATACAAATTACACAATTTCTGAAAAATAATAATTAAAACACTGCAAGTTAGAATACATGGTATTTGTCGAAAAGTAGTAATCAGAGAAAATTTCAGAAACTTTAACATCCATACCAATTTACAGTATTGATTAAATTCTCAACCAAAAAAGCTGCAATAAAAAGGTTCTACTGTACACTGAGTGACGGAGGAATAGCTCCTATTAAACCAGTGTTCCCATACATAACTATAAAATTGTGATATAAAAAAGCACTAGAGAGCAACCAACAGCAAAAAGAAACCAGAGCAGAATTTACACTTAGAGAAAGAGAATGGCACTGAGTTTCCCATTTTATTAACATTATGCCTGAAGGCAAGCCACAAGTCAGAGGTTTGTGGGGTATCTAAAACTCAAAAAACCTGCAGTCTTACTTACTTGAACCAGAGGACAGACTTCAAAGCAACTCCTAAGTATGGAACAGTTGGAAAGTAGGAAAAGAAATTCCAAGAAATACCCAGAGAGAGATGGCACTAAAATCTGCATATATACTCTGCTCAAAACTCTGGCTGAACTCTGAACTACATGTCTGTGGGGCATACTCCAAGCAGCCCACTAAGGCTTAAATAAAAACTGATCAAAAATTTTAACTGCTGTCCACCAAAGAGGAGCCAGAGTTTGAGGCTTGAGTACAGCCAAGTGACATGCCTGCTGAAACAAACAAAACCAATATTTTTCAGAGAATTGAAAAGATTCAAGAATGAAGAATCAAGGGGCCAGCCCCATGGCCTAGTGGTTAAGTTTGGTGCGCTCTGCTTTGGCAGCCCGGGTTTGGTTCCCGGGCAGAGACCTGCACCACCATCAGCGGCCATGCTGTAGCAGCGACCCAAATACAAAACAGAGGAAGACTGGCACGGATGTTAGCTCAGGGCAAATCTTCCTCAAGCAAAAACAGGAAGATTGGCAACAGATGTTAGCTGAGGGCGAATCTTCATCAGAAAAAAAAAGAAAAAAGAATCGAGAATCAAGAGTTTCTACAACATATCAATCACAATGTCCAGGATACAAATCAAAACTACTAGAAGTACAAAGAAATAAGAAAATATGAACCATACTCAAAAGAAACCAAATCAACAGATGGTCCTTGAGATGACCCAGTTGTTGAAATTAGTGGATAAGGATTCTAAAGCAACTATTATAACTACGCTCAAAGATATAAAGACCATGCTCGTAACGAATAAATAAGAAATTTCAAAAAAGAAATAGAAACTCTAAAAATCAAATGGAAATTCTAGAACTGAAAATAATATCCAAAATGAAAAAAAGTCATTGGATGGGCATAACAACAGCTTGGAAATGAGAGGGGAAGAAGTGAGTGAAATATGAAGATAGACCAATGAAACTAATCCAACATGAAAAACAGAGATAAAATAGATACTGGGAAAATAATTAACAGAGCATTAGTGACCTGTTGAACAATATCTAACAGTCTAACTATGTGTAATTGGAGACTCATAAAAAAGAAGAGAGAATGGGTCAGTATACTTGAAGAAACAATGGCTGAAATGTCCCCAAATTTGGTAAAAAATACAAATTTAAGATTCAGAAAGGTTGGAATCCAAGCAGGATAATAAATACAAAGGAAATCACACCTAAATATATCATAACCAAACTGCTGAACACCAATTAAAAGAGAAAACCTTGGAAGCAGCCAGAAAAACATATTACATACACGGAAACATTCGCTCAAATGATCACCAACTCTTCATCAGAAATAATGGCGGTCAAAAGACAGTATCTTAGGAAACACAACTATTGAGGGGTAAAAGAGATTTATGTGTGCAAACTGCTCTCAAATAATTCACAGAAAGAAATAATGAGAAAAAAGGGTAAAACAAAGGAGGTAAAATATCAAATGGAGGCCTTTGGAAAAGGATATATGGCAGTGCCTTGAACTATTCTTGTGACTTTTCTAGTATTTCCTAATTCTGTCAACTGATGGAATTTAGAAGCAGTAAGACCCCAACAACCGTGAATACACTTGGCACTCAGATCTCAGTTCCTAACTATTCTCTAAAAACAAAAAAAAATGTCAGGGCTCCTGGAAGAAACAGTTGAATTGAAGGTTGAGGCAGAGAAGGTACGAGCCTAGCCTGGAACACCTTATGTTGCCAGAAATGGAAGTGCTCAAAAGATGATGTGGGCACGTTGAAAGGAGATAGCAGCCAAGTTGAAGTTCTCAATCACCAAACTGGAACAAACTGAGTAACAATACGATTGTACTAGATTATAGCCCATAGAATTAAATATGCTTGTGTCCTTACTGATATAGTTGGATAAATAAATAGACCTAAGGAAGGCATAGCTCTTCCCTACAAGAAAACTCCAATTTATGAATGTAGAAGGAAATACAAAATCAACATCAGGCAAATATCACAATTGTTGCAGGCAAAACCTGCCAATGGATGCTAAAATAAACAGCAAAAAAAAAATGCATGGTTTCAAAGTATCCCCTCCCACAGGATACTCATTAAAATAAATGGAGAAAATAGGGAGAAACCTGGCAGACACCACTTAAATTAAGCAATTAAGGTTAATATTACCAATAAAACACAAATTAACATCTTATACCTCATATGATCCACTGAAAGGGGCACATCAATTCTACAGTATTCTTAAAAATACTTATCTGTATCATCAGAGTAAGGAGAAACAAACAAATATGAAATGGGGGAGGCAAGGAAGAACTCTGTGAAGTTGGATTAGAAGTTGGAGGTGTCAATGTGGACTCATAATTTCTAAAACATATGTTTATATATAAATATAAGTGTGTGTGTTTCCTTGCTTTGTCAGCTACAAAGGTCTAGGTTCAGTGATATCCCAGAAGCAATGAGCATACCTGGTTCTCAGATCTAAGTTGCTAAATACCATTCCCCCTAAAAGGAACCAAGCTCCTTGGAGAAATGGCTGATTCCAGGGCTCAGGAAGGGAATGTACACATTTAGTCTGGAACGTCTTATTTTACTAGAAAGTAAGGAAGTGCTCAAAAAATGGTGAGGCATATCAAAAGGACACAGGAACCAGGTTTGATGGAGCTCCCCAAGCCAAATCTCAGACAATTTTAACATCAATATAAATAAGTACAGTAACATTATAATCCACTGATAGAAATCTGAGTCTATACTTAAAATACAGTCACAGGGATGGTATATGATTGATAGATAAATAGACAGACATACAGATAAATGATAGACAGACACAAGAGGAGGGACGATTCCTTAAAGTAAAACACTGATATATGTGGAGCATGTAGCAAAACTAAAAATGACTATTTTGCAGCCATCATAATAATGATTGTTTTAGACAATTATCAACTGTTGCTAAATTGGGGAGGGGCACAGGAGATATTTGAAAAAGAGCAAAAAACTTACATAATCTTAAAGTATCTCCCCAAAGATTGTTTATTACTTACAAGGGGGTATCGTAACTATATAGTGAAGACACAGAACAATACTTGGACCAGGTGATCAAAATTAACATCAACAAGGGCCGGCCCAGTGGCACAGTGGTTAAGTTCACCCGCTCTGCTTCAGCGGCCCGGGGTTCGCAGGCTTGGATCCTGGGCATGGACCTACGCACCACTTATCAAGCCACGCTGTGGCAGGCGTCCCACATATAAAGTAGAGGAAGATGGGCATGGATGTCAGCCCAGGGCCAATCTTCCTCAGCAAAAGGAGGAGGATAGGCAACAGATGTTAGCTCAGGGCTAATCTTCCTCACACACACACGAAAAATACAAAGTAAAAAAAATTAACACCAACAGTGAGTTCTTCAGATCTAATACTCTAACAAGGACACATCACTTTTGTAGTATTTTGGCTGGGGATACACAACCTCAATCTAACCATTGGAAAACACCTAATAACTCAAATTGGAAAACATTCTATAAAACACATATACACAAATTGCTGACTATTTTTGTTATGGAGAATTGATCTTTATGATAAATAAACATTATCTGAAGGAAGAGATCATACCTTATCTTTGTATCTCCACCATCTATTACATTACTTGATAATTAGAAAGGGCTTAATAAACATTAGTGGAATGAATATTTCCTGCCTAGACTGTAAGATGTTAAGTCCCAGACACTGCCTTTATTCATCGATGTTTCCAGCCCCAAACACAGTGAAGACACAAAATATAATGGTGAGAAGAATAATGAATCTTTAAACTAGGTAAATAGAATTTGTTCATAAGTTATATAATATTCCACACTCTCATCTCAACCAAATTTTCAAAAGAAAATTTTTTTCAAAACTTTTTAATACTATATTATAAAATCAGAGAATTAGAAATTTAAAGAATCACTTTAAACATACAAATAATTATACACTAACTTTGAAAAGACTTGTTTTGCCACAAAAGTAAAACTACAAAAATAAGTTGAAGTAACAACAAGATTTATGGATACACTGCAGTTAGAACTCAACTTTATTGTTACAACCAATTTTTATTTACAGAATATAAATCTCTTCAAAAGATACATTCCTTCATTTAATCAATGGTAAAAGGCCTTATTAAAACAGAAATAAAGCCTAAACATCACTTACATTTAAACAGAAATACAAACAGTTTCATTAAAAGTTTATGAACATATAGCAAAAATGTATTTTTACTTAAGCAGTTACATGAATGAGGCTGTTTTTAATTTTCTTCACTGGCAACCCCATTTTATCCACAGAACAAATTTTACTTAAATTAACAGTAGTAAAAATGTAAAAATTAAATTTTAAACATGAAAATAAGCAACAGAAAACAGGAAGTATCTTCATTACCAAACAGATTAACAAGTTCTCAGACACTCAGATATTTTCTGAGGCGTATCAAAACACCTACATCAAAAGTTGCATTCATTTAAGAGGTATCAATACATTTTCAGTGCTGAGACTATTTGTAGCACTTACAGTATATACAAAGCAGCATTAAACTACTATGGTTCACATTTGATAAACACAAATTTAAGCTTTATGCCACAATTTTCCAATTCACATACAGCTAATGCAATGACAATTATTCATTTTGGTTTCTTTCTTCTGAAACTGATAGGAAATTATCACTTAAGAACATGTAATATTGCCAGGTCTTCTTCCTTATAATAATAGTATGTTTTAAATTCAAATACTTCATACCATGGAAAATTTACCCAGCTGTACAAACGTCCCTAAATACAATACAGCTAAAAAGTTTCTTCTCTGCAGATTCCACCAATTTATAGTTACTTTAGAACAGATAAATAACAGGAAACTTCTTCAGATTACTGGACAATAAAAATTTCAGTGTGTCACTACATAATTTATGTAGCAGCACACCACAACCAGGGCAAGTAAATATTCTCATCTCCTCCACTGCTTTTTGGGGTCTTTTCCAGGTCACAGGAGCTCGTTTACATGGATACCACTGGGTCTCAAACTATCTCTGAAAGTTCTTTCATTAAGAGTTTTGAAATGTAACTAGTGGAACAACTCAAATCAGCCATCTTTTTCTTACCCTTCACTAACTAGTTCAAATATAATATGTAATGTTTTCAATTTTTATAAACGTCTTATAAGTGTTTTGTTTAAATGACTAATGGTATTTAGATCATTAATGGGTAAGACGTAAACAAAAATATGCCTACATGTAGGGATTAAGAGTATTTTACAGAGCAACTTTTTCATAACTAGAAAAGCTATAGGATTCATAATGAACACAGATTTTATTTTAACTGTAGTATCAGTAGGATAGTAAGTGCACTAAGTATAGGAAAGAAGAGAAAGCAGATTTCAGGACAGAAACCTACTAAAAAGTTGAATTTTGCATGCCTCAAACACAAAAGAATATTTTCTATAAGCACTATCATGATTTTTTCCATTCAAATAGCTGAAATCTTCTGCCCATTTCCAATTAGAATCCAAAAATGAAAATTTTAGTGTAAAAACTGTTCAGAAAAATCTAATTCATTATTTAATATATCTTATTAATTTCAGTTTTCAAGTATTCAAGTAATGCAAACCCAAGCATTTTCTTTTATAGCAATTCATTTGCAGACTAAGCTTCAAAAATGGGAGGAAATTCACTTAAAATAATTGTTATGCTTTTGTGTCCAAAGACATCAAACCCAAGACATAACACTGTAATCACAAAAGTGGTTATGTAGTAGGAAAAAAACGGGGTGCAACATAACTAATGTCTTTCTTTAAAAAAAGAAACAAAAACAAACAGATCGCCTTAAATGTAACAGTTTCCTGTCAAAAGACTTTCTAAAGTCTAATGAACTAAAGAAGAAAAATCAGAGCAAATTAATTTCGAAATACAAAGCTGCTTTACCACAGACTTATAATTCATTTTCCTCTGTGCATATTAACTAGCATTTGCTGTTTGCGTAAAGTAGTGCAAGTTGCTGCCAATAACAAAACCCTCCTCCTAGCATAAAGCATTGTTAACTTTGTCTATCAATCAAATAACAGATTAATATTAAAAGCTTAAGTCTATATCACTTTGGAATGCAGTATAAAATGCTTATTAAAAGCAATTTAAAGCAGAAAATCAAACTGATAGTATTCTCATTTATATTATGAAGGAATTCAAAAATGAACTGAAGGCTTTGTGCAAGGTAAAGAAGAAATATCTATATAATTTTAAAAGTGGAAGTTTTTAACTTTTAATTTAGTGTTTGCAGGTGATTTTTTTCTTTAAATCTGGAAGCTTTTGTAACATATTTATGAAATTAAAATAAATATTTTTACTTCATAAAAAATTGAAATAACAGTCATTAAAAGATTACTCGTGTCTTTTACAACCCCATAATGCACAACTTTATATTCAGAGAAGCCTGAGATATGCTTAAGTTGAACTAAAGGCTATTAATTACCATGTCTCTTGTATATATGGGATTTAGATTCACATTGAGATATATCAAATTCAAGGGTTTTTTTGGTAGAAAAAGGTTAACAACCTTAAAAAATAGGAAAGGATAATACTTGAGTTTGCAATCATTAAATTATATTTTTAATTTGCTGAAGCTTAGAATCATGACTCAAAGAATGGAGCTCTAACAGTGTACTAATTTACTGCTTGCAGGAATCTAACCTCACAAAAACCAATGGCCAACTAAAGAATGAAGAAAAGTCATATTAGGCACTGAGAGGTTAAATAAATAAGTACTGACATTAACAAAACTGATAAACTCTATTTCCAGTTCCTCTTGCTAACCCCACTGTGCAGCCAAAACTGTTGGCTATTTCCAGTCTAAAATCAAAGAGCTGGATCATTTTCTCACAAAAAAATTCTACAAAAGGGAAGAGAATGCAAAACAATACACAATCTCATATGCAAGATACAATTCACACTAATTTACAAATTTCTATTTACACTGTTTTATATACATTCCAGGCAGACCTAGTTGATGAAGTTTTGTGCTCATATTGATCTCAAAAGATCATGTGAACAGTATGATTTACTACATCTCTTTGATTTCCAGAAAGTGGTAGTAGCATGGAATCAGGAGGGAAAAAAAATCAAATATTACTGGTCAGGTAAGATCATACATGAAAGGAACAAAGAGAAAAAAATGTGGAATTTTGCTTGTTACAGCATCCAGGCCACTATGGTCTATTAACTAACAATGAGTAGACACGAATGCCACTTCTCTAACAACCATTTTCATATTTACACAATGAGCTTACTACCAATTGAGTTATTAGGTAAGGCATTCAAGTTTTTTAGCTTAACATAAAAAGGCAACAGACATCTTAGCAAGCTACAGGACAAATTTGAGAGGGATGTTTCTTCTTTAGAATCCCTTAAATGGTCAATTAAAAAAAAGGGAGTAATTTTGAACCCTACTTTTAGCCTGCAGCATGATCCCAAAAACCTGTACAGGAAGTAGGAGCATCACAACACCCAAAAATCTAGCCTGAGTGGAGGAAATATCCTAAATATCTTATTTTGTTCCCAAGATCCACTGCATAGGCCTAGGGATAAAGTGAGAGCCTTTATTCCTCTTTACATTCACTTGTATATGAATCTCTTTGACATGCTAACAATAGTGTCACAGCTAGCAGCTATGCACATAGTCTACCAGCAATGGCTCAGTGAATCTCTATTCAAAACACTTTGAAGAATATGGAATAAGGTAGAAAAATGATCTTCTCTCCCCCAATAGTTCTCCAAGACATATACTGTTGCACTTTAAGAAGTCAGAAAGCAAAAAAAACAAGAGTATTACATATTCTTCATCATTCCAAGAAAATGTTCCAACCACAGATGAAAATTCCACCAAAAACAATTTCTCAGGTTCACTCTAACATTATATAAAAAGCTATTAATTAATTGGTTCCATTCATTTAGTCAATTAGGTAAAATTCTGTTGATCCTACAGTAATATGATTTATAAAAACAGAAGTGAACATCTGTAACACTGGGGAGGTAGAAAACAAATCTCGGTCTAACACTGTTATAGATACAAACAGATTTTACGATTCTATTTATGCAACTAGAATTTACCATTTTAAATGGCCTTTAAGTGTTTCTACTTGTTTTATTAGCTTTAAATATCTTGAGATAATCCAAGTATTTTAAAGCACTTATCTGAGAATATAAGTCATTTGGAATAATACATCAGACTCCCCAGAAGATTTCTCAGAGGATAAATCTGTAGTTGCATATTCTGAATATGCAGATCCATCAAGCCAACTTTGTACATGGGCACTTATGTGACCAAAGTGCAAAGCTTGTCAGACTAATTTTCTAAGTAAAGTTAACCATGATTGCTCAACTCCACACAGCAGTCTTCAAAACTTGAAGCCTACTTATCTATCCCAAAGATCTAACTTCCTTCCATATAATTGTCATCCTCACACTCTCAAACAAAATAAAAAACACATTTAAACAAAATCAAGAGAAATCAAAACAAACAGAAGCCCTCCTACCATGAGAATTTCTGCTTAATTCACATTTTGTTATATCTGATATTAAATGCACAAGATCAATGTTCTAAATGTTCCTTATTTAATTCTTTAACTGCTTCAACTTACTTCTCTGAACTTACATGTATCAAGTAATCATTTGCTATCATTCTAAAGACATGGAGCCACACTAAAACATGAAACCAAAATGTAAAGAATGAATCTAAAGAGGTAAAAAAGAATTACTCTAAATGACATTGTCTTGTTCCCAAGTATGATAAACATTCTATCTTTGTTTCAAAAATTAGCAATTGTTCTACTAGTTACTATTTAATAACAAACAAAAACAAAGAACATCTCAATAAGTAAAACAAAATTTTTGGTTAGAAACAACTTGAGATAGTAAAATTTTAAAAACAAACTAGTAACTTAAATGACCATATTTAGTATATGAAAACGTTATTTAATGCAGATTTTGGTAACATAAAAATCATCATATATCTATTCCAGTATTATATGGTAAATATTAATATTTATACTGCCAGACTACATAGGGACAGAGGAATTTAATTCTAAAATCTATTCCCCAAAAAGAAACACTTTTCAATATTCAATTCAAAAAGATGTACCATTAGCATAGATAGTGAATGTATTTCACCCTCCTAAACAGATATTTTTCTATGAACATCCTAAGTTATCTATACCAATATCTGGCATTTCAAGAGTAAATGATTCATTTTACTTATAGCGCATCAAAATAAAAAGGTTACACTGAACACCTAGAATGTTTACTAAAATTAATCTTATTAAAGTAAAACAAAAAAATTTTTCTCTGGAACATTTTCATTGCTTACACTCAACAAACAGATGAAACAGATGAAAGCAGTCACAGAATCATGTTAAATTTATAATAAATAATTCACATAAAACATAGATTAAATTATCAAAGAATTAAACTGACATCTTTATACCTTTTTGTAGATTTAACAAATTTCTAATCCACCACATACTGATAGCAGTAGGTATATTTCTTGACATCATTCAGTCTATTTAAAAAATAGATTGGTTGTTTAGAGGCATAATTTGTAAAGCAACATAACCAAATTAAATAACAGAATTTTATCAAATATTGGCTTTTCAGAATTTCTTAAGAAAAGATTCACAAGCATTGTTCAGCTACTTGAGAATAATTAAATCTCTTCTTTACTCAGGCATTTTTAATGCAGTAACCTCAGGCTTCATTTTAAAGTATTGGTTAAAACGAACAATTGAATACCTAGTGAGAAAAGAGAGTAACAAAAGAATTAGTCAAAGCTGAAAAACTTAATCCTTCCTTTATTGCCACTCACCCCTTCTAAATTGATTTTTTTTTTTTATTTTAAGACTTTCAAAGGACATATTTTTAGTTTACTGCACCACCTACTGGACACTTTTCTAATACTGAGAGCATTTAACAGATTATACCAGATTTCCTCGAAGACCAATTATTAAATGTATGCAAGCTTTATAATATTTGACTGAAAATAACTGCAATGTCCCCTATGACTTCTAAATGTTAATCCAAAAAACGGTAGAGACTAACGTATTGCATACAATAAACGTAAACTTACCCAAGGAAATCAAACTCAATAGTGGAGTATTTGGCTTGAATCAAAGCCCACAATCCCCAAAAGAAATGAGAAGCCTAAAACCAAGAGAAGAAAAATCAAGAATTATGACACTGCATTTTTTTGTAAAACAAATAAACTATTAATTTTTCCTTTTTCATCAATTTCATGCCAATATTTTCTCGATGCTTTTTTTATATAAAATATCTAATACACAGGTAATACTGAAGTATACAGATATCTGGATGGCTAGAGATCACTTCTGTCCACACCATACAGGTTATAATAAATTATAAGCACTTAAAAAATAGAGCCCAATTCCTGTAACCTGTTTTGTGTAGGCAGATTTCAGCACCAGCACTGACAGATGCTGGTTAAGTGTTTTTAAAGATTTTATTTATTTATTTTTCCCCCAAAGCCCCAGTACATAGTTGTCTGTCTTAGCTGCACATCCTTCTAGTTGCTGTATGTGGGACGCGGCCTCAGCATGGCTGGAGGAGCGGTGCCTCGGTGTGCACCCGGGATCCGAACCCGGGCCGCCGGCAGCGGAGCGCACGCACCTAACCGCTAAGCCACGGGGCCGGCCCTGGTTAAGTGTTTTTAATGGTTATAATTGCTAATAGGCTTTCCTGTAAACTACATTATCAAAGGACTTTGTTTCTTGACATAAAAATATAAACAAAAAGGAAAATCTAAATCTCAAAAACATATATTTAAATGTAAAGAATGTTCTAGGGGTGACAAACATCTGAAAACAACTTTCATTGACCCAACAATCCTGCATAACCAATCACAACGTAAAGGAACACGACTTATGTCAGAGAAAAACGGATCTTAGGACTTAAAGAGTAAAAAAAACAGATGACTATGTGAGATATGTGTGATTAGAAGCTGTAAAATAATTGTGTGTGTGTGCGCTTTACAATCTATTTTCAGTTAAACATGATGATACTTTAAATATTATTAACACTAATAAGACTTCATTTCCCAAGAAATATTCTAAGTAGAAATACTTTAACTAGAAAAAAAACAGTCTTAATGACAATGTTTTTGTTTCAGCTAAATTCACTATAGAAACAACAACAAAAAGTCTCTTAGAAAAAACTACTCAATAGCTATGACCTTGGTATTAAAAAAAAAAAAGTAATTTGATATGTAAAGCAGCACGGTATATGAGAAAGGATTTTTAATTTGAATTACAAGTTGCAGGGGTTCAAATTCAGGCTCTGTCACTAACTCCCTTTGCAAACTAAGTCACAAAGTTTTAGTGTCAAATTCTCAATTAAAAGATGAGAATATTAACCATTCTGTATTCCACACAGGATTACTTTAAAGATTAATGGCAATTATATATGTAAAAATATCTTTTTACCCTCTAAAGAACTCTATTTAAAAAGTATGTTGTGGGGCTGGCCTGGTGGCATAATGGTTAAGTTCACGTGCTCCACTTTGGCAGCCGAGGGTTCGCAGATTCGGATTCCGGGCACGGACCTACACACCGCTTACCAAGCCATGCTGTGGCAGGAGTACCACATAAAACAGAGGAGGATGGCACAGATGTTAGCTCAGGGCCAATCTTCCTCAGCAAAAAGAGGTGGATTGGCAACAGATGTTAGCTCAGGGCTAATCTTTCTCAACAAAAAAAAAAAGTATGTTGCTGTAAAAATCTCCATTTAAAAAAAACTACTGCAGGGCCAGCCCGGTAGCATAACGGTTAAGTTTGCACTCTCTGGCGGCTGGGGGTTTGAGGGTTCAGATCAGGCACGGACGTACACACTGCTCATCAAGCCATGCTGTGGCAGCGTCCCACATACAAAATAGAGGAAGACTGCACAGATGTTAGCTCAGGGCCAGTCTTCCTTGCTAAAAAAAAAAATAAAATACTATTGCACTTTGTTTTTATCTTCCTCAAAAAATATCACTAGCAGGATATATAACTTCCCATCAAATGCAGAAAAAAATAAACAATGCAGTAAAGAGTAAACAGCTAAAGTCACATGCACATGAAGCCTAATGGTTGGGGGGAAAAAAAAACACCTGGGCTCTGGAGTCAAACTGCAAACATTACTAGCCATGTGGCTTTGAGCAACTCAATTAATCCCTCTGTACCTTTGTTTCCTCATGTGTAAAATCAAGGTATGGCATTATGATTTATAATAAGAAATAAATATTTGGTCTTCATCCACTATTCCTGGCTTATAGCTCCCAAAATCCTTGGAATTTCCTAAGCAAAAGAGCAATGGGAGTATCTTCTGTTAAAATATTTGGTCTTTCGGGGCCGGCCCGGTGGCGCAAGCGGTTAAGTGTGCGCGTTCCGCTGTGGCGGCCCGGGGTTCGCTGGTTCGGATCCCGGGCGCGCACCGACGCACTGCTTGGTAAGCCATGCTGTGGCGGCGTCCCATATAAAGTGGAGGAAGATAGGCACCGATGTTAGCCCAGGGCCGTCTTCCTCAGCAAAAAAGGAGGAGGACTGGCGGATGTTAGCTCAGGGCTGATCTCCTCACAAAAAAAAAAAAAAAAATATTTGGTCTTTTGTTATGGGTTCCTGAAATAGTTGCAGAGCCATAAAAGAGAAAGGAGTGTCTTATTACTCATAACAACCTGAGTTTATGTCAATGAGGTAACTTTTGGAAAGCACCTAAGGATGATGGCTGGTTGCCAGGGAAACCAATCATGTGATCAGAGGGTTGGAACTTTCAGTCCCAACCCCTGCTGACTTCCAGCGAGGGGAGAGGGGCTGGAGATCTAGTTCAATCATCAATGGGCAATGATTTAATCAATCCTGCCTATGTAATGAGGCCTCATGTAAAATGTAAAAAACCAAACGGAGGGCATTCCAAGAGCTTACAGGTTGGTGAACCAGAACACGCCCACATGCTGGGAGGGTGGCACACCTGTCCACGGGAACAGAAGTTCCTGCGCTCAGGACCCTTCGGGACCCATCAGGACCTCACCCTAATGTACCTCTTTATCTGGCTGTTCTTCTGTATCCTTATAATATCCTTTACAATAAACTGGTAAACATATGTAAATGTTTCTCTGAGTTATATGAGCCACTCTAGCAAATTAATCAAACCCAAGGAGGGAGTTGTGGAAACCTCCGATTTATAGCCAGTGAGTAACAAGCCCACCAAACAACCTAGATTTGCAATTGGCATCTGAAGGGGCAGGGGGAGGGTAGATAGTGTCAGAATGACTTAAACTTGTAGGATACCCAATCACTGCCTGCTGAGAATTGGAGAACTGCTTAGTGGTGTGGAAAAAACACACACTGGAACAGATAATATTAGTATCTACACCTGGCATATAACAAACATTCAATAAAATATTAACTATTATTATTATATGAAATCAGGATAAAAATAATAAAGATTTTCAAAAATGGACTTCCTTCTATCTAAAGAAGTATCTCAGGTACTATGAAGGAATTATGAGATAAGACGCCTTCCTTCCTTTGAAAGTCTAAATCAGTGTGGTTCTCAAAGTGGTCCATGAACCTATGGGAGGTTCCTGAGGCCCAAAACTATTTCCATAATAATACCAATATGTTACTTGCCTTTTTGACTATGTTAAAATTTGCGGTGATGGTTCAAAAGCAATAGTGGGTGAAGCTACTGGTACCTTAATGTAAGTCAAGGCAGCGGCACCAAACTGTATTAGTATAGTAGTCTTATTCTTCATCATGACATACTCACAGTAAAAAACCAGTCAGACTAAAGAATGTCTTTTATGAAGCCATTAAAACTATTAATTTTATTAAATCTCTACCTTTGAGTACATGTTATTCTAATACTCTGCAGGACAATGTAGGAAGAACACATAAAGCACGTCTGTTGCATATCCAAAGCACGAAGGCTGTCCCAAGGAAAAACACTTACACAACTGAGTCGTGAGCTGAACTTGCATATTTTTAATGGAACACCATTTTTACTTGAAAGCACAACTGATACGAACTAGAGTTATTAGACTTGGGTATCTGGCAGACATTTCTCAAATATGAAAAAGAGAACTTGTCATGAAATGAAAATAACTGACAGAATTTGTTGCCAATGATAGACTGTGACTATTCCACCTAAAATTAGAACTTTGGAAAATTTGTATTTGACTCTGTGAGCTTCTCAATGCAGTAATTAAAATTTTTCTGATGACACTTCTGGTGATATCAATGAATGTGATTTTTTTGCTATATAATGAGATGTATCAACATTTGGAAGATCTATAGAACTCAACGAATCCATATTTTCTAAATAACTAATGAATGATGTTAAAACTACAAAATCACACACTGGTACAAGAGCCAATCAAAGTGCAAGATAAACCAATAAATTTTAATGTAATAGAGTACATAAAGTTAACTGATGTGGTCAGATTGCGCACTGCAACTAACCTTTAAGAAACTATCACTTGTTGAGTTTTGGTGAAGTATCAGAAAAGAATACCCACAATTATCTGAAAAGACAAAACACTCCTCTTTTCCAACAATACATGTGCTTTGGTGAAACAGGACTTTCTTCATATACTTCAACCAAAACTATATATTTCCACAGATGAAATGCAGAAGCAGATATGAGAATATACCTTTTTTTAAGCCAGACATTACAGAGATTTGCAAAAGTGTAAAATAATGCCGTTCTTCCACTAAATTGTTTTTTGTTTTGGAAAATAGTATTTCTCATTTTAAAAATGCTGTTAATGGGGGCCGGCCTGGTGGCACAGCGGTTAAGTGCGCATGCTCTGCTTCAGCGGCGTGGGGTTCATGGGTTCGGATCCCAGGTGTGCACCGACACACTGCTTGTCAAGCCATGCTGTGGCAGCGTCCCATATAAACTAGAGGAAGATGGGCATGGATGTTAGCCCAGGGCCAATCTTCCTCAGCAAAAAAGAGGAGGATTGGCATCAGATGTTAGCTCAGGGCTGATCTTCCTCAAAAAAAAAAAAAAAAAAATGCTGTTAATGGGGGCCAGCCCCATGGCAGAGTGGTTAAGTCTGGCACACTCTGCTTCGGTGGCCCGGGTTTGCAGGTTCAGATCTCAAGCACAGACCTACACCACTTGTCAAGCCATGTTGTGGTGGCAACTCACATACAAAACAGAGGAAGACTGGTACAGATGTTAGCTCAGGGCGAATCTTCCTCAAGCGAAAAAAAAAAAAAAACATGCTGTTTATGTTAACATGAGTTTATTATTTTCTTTAAATATGTATTTAATAAGTATTTTGAATTTGTTTTAATTTCCGATATGTTAAATACTAATAATTAACCTACAGAAACAAAAGTTTATAGAGGTCTTCAAAAAAATTTTTAAGTATAAAGGGGGGTCCTGAGACCAAAAAGTTTGAGAACCACTAGTCTAAATCACGTCAGCATACTTTAAGTGACATAAAAATCGTTTGTGGATGGTATCATAATCTCTTCCTATTAGGTTGGTTCTGTAGTGAAAAAAGCTGAAATCAGGAGACATTCTACACCTAAAAATAACATCAAACCAGCTCCTCCCACCATTTCAAACAGTGTTGGTAACTGTATTTCTCAATCAATTTTTATTCATATAGTAATATAAAACATAACTAAATGATTCTACACTAGAGAAGCATTACACACATTAACTTCACAAAAACTCCTCATTTTGGTAGGCAACACCTTTTATAGGGTGAAAAATGAAAAATTTATATATAATATTAGACTCTTAAACGGATGAAAAGGAAATGTAGGAAATAGACCATTCATCATTTGCAGTCCCAAAACTGGCAAAGAGAGAATCTTTAAGTCCAAATAAAATAATATAATATTGTGGTTTACTTATACTATTTCTCTCAGATTTATAAGTTATGAATATGTAAGACTCTCTATCAAAGGGCATTTTAATTTCTAGGCTACCCACCTCTGTTGCAAAGGAAAATTCAAAGCTAAATAACTAAAATGAATCCTCAAACTGTTTTCTGAAAAACCGCTATGTAATATTTTACTTAGAAAGAATCTGAAGTCTGTAAACAATGTGTCTAAAAATTCCTCAAAGCTTAAAAAACCCATATGTACACTCTATTTGGTTTTATAATGCAAATACTTACTTTTGTTTGTCACGTCCTCAACATTATATAATAAACAATCAATAACAAGTGAAGTCTAAAGTCTGAGCATGCCCTGAGCAATAAACATTTACCAATCCTTTACTTAAAAATATCTATAATCTTCTTCAAACCTTTTTTTGCCTCCCTTCATACATCACAGACTGTGCAGAAAACAAGATGACTCTGCTAGAGCAGAAGTCAGAAGTGGGAAATAGGGCCGGCCCCGTGGCTTAGCGGCTAAGTGCATGCTCCGATACTGGCAGCCCGGGTTCCGATCCCGGGCGCGCACCGACGCACCGCTTCTCTGGCCATGCTGAGGCCGCGTCCCACATACAGCAACTAGAAGGATGCACAACTACGACATACAACTATCTACTGGGGCTTTGGGGGAAAAAAGGAGGAGGACTGGCAATAGATGTTAGCTCAGAGCCGGTCTTCCTCAGCAAAAAGAGGAGGATTAGCACGGATGTTAGCTCAGGGCTGATCCTCCTCACCAAAAAAAAAAAGGGGGGGGGGGGGATAAGAGAATTTGTAGATATTATCATTTGGATTTCATTCTGTACGTCACAGGGAACCATAAAGTAGGAAACCGACATAATCAGATTCATGAATTTGATACTAGTTATTAGAAAGATCACTTTTATATGTACAGGATGAATCACAGATTGAAAAAACCTAGAGGTAAAGAGACCAGCAAAGGCTGAAAAAGATGAGAGATTAAGGCCTTAATCAAAGGTCATACAATTGAAGGAGAAAGAGTTGGAATTAAGAGAATTTTAGAAAACAAGAATAATAGAACTTGGAAATTAAAAAAAAAAGTGAGAATGGAGAAGAGGAACACATGAAAGAAAATTTCTTCTTTCCTGGTTTTCAAAATAAAGCAACTGAATGGACAGTATTTTAATTAAATCAAGACTAGAATAAAGGATAAATAATGATAGAGAGGACAGGATGCATGAAATAAAATTAAAGTTTGGACATACTGTGGTCAAATACCAACAGGACCCTGGATAGAGATAGTTGGTACTGACCTGGAGCTCAACAGTGGGAGGAAATTCAACTTAGGATCATTAACAGAAAAGGCAATAAAAGCTATGGGACTAGATCACCCAATGAAAGTATATAAAGTGAAAGGAGGAGGGAGAGCCCAAAATCAGAACACTAGGGAACACTAACATGCGAGTGGGTTGGGGGAAGAGGAGGCAAAAAAGGAGCCAGGGAAGGAAACTGAGAAGGAAAGCACAAAAGAGGACAACCAAGGATGAATGGTATCACAAGAGTTAACGAAAGAGAAAATTCTAAGAATCAATGGTAAATACTGTCAAATGCAATGGACAGATCAAGTAAGATGAAGACTGAAAAGTTTAAATTGGACTTAGCAATTATGTCATTATTGGTAACCGTGATCCAAATCTTTTTTTTAGAATAGTGAGGGAGAAGACAGATTGCAGTAGTCTGAGAAGTGCACAAAAGATGACAAAAGAGAAAGATTGCAGGTGTGCTTTTATTTCACCCTAACTTCCCAAATATTTACTCATTCAAACACCTGAGATTGTGACAGACATTTACTTAATGATCGGTAGGATGAAATTAAGAGTTGATAAGAGAGTTAGGTAAACTGGCTTGCTAAAAAGAAGCTACAAAAACAGTCTTTAAAAAGAAAGGAAGATACATCAAAAGGAGAGTTAGTAATCTTAGTGAGAGGGGCTGGTGAAGCCAAGTGTGAGTCAGCTAAGTTCTGCTATATTCTTTCTGTTCTGAAGATAGCAATAGAGGCCCTGATGTAAGAAAGTAACCCACCTTAGAAGAGAAAGGTCAAGGAGAGAAAGGTCTAGAAAAGCACATGGCAGAGGATCAGCAGAATTTAGATAAAAGAAGAGGAATTCAAAACAAAACTGACTTAATAAATGGTTTTCAATGGTTTCTTAATGAAGAAGAACTAGGAATTGGTATTAGAATCTTGGAGTATAATAAACTTACTATATTGCTTATGTGAAAACTAATATGTAAATTCTGAAGACATACTAAATGAGGAATAAATATTAAAAAGGTATTGAAGTTTTATGTCTCTATCAATCATCCTTTATCCTTTTTCCATAAGACTTTCTACTAAACATATGACATTACATGAATATGTTTGCTGTACGTTTCAACATATATTTTTTTTTTTAAATTAGGTTAAATTATCTTTTTTTAATCAGGTTAACTAAGTTTCCTTCCAATTCTAATTTGCTAAGAGTTTTAAACAGGCCTGGGTGTTAAATTTCATCCCAAAAAAGGATATTTTGTACATTTCATTTGCCCTTCTAAATTATAAGCACTTTCAAGGAATGCACTATGTTTTATTTCTTTTTTAAGCCTTCAATCTACCCGACCTAGAGTAACAATAAGTACTTGTTAACTGATTAATGAATATTTATAATCAACCTGGTGATCAAATCAGAAGTAATTGTGTTTTTCAATACCACTTATATATATATATAACCACAGTATCCAAACAAAGGTGTTAAAACATCATCAAAAGTTTACAAGGGAACCCAAGTTAACTCTCTAATAGTAAATAGTGGGATTGCTGACTAAGAATTTATAAGCAATGTGGACTTTATGTGGAAATTAACAAACTCAGTGCCTTAGGAATAATTTAATTTCTTTAAAATTAGTACATGGAAAAAATACAAATTATATCAACAATAATATTCTTCAGGTTAATACAGAAATTGGCTAAACAGAAGTATTAAGATGATTCTGAAGTTCATTAAATGACCTCATCAGAAAAGCCCTGCATGCTCTACTTTAAGATCATGCTTAAATAAATAGAAACAGCAAGTATCCTAGGACCAGCTGGAGAGCACGTTATTAATTTAATCAACAGTTCTGCTGAAAACAGGATCAGAACAGCAGGTAAAGTCAGATTTCTGCACACTCTCTTACTTGAGATGTAGTCTGAATGGCTCTAGGGAAATGCTGCTCTTAAGACTATGGAAACAGTACACCTGTGAGCCACCAACAGGGTCTATTTGTAAAGACTACATAAATATTCCCATGCCAATTATACAGAATTATACTAAAACTAAAAAGAAGTAGCTAAAATAACTTTAACCTGGTATTCAATTTTATTGTCTAACACCTTAGCTGAAAGCTCATTCTAATGCATCATGTCATTCTCAAAAGATCATTTAAATGAAGTAATTTTTTAAAAAATAAATGCATTTAGAGTAAAGAAAAGTGAGTCTTGAAAATAATAATAGTAAAGCATTAAAACATCAAAGAAGCTAGAAATAACTGCTTATCAAAAGAAGGTCAATAAGACAAACATAATTCTACTGGTTCTTCAAATCTACTTTTATCATGTTAACATTACAATGTGATGATTAAATGTATTGTGGAAAACCTCATTTCCCATAAATCTGTCCTTGACTACATGTTTTTCATAAGGTAAAGAAAAAGAATAGATATAATATAAAAAGCTCCTTCACACATTAATTTTAACTCGAACTAGAACCCACTCATTAAACAAATAATTACTGAGCACTTACCATGTGGCCAGGTACTATCGTTCTAGGGGCTGGGGACACAGTAGTGAATGAAACAAAATCTTTGTCCTCAAACGCATTATAATGGGGGAATTGTAAACAATCGTGTTTTGTCATTATTTTGAACAAAAATTAACAAAACTCAAAATGAGAAATTGTTTTATAAGATGATGAAAATTTTAAAAGCTTTTTGAATTACAGTAAGAATTTTTCATTTGTTGTTTACATTTAAACTTACCAATGCAAACTGATTGACCTGAATGAAGAGTATTTCTACCTCCTTTTCAGTAACTTCGGTCCCAAAGCCCTTATATTCTTTGTAGGCTTCAAGGTAAGAACGCAGCCACTGGCTCTGTAGTTTTCTATCTGGATAAAGACTATAGTCTACATCACTCACACCTAAAGTGGAAAAAAAGTACATTGAAGATTTTATTTTTTTTATTTTTTTTTAAGATTTTATTTATTTATTTATTTTCCCCCCAAAGCCCCAGGAGATAGTTGTATGTATGTGGGACGCGGCCTCAGCATGGCCAGAGAAGCGGTGCATCGGTGCACGCCCGGGATCGGAACCCAGGCCACCAGCAGCGGAGCGCACGCACTTAACCAGTAAACCATGGGGCCGGCCCTGAAGATTTTAAAAATACATTCTCTTCTGCATACTTTAATATTTATCTTACCATTTACATATTTTTTTCAGAAAAAATAAAATGTATCCATTTTTGGCTGAAATACTAGATATTACGTAAATAAAATTTATTAAAATAATAAACCAAATAATCATAATGTATTCTAACTTTAATTCTAATTAGCACAATACAGTTGGATCATCATAATCAATTCTCATTGCTTTGATTTTTCTGCAAAGTGTGAAGCTTGAACCACCTGCAGCACAAGCCACAAATCTTCATTTTAATAAGTACCCCCAGGAAATCTTATGCACACTAATATTTAGATCATTTCCTAAAACTGTGGCTCTAAAGCTTTTCTGACCATTATGGGGTAAGGAATACCTTTTATATTGAAACTTAAACACACACCCTATATTAAGTTTCACCAAACAATATTTACCCTAACTACACATTCTGACTCTGATATTTTCTATTTCTTTTCTTTTCCTTCACTTACTTTAAAATAATTACCCCACAAATTTAATTTCATGATCTGCAGTTTGAAAAATACTAACCTAGAAGATAAAGTTCATACTAGTTAGCCTAGCATTCAAGGGTCTTCATAAGTTGAAGATCAAACTTACTTCTCTGATCTTACAACCCTCTATTCTCCATGAATTTTATATCCTACAAAAATAGGTATACTCATCTTGAAGTTTTCTTCCTTCTTTCTGCAGTGCCCACCTTTCTCTTCTATCTGCACATCCAAATTCTACCTTTCAAGTTTTAACTCAATTTTTCTACACAAAATCGTATTAAGATCACTGGAGTTTCCTCTTTCACATTCACAGCAGTGACTATCCATATTACTAACAGTATATCTCATATATGCACTGCTGCTTTCCCTTCCCATAGATATGTGAAAACACGTACAGCACAAATGTGGGGATATGGCATGTACATAATAAGCTTGGTAGACAGAAATAACTGAAAACATGTAAATTGAAACTTTTCCCCAACTTTTCTCCCAGTCTGGTAACTGGTATAGTAAAGTATATGAAAATATATGAATGCATGAATATATACAAATACAAATTCACCAATGAAAAATTCCTAGTAGGTATAAACCATCCAGGAGAATTTCCTAATCTTTAGTTTTAGAGCATTTCATGTTTCTAAATACAGTCATAAAATTTATTTTAAATTAATTCCACTTACATAAAAAAAAAAACTAAAACTTTTATTTAGTTGTTTTGTTTTTGGTGAGGAAGATTAACCCTGAGCTAACATCTGTTGCCAATCCTCCTCTTTTTGCTGAGGAAGATTGGCCCTGGGCTAACATCTGCACTCATCTTCCTCTACTTTATATGTAGGACGCCTGCCACAGCATGGCTTGATAAGCGGTGCGTAGGTTCGAGCCCGGGATCCGAATCTGTGAACCCCAGGCTGCCACAGCAGAGTGTGTGAACTTAACCACTCCGCCACCGGGCCAGGCCCTAAAACTTGTATACTCAACAGTGATAACAGATTAATTTTCAGGGGTAAAAATGATCAACTTTTCAATTATTCGTAGCCAAGACAAAAAAAAAAGAATTCTTGAGCATTTTAGTTAACCAACATTCCAAAAGCACAGGTACACAATGGAAACAGCAAAGGCTTTTAAACAATAAAAAATTGGTTTCAAATCTGAGCTCTCTGTATTCTACTGTGACCTTGGTAAGTTACTTTCCTCAATGGAAACTGAGAATATTACCTAACTTACAGGATTGTTCTGAGAAAAAAATGAGATGAGATTTATGAAGCACCTTGCACTATGTCAGGCCTTAACAGAAGCCACAATCACTATTTTTCTCTTATTTTCCTTAAGAAATTAAGAAAGAGGTCATCTGCTCTTTTCTCCAAAAATAAAGAAAAAAGGTCAAGAAGAAGTTAAAAAATGTTGCTCCTAGGGCCAGCCCCGTAGCTTAGCAGTTAAGTGCGCGTGCTCCACTACTGGAGGCCCAGGTTCGGATCCCGGGCGCGCACCGACACGCTGCTTCTCCGGCCATGCTGAGGCTGCGTCCCACATACAGCAACTAGAAGGATGCGCAACTATGACATACAATTATCTACTGGGGCTTTGGGGAAAAAAAAGGAGGAGGATTGGCAATAGATGTTAGCTCAGAGCCGGTCTTCCTCAGCAAAAAGAGGAGGATTAGCACAGATGTTAGCTCAGGGCTGATCTTCCTCACAAAAAAAAAAAAAAATGTTGCTCCTGCTCCCAGCTGATCTTTAAATAACAAAAAAAGAATTCTAAAAGTATCATTTCAAAGTTACATATGCTACTTCATAAGTTAAACCTAGATTTTACCTGCAAATTCATTGAAATGATTTCCAATATCATATGCCAGGTAGTTGTATCCAGAATATTCATAATCAATGAACTGTACATCACCTATGTGAGACACAAAAACAAAGACATAAGAAATCACATGTAAGATCAGAAAATCCCTATGCTATTTGTAATTAAATAGCTTCCAATATTTTGTCTCATTGTTTGTGCTTGGTTACATGCACTTCTGAGACAGTACAGGGTAAGGCTGTGAATTTTATGGCAATGAGCTTTACAAAATTCAAATTATGTATCTTGGTCAACAGCTTCTTGGTGAACATTAATGTCCACTATATTAAAGAAAGTCAAAATATAGTCATTCTCCAAGTTCAAATAAAAGCAAACTATGACTTTCACCACACGGGGGCATCAGTTACTTAAAAATTCAAGTTTAATTAGAAATGAAAACTATCTTTGGAAACTGTTAATAATCTACACAATTGTAACAAAAAATTAATCCATAATACTCCAACAATGAATTGACAAGCTAATCTACACGTGCAAACCAAATGTAAACTTTGAAAGACTTGAATTCTGTGAACCCTACAGTTATGCTATAACAACACTTGCTGATCAACTTAACAATATCCGTAATTTAAGAAATTAGTTGCTATCAAATGCTTACATTTTCCTGGAATGCTACATACCTAAGGTTTCCAATAGCATACCTGAGCAGCATTAAGGTAGCTGTTTTATCATTTAAAAAGGGCAAAAGTATAGTTGCTTTTAAATGTTTTCTAACTTGAGAAATTTTTACATAAGCTAAATAGATTCCTATTCTAAATTAGTGCTAAATATATATATGCATATTTCATTACAATTTTCCAAAGACAATCTTGTTCCGCCTGCCCAAGGGACATACTCTTGTTTAGGAACTTCTCTTTTTTGAGTACTGAGATTATAGAGGGTTTGGCTCAACAAAGATGTAGGTCCCATTTTTTAAAAGAGAGGCAAGAGAGAAAGTTAAAAACACGGAGAGAGAGAGATGTTAAAAAAAAAAAATCAAAATGGGTCACTGTCTACACCAGGGATCACAAACTCGAAGGCTTAACAGGGGCAAATAGTTAAAATGAATACATGAACAGAGTTGGCTGTACGGATAGTTTCTAAGCTGCTTATGTTAAGAAAATGCATAGCATATGCCTAGTTACATTGTCTTTTAAACATCAAGCTGAGGTATCAAAACAAACTCCTGGTCTACACACACTGGCATTTCTCAAATAACGGAACTTTTGAACTATAATGTATTGATATAGATTTATATGTTTAATTTGGGGATGTATGCTGATCATATTCAAATTCAGAAAAACAGAATTATATGACCAAAAAATGTCATGGCAAATAGAATATTTTACATAAAAGCAAAAAATTTTTTTTTTTTTTTTTTTTGTGAGGAGATCAGCCCTGAGCTAACATCCGCCAATCCGCCTCTTTTTTTTTTTTTTTGCTGAGGAAGAGGGCCCTGGGCTAACATCGGTGCCTATCTTCCTCCACTTTATATGGGACGCCGCCACAGCACGGCTTACCAAGCAGTGCGTCGGTGCACGCCCGGGATCCGAACCAGCGAACCCCGGGCCGCCGCAGCGGAGCGCGCGCACTTAACCGCTTGCGCCACTGGGCCAGCCCCAGCAAAAAATTTTTTAATGTAATTGTTAATATATAATTCTAAACTTGTATAAATAATAGCCAAGTCTAGAGTAAAATAAGTAAGAATCATCAAAATATCAAAATCTGTATGCATACTCACAAAATAAATATAAGGTTTTAAAATGTTGACTATAATAAATCATTGCAATTCAACCACCACAAGTATTATATTCTTGAATTCACAAAAAAACTATCCCACAGAAAGTCTTAAAGTTAACCAAATCATTTTGCTAAACTGTAAAATGGGAAGATGGAACAAGTTTTAACCAAATCACTTTACTAAATGGCAGAATGGAAAGTCCGAGCATGCTTTTAAATTTTTTTCTAGGTACCACTAGGAATGAGAGGGTGAAGACCACCATCATGACAAAATACTTTACAGCCATGAAAAAAATTTCAGTTTCAAAAATTATTTAATGACCAGGAGAATTACAAATGTTATATGAAAAAAGATACAAAATAGTAAACACAGTGATCCAAATTATTAAGATATTATGCCTGAAGAGAGAAAAAAACATACAATGCATAGGGGAAAAAAAGATGAATGAAAATAAACCAAAATAAAATGTTTCCACTGGTTTCATTACAGGTGATAGACAAGTGACCTTTTATCCCTTATATTTTAAATTCTTTACAATAAACACTACTTTTAGGAGGGCAACAAGTGATAGTTTAAAAAGATTAAGATGAATTCTCTAAACAAAACTGTCAATAGGTAAGAGACTAAACACAATGATGTGAGAGATACCTATCCATCAGGCCTTCAAGAAATCAGGATTCAAGACAATTTACCAAGTCGCACAACTGAGCCAACCAAACAGTTTTAACATATAATTTTTTAAATTGCAGCTGTTGATTGCTTTAGCTCTTGAAACACAAATTCTTGTAGAGCTCATATTAACTGTTACATGCCAATAAAAATACACAGCCCAGTCCTGAAGCTTACTTTTGCCACATAAACAAAAGCTTCAATTTCAATTTTCAAAATTATATTTAGAATTTGGCAAATATAGTTAAAATGGCAGGTAAAACATGCCTGCTTGTAAAGTAAATACAATTTAAATAAGCATAGATCACTTTAACAAAAGTTAATCTCTTTCAGTATGAAAATTTTAGCAACAACTTTTTGTAGTAGCATTAATTCATTAAAACTAGCCTTTATTTTTAAATGCTATGTTGAGTTTATAAATAATGAAATTTAAAAAATAAGAAAATGAAGCTAACAAGATACAGATGAGGCTGTTACCAGGCTCCGTGCATGTGAACAAGTGATGCGATAAACCTCCAGTCAGTGCGTTTAAGAAGCACGGGGTGCGCCGCCACATGGCAGCAACAATGGCATACCTAATCTGTAGCAGATGAAGAAAATTTGGCAAACTCACATTTTACAAGACACAAAGCTTAAAAGGAAAAAATTTTTTTTAAAAATCTGCATTAACTATCTTTTTCAAACTACTGCAAACAAAGTGGAACTCAACCTTAAATTTAATCTTCTGCAACAAAGTAAAATTAAAGAGGCCTGCTTCCTTTATTTCGGGTGCCAGAAAAATCAAATTACTGGAAAAGGCTTTCCTACCAACAGGAAGTATACTGAACTTTTTTTCTTCTACAAATTTAGCTTTTGATTTCTAAAATTTCTAATTATTTAGAGAAATATCCACATCACTATTAGTAATTAATAGCTCATACGACATGACTATCTTGTTAATCCTTTAAGACGTGAATTTTTAATTGGGGTTTCAAAGATGAAAAGAAAATGAAAATACTCCTTAAAATTTTATACAAAATTCTACGTGTATGTGTATTTTCTGAGGGGATTTTCAATTTTCCAGATTCTCAAGGGATCCTTGACCTCTAAAAAAGTAAAGAAGTACTACTTTAAGGACTAAGACTATATTTCATTTATCTTTATATAATTAGCACACTGACTAGTACATAATGGGTAAAGCATAAGATTCATAATAAATAAAACTATAATCTGAATTTTCAAAAGCTACTTTTTATTGCTGTATTTCTTGCGTATCTTCGCAGTAATGAAATCACACACTACTGAGTTAAATAAATTATTCAAATCTCAGTATAGGTGAAAATAATTGCACAATTATTGAAGTACTTTCAAACTAAAACAATTAGTTTATTAACTAAGGCTATATAATTCACATGACATATTCATTTGGATTCCCTTATTTTGCTGTTGTTAGGGAGAAAAAGATAAAAATAAAAAGCAAAATCACTAATATGAGAACCTGAAAATCTTTCCAACTCCCTCTACTTGCTCTGCAGTGTTAACTAAGGCAGAAAGAGAACAGAGAGAAAAAGCAACTATGATTATACTAATGTTAACAAATTGCTTTCTCTCTCACACAGAAAAAGGGAGTATTCTGCTCTGAGAAACTGTCCCTTCATCCCTCAGTCTGGCATCCAGTAGTACCCTGTGTACACTTTCACCTTAGCACTCATCATCCTGAATGTAAACGTCTGTTTTGTGATCTCACTCCTCCACTACATGGCATATGGCTTCCTGGAGGGGCAGTAGGTCCCTTTCACCTTTCATCACGCAATCCACAGAGCAATCCCTAGCACACAGGAAGTATTCAAATGCTAGTGGGGTAAATGGAGATTTTGCAGAGAATGCTGCGACACAATGATATAACACACATGTTTAAATGGGGAGAAGAGGGGGATAAGCATGAAATACTAAAGAACAAAGTGTGGCATTTCTGACATTCTTATTCAAGTATATGATTAAACACACAGTGGAACTGAATGTATGAGTAAAGAAAAAACACTAAACTAATAACTACTTTAGAAAGCTCCTCCTTAAGAGTTCAGGTTTTCACAGTCCATTTAAGTTTTTTATTACCTGATTTAGGGATATTTTATTTCATGCTAAATAGTGATCTGGAATACAAGTTAAAACAAGGTTAAGGTTATCCTTCATAAAAACTCCACCCTGGAAAATATAAGTTACCAAAATATAAAAATAAATTTGTATTTACTTAAATTTTAAAATAAAACCAACAAAAAAAACTCTCCTAAGTCATTAAAACATCAATGAAACAACCACAACCACAACAATGCCTTTTCATGAATAATAACAGAGTGGATAAGATTTAGAGCCAATCAAGTAACTAAGAATGGTGACATCCATTTTCCATTTATATTGTGTAAAACTGTAAAAACCAGTTTACTCTATAATTCTTGGAAAAGGCTTTCTTTTTCTTTTTCTCATTTATATTTCCTTAAATAGCTATAAACCAGCTTCTTGTATTTAGCTGACAGAGAAAATAATCAATGATTGCCATTACTGAAATTTACAGTTATATATTAGATATTTACATGAGCTTTTATGAAGATATGGGGAAGAGGGGGAGAAACAAAACAGTCACCAATAAACACTCTGCCAGAGCATCAAGACATGAGACAACAAACTCAAAAGCTTTAGCAATTACTTATAACATGTCAGCAGTTAAGGATTAATTGAAATTAAAATATTAGAATTGAAGTCACTTAGTAAGCAATGTTACGATCTGTTCAACTTAGCAAACATTTTTTAAAATCAATTATTGTTTTATTTAAAAGATGACTGGTAAGTCTTATCTTACAGTTCTGGAGCAAGAACCACTGCTTTTGGTTTTCTTATTATGTAATAAATTCTATCATCATATCATTAAGTATTCTTTTCTTACCTTTTTAAGATGTCATTTCATTTCACTGAAGGCAAGGAATGAGCCGATGTTTACCAACCACCTAATTCCTGGCACTGACTAACTTTTCAAAAATCTTGACAGCTACCATCAACTTCAGAAAGGAAGCTCACTCTTCTCCCACATTCCTGAGTCCTGTCAACTGACATGGTGAAAAAAAGTAGAGGCAGTATTTCTTCCTATGATGCCTACCAGTTCCTGCAGCATTCGCATGTGAAAATGCCTATGAACTGCAGGGTGCTCATAGTCTTCGTGTGTGTCTTTGTGTGTGTGTATAAATATGTACTTAAAAATACATATACACATTTTTAAACTTTAACCACTCAAGTTATAGTTATGATAGAATCTGTAAGTTGCACTTAAGACAAACTGAACTGTCATCTCCTACCCATGAGGCATAAATCTTCTACTTATAGGACATAGTTAACCTTCTGCCTTATAGTAAACATTTTCACTTTTTCAGAAACAATACATTTTATAAAATGCATCCTATAAACATAATATAGGTGTTAGCAAAATATGTATGCTCAGGACAAAGGCAGCCCCCTGCTTATTTTTCTAAATAAAATTTTACTGGAACACAGCCACATAGATTTATGTATTATCTAGTTGTGTTTGTGCCTCAACCAAAGTTGAGTAGTTGCAAAAGAGACTATAATATGGTACTCAAAGCCTAAAATATGAACTATCTAGCCCCTTACAGAGTTTTATCAACCTCTATCATGGTATAATAGCTGCAAATGAGAGCTGCTAATAAAATAAGTACATAGCCCAGTGCTACATACTTTATATGCATGATCTAAAATCTTGTCAGGAACCATCTGAAGTAGATATTATCTCTAAGTTACAAATAAAGCAAAGTTTTAGACTATCAATAGTATGAGCACTTCCTGGAAATCTGTTAAACACGCATATATATTCCTAAGCCCATCGATAGAAATTCTTTACCACAGTTGGTCTTGGATGGGGCCCAGAAACCTGCATTTTTTTCCAAGTAGCCTATGTGATTCTGGTGTAGAAAGTCAAGGATCAAATATGAACACTTAATAAAGAGATAAAAGGACTTATCTAATTACCACTTACTCCCATATGTGAGCAAGGATCTGAACACAAGTAGGCTTGATTCCAAAATCTATACTCTTTCTGACTTCTCATGGTTGTAATTAAGCTTGAATACATCTGCTTTTAAGAATTACTTTAGAAATTTTGAATCTAGTTACAATATACAAAATCTAAATTATTATAGTTGAAAAATCATGCAGTCTTCAAGATGATCGAGTATAAATTCATGAAGTTTAATTAAAATTTGCACTTCTGAGAAATTAAGAGTCTAAAAACACTAGAGAGAGATACTGAGCTTGATGATGCGAAGGCCAGTCCCTTGGCTTTCATCTTATAATTTTTATATATCCCATAGGTGGGTTTCAAAATAGTAAAGCCCTGAGTTCAAATCACAGGAAGCACTTAAAAAGTGATAACAAATCAAACACATTTGTGAATATAATACGCAGCTTAATTATTTATCCTATGTAGAAACTATTTTAATCTCAAAAGAATTAACACTTGGCTTTTTAGATGCTATAACAAAGTAACCAGTTAAGAAGGTAAAGAACTTTGCAGTCTATATTCTAATTTTAATTATCCTCCTTGAGATTACAGCTCTAAGTACTAACACTATGGTACAGTCTCAAATGTACATATTTTTCACTTATTAAATGTACTAAATTTATAGAATTTACATTTTTTTAAGTATGAAGCATGGTATCTTCTTATAACTAAAGACAAATATGTCATACAGTTATATTACTTCAAAACCATCAGCTCCGAATTTGAAACAGAGTAAGATAATAATAAACAGAACAAGCTTCTTGCCACACTTTCATGAGTTTTAGATTTTTACCTGAACAACATTCCAACCATATTTTCTTAATGCTTATGTATCAATTAATCACATAGAAATAGTTTTTTTTTTTTTTAATGGATGCTACAGAGTCCAAACTAGTCTTCCTAATGGACATAAACCAATGGAAAGAAAAAATAACAGAACATCTCCATAACTAACACACAAACATAAACACAAAGACAAGAAGAAACAAATGGTACACAATAAGATTTCTATGAAGGGCAAACTCTAAAAAATATATCAACATAAGTTACATTTGCTGAACTGTGAAATTTATTCTTCTGTGTAGGAAAGAAAAATTAGATGCAAAAGTATGATTTAGGTAATTCTTGGTAAAATAAACAAATGACAACCTTGAACTCTTAAAGCCAAACTAAAGCATAAAGATTTTATTTGAAAATATGAGAACTTTTCATATCATTAATCAATAGTTTAGATAGGCAACTGGCTAAACAAAAAAGTAAAAACGCATTTTTTAAATACCTAAGACAAAGTAATCTGATTTTTTTGGTCCCTTATGTTTTAGTTTAATGAATAAGTTTGTTCTGTGAAATGAATATGCAAAAACTTATAAAACAAAAATACGAAAAGTTAAAATTATATTCTAAAGGAAATAACAGATTCTCTTTGATTAACTTGCAGTTAAAAATAAAGCTGAGTGTCCACTTGAAACGTAAGATGAAGTCCCTCACTTGAAATTCTATTATATAAAATAATGTGTTATTAGGTCTTGCACTGAACTTAAAAGCTAACACATCGCTTTAATGCATAACTAATACTTGTCTCACAAATGGCTTTGAGATTTGGTTACTAGTATATAATGTAGTACATATATACTATGACAATTACATATAATAAATGGACAATAATTAAAGGACACTGTCAAGTACGTAAGGGTACACCTGAAGTTTTAAAAAATATTATTCCACACAAAGACTGCAAGACATTCAAAATAAAGATGTTAGCTCAGTATATTTTTACAAAACAGAATCTCTAATCCACATTAAAATACCAAATATACAATGTACTCAAACATGTTTTTGAAAATATGTGCTTCAGTTTACCACTCTTGACAGTGTTCTTTGGTTGGTTTTCTTCAAGTTAAAGTCAGCAACAAATATTAACAATCTTTGCATTAGTATGGTCTCAACTTACAATCTAATAAGGATGGCCATAAATAGTTCTTTAATATAATTATGACCACTTAATCAGAATTCTTTGGCTTCGGTATCTTCACAACAGCACACTTTTGATTCAAAATAATCTTCCAACTATAATGACTATCTTCAAAACTGGTTTCCTTTATAAAATGCAATTGCTTCATAGTTTCAAACAGACATTTTGAATTAATACTAATCCTTCAACCAAAATTATATCTTTAAATTTCAATTTAGTATTGAAGGGCATCTATCATTTAGCAACCAAACCTCAAACCACTTTATCCAATAATGTAATATAACCAAGTGTTTCTTATACATGAAAACATAGAGAATTTGAATACAGCAAGATATGAACAATCACAAAAACATTTCACCAAAATGTATCACTGTCTACTTCAAAAATTATTTACCAGAGGTTCTTGATTATTATTTTAGTAGAAATAAATTTCAGCAACTACAAATAACATTTCCTCCATCTGTGGCTCTCTCCTTAGCATCAAAATATCTAACAAATCAGCATAATAAACAAGTAAGAGGAAACCTGGAGACATATTTATTTCTAATACTGTTGTCCTTCCCAACACTGAGAAAATTCCTGTATTTACAAAGGAGTGCAGTGTCAATTGGTTTTTCAATAACCCCCATTATAAGCAGGTGCATTTTCAAACCATGAATTACCAAATAGGTTTTACAGTTAAATTTATAAACAAAGTCATTTTATCATTTTTCATTTAAAACTCTAACAGGAATCACAAACTGTTTCTTAATAAACCAATTCTAAGAAACATATTTTATACAAGTACATAGAGAACATATATTCCTAATTTAGCACAGTTACGAAGACTTTAAAACCTAAAAGAAAAACTTGAAAGATGTCATGCATGTTTTTAACCCTTGCATTTGAATTAAATTTATTTATTGACACAAAGATCAAAGGACCATTAAGAACATAAAAGAAATCAACTTCAGTTACTGCTAAATTCAAATACCTACCTTGTTTCTCATTGTAGATTATATTCTTACACAATAGGTCATTATGGCAAAGCACAACAGGTGAGCCCAGGTTGGAAAGAATCTCCTTCATCCAAGTCATCTCCTCCTGAAGAGTCTGAGAGCTTGGGATATCACTTAGGAACCTTTCAGTTTTAAAAGAAAAGTTATATCTTGTTTATAATAATGACATTTAAGTTTGAGTAAGGATTAAAATCTATTTTTATTAAGTTCTTTCCATTTAATTACACTGACTCCTGAATTAAAACAAGCCAATTAATTCCAAAATTGGAATAAAGAAAAACCTTTACGATGAACTTAAACATGAATAAAAAGAAACTGAGTGATAATTAAAATGCAGAGCAGAAAAGTAAAAAATATATCACTACAAAATGGGGAGGAAAAAAAATATATGTAGCTAATAGCTAACATATACTAAGCATTATTCTTAAAGTTTTACATTGATCTCCATTTTATAGATGGGGAAACCAAGATACAAAGAGTTTAATGAAAAGAGGTTTAAGCATATTATATAATAAGTTACAAAGACGGTCCATTAAGGAACTAAAACATCTACTTCATGCTTAGAAGGGTGAGTGTAGTAGAAATCAGCTAAATTCACATTTTAAACTCAATAGATATTATCTACTATTGACAAATCAACTCGTATTATCATATAATAACCATATAATCATTAACCATCATATTATCATATGATAATCATATCACAGAACACTCATATTATCTATTATAGAAATTACCTCAGAGTAGTCAGATCAGGAAGGGTGGGAGAAACTGTAGCAAGCAGGACAAGATATGATAGCTTTTTATCCTACATTCTTTTGTACTGTTTATTATGCAATATTTCTATTCATTTGATAACAATAAAATGAAACAAAAATAGGGTGCCACCACTAATTCCCCAATAGTACCACCAGGCTTACAAAATTACTATTAGTTTACTCTTTCTCTTCTTCTCTTAATACTTTGAGCCAAGTTCTCTTCATTCTTTCACTACGGTCACTCATATTATCCCTTACTTTTCCATTTCACAATACAATAAAGATTCTGTATCACTGATTTTACTTTAATGAATTTGCCTATTCAAGTGGTCACTACCTGTACTTCCCCCTCTACTGCATTCTTTTCCATACAAAGCTTCCAAAAGTAATCCTTATACGCTATTTTCAAAATGCTGTAACTGTTCAAGAATCTATTTAAAAAGTACAGAGTTGAATAGAAATAAGAAGACTCAAAGGATTATGAAGATGATAATTACAATCATGTAGCCCTGTCTGTGGGAATGCTCACCACCAAGTGGCACAGCTCGGCCCCCACTAAGGAGCCCCCACCAAGCGCAGCAGCTCAGCAGAGCTACCCACAAGTGCAGGGCCAGCCTGCACACAAAAGAAGGCACCTGTCCCCTCTCATCTAGTGCATCAATTTGGCCAGTCACAGTGGTCCTGCACCAGAGCAACCCAGTGGCAGAGCACAGAGGCCCCACCTCCGCAAGCGAGCGTGACCCGCCAAGCAGCTCTGGCCAGCACACAAATGCAGAGCAGCCCTACCGGCACAACTTCCAGCAGACGAGGTGGGATCAGAAAACAAAGCTCCTGCCCCCACAGCGGTGGCAGATGGAATCTGCGACCTGATACTACCACAAATGAGCCAGCCAAGGATCACTTCATCAAACACCATGAAGAACTACAGTATCACGTCAGAGCAAAAGGAAAAAGACAACTATCCAGAAACCAATCCTGAACTCATAGAAATTTACAATCTAAATGACCGAAAATTCAAATTCGTTATCATAAAGAAACTCAACGAGTTACAGGAAAACTCAGAAAGACAGTTCAACGAGCTCAGGAATAAAATTAATGAGCAGTACCGGCTCCATGGCTTAGCGGTTAAGTGCGCGCGCTCCGCTACTGGCGGCCCAGGTTCGGATCCCGGGCGTGCACCGACACACTGCTTCTCCGACCATGCTGAGGCCGCGATCCACGTACGGCAACTAGAAGGATGTGCAACTATGACATACAACTATCTACTGGGGCTTTGGGGGAAAAAAAGGAGGAGGATTGGCAATAGATGTCAGCTCAGAGCCGGTCTTCCTCAGCAAAAAGAGGAGGATTAGCATGGATGTTAGCTCAGGGCTCATCTTTCTCACAAAAAATAAAAACTAAATAAATAAAATTAATGAGCAGAAGGAATACTTCACCAAAGAGATTGAAACTCTAAAAAAAAAAAAAAAAACAGAAATTCTGGATATTAAGAACACAGTTAATGAGAAAAAACAATCTAGAATTCATAAAAAATAGAGCTGACGTTATAGCAGAACAGAATTAGTGATTTAGAGAATAGAAATATAGAAATGCCTCAGGTGGAGGAGGAGAGAGAACTAAGATTTTTTGAAAAAGGAGAAATCCTTCAAGAAATAGCCAACTCAATTAGGAAAAGCACCATAAGGATTATAGGCATTCCAGAGGGCGAAAGGAGCAGAAAGCTTGTTCAAAAACTAATAACTGAGAATTTCCCAAACCTGGGAAGGAACTAGACTTACAAGTTCATGAAGCCAATAGAATTCCTAATTACATAAATGAAAACGACCTTCTCCAAGGCATATAATAGTAAAACTGGCAAAAGTCAATGACAAAGAAAAAATATTAAGAGAAGCCAGGCAGAAGAAAATAACCTAAAAAGGAACCCCTAGCAGGCTTTCAGCAGATTTCTCAGCAGAAACCTTACAGGCTAGGAGAAAATGGAATGATATATTCAAAATACTGAAAGACAAAAACTTTCAACCTAGAATACTCTATCCAGCAAAACAATCCTACAGATAGGATGGAAAAATAAAAGCTTTCCCAGATAAATAAAAGCTGAGGGAGTTCATCATCAGTAGGCCTGCATTACAAGAAACATCTGAAACTAAAACGCAAAGGTTTATAAAACCTTGAGGGAGGAAATAAATAGACAGAATCAGAAAATTGCAGCTCTATATCAGAATAGGTTCATAAACATTTAATTATAACATAAAAGGGAAGGAAAACATAAAAAATAACTATAAATACTTCAATTTATTCACAAACTCACAACACAGAAAAGAACAGTTTGTGACAACAATAACTCAGAAGGGGATGAGGTAAGGGATGGAACCTGCTTAGGCTAATGGAGATAAGAGGCTATCAGAAAATGGACTATCTCATCTATAAGATCTTTTATACAAACCCCATGGTGACCACCAGACAAAAACATCAGAGCAGAACCACAAATCATAAATAAAGAGAAAACCCTCACAGAAAACCACCAAACCAAATGACAGGCAGAAATACAAGGGAAAAGAAACAATAGAAACACAGAACAACTAGAAAACAAGAGATAAAATGGCAGTATTAAGCCCTCATATATCAATAATCACTCTAAATGTAAATGGATTAAATTATCCAATCAAAAGACACAGAGTGGCTGGAGAGATTAAAAAACAAGACCCAACAATATGCTGCCTCAAGAAAACACATCTCAGCTCCAAAGACAAATACAGGCTCAGAGTGAAGGGATGAAAGATGATACTCCAAGCAAATGGCAAGCAAAAGAAAGCAGGTGTTGCCGTACTTACATCAGACAAAGCAGACTTCAAGATAAAAGACAATGAGAGACAAAAAGGGGCAGTATATAATGATAAAAGGGACATTCCACCAAGAGAACATGATAGTTATGAATATATATACACCTAATATAGAAGCACCAAAGTATAGAAAGCAACTATTAACACACCTAAAGGGAGAAATTAACAGCAACACAATAATAGTACAGGAACTCAACACTCCATTTACATCAGTGAATAGACCATCCAGACAGAAAGCCAACAAGGTAACAGTGGCCTTAAATGAAATACTAGACCAGACAGACTTAACAGATACATAGAGAACATTCCATTCAAAAGTGGATACAGGCCGGTTCCGTGGCTTAGCGGTTAAGTGCGCGCGCTCTGATGCTGGCGGCCCGGGTTCGGATCCCGGGCACGCCCTAAGGCACCACTTCTCCGTCCAACGCGAGGCCGAGTCCCACGTACAGCAACTAGAAGGATGTGAACCTATGACATACAACTATCTACTGGGGCTTTGGGGGGGGGGATGAATAAATAAAATCTTTAAAAAAAAAAAGTGGATACAGAATGCAGAATACACATTATTCTCAAGTGCACATGGAACATTCTCAAAGATGGACCACATGTTGGGAAACAAGGCATGACTCAATAAATTTAAAAAGACTGAAATCATATCAAGCATCTTTTCCAACCACAATGCTATGAAACTAGACATCAACTACAAGAAAAAAGCTGGGAAAGACAGAAATACAGGGAGACCAAACAACATGCTACTGATAAACCATTAGATCAATGAAGAAATCAAAGGAGCGATCAAAAAATACCTGGAGACAAATGAAAATGAAAACACAACATACCAACTTTTATGGGATGCAGCAAAAGCAATGTTAAGAGAAAAATTTATAGCAATATAGGCCTACCTCAACAAAGAAGAAAAATATCAAATAAGTAATCTTAAAACTACATCTAACAGAACTAGAAAAAGAACAAAGCCCAAAGTCAGCAGAAGGGGAGAAATAATAAAATTTAGAGCAGAAATAAATGAAATAGAGACTAAAAAAACAATAGAAAGGATCAATGAAACTAAGAGCTGGTTCTTTGAGAAAATAAACAAAATTGACAAACCCTCAGCCAGACTCACCAGGAAAAAAAGAGAGAAGGCTCAAATACATAAAATTAGAAATGAAAGAGGAGAAATTACAATGGATACCACAGAAATACAAAGTATTAGAAGAGAATACTATGAAAAAGTATATGCCAACAAATTGGACAACCTAGAAGAAATGGATAAATTCTTAGATTCATACAACCTCCCAAAACTGAATAAAGAAAAAATAGAATCTGAACAGAACAATCACGAGTAAAGAGACTGAAACAATAAACAAAAACCTCCCAAAAAACAAAAGTCCAGGACCAGAAGTCTTCTCTGGAGAACTCTACCAAACATTCCCACAAGATTTAATACCTATCCTTTTCAAACTATTTCGAAAAATTGAAGAAGACAGAACATTTCCTAACTCATTCTAAGAGGCCAACGTTATCATGATACCAAAACCAGACAAGGAAAACACAGAGAAGGAAAACTACAGGCCAATATTGTTGATGAACACAGATGCAAAAATCTTCAACGAAATACTGGCAAATCAAATACAGCAGTACATTAAAAGGATCATACACCATGATCAAGTGGGATTTAAACCAGGGACGCAGGGATGGTTCAACATCCACAAATCAATCAGTGTGATACATCACATTAACAAAATTAGGAATAAAAACCACATGATCATCTTAATAGATGCAAAGAAAGCATGTTACAAGATCCAACATTCATTTATGATAAAAATTCTCAATAAAAGGGGTATAGAAGGAAAGTACCTCAACATAATAAAGGCCACATATGACAAACCCACAGCCAACATCACACTTAACAGTGAAAAACTGAAAGCCATCCCTCTGAGAACCGGAACAAGACAACGGTGGCCACTCTCACCACTCCTATTCAACATAGTACTGGAGGTGCTGGCCAGAGCAATTAGGCAAGAAAAAGAAATTAGGGTGTCCAAATTGGAAAGGAAGAAGTAAAACTCTCGCTGTTTGCAGATGACACGATTCTATATATAGAAACCCCTAAAGAAACCATTAGAAAGCTATTAGAAATAATCAACAACTACAGCAAAGTTGCAGGGTACAAAATCAACTTACAAAAATCAGTTGCATTTCTTTTTTATTTATTTATTTATTTATTTAGTGAGGAAGATCAGCCCCGAGCTAACATCCATGCTAATCCTCCTCTTTTTTGGTGAGGAAGACCGGCTCTGAGCTAACATCTATTGCCAATCCTCCTCCTTTTTTTTTCCCCCAAAGCCCCAGCAGATAGTTGCCAAAGCCCCAGCAGATAGTTGCACGTCATAGTTGCACATCCTTCTAGTTGGTGTATGTGGGACATGGCCTCAGCATGGCCAGAGAAGCGGTGTGTCGGTGCACGCCCGGGATCCACACCCGGGTCGCCAGTAGCAGAGCACAAGCACTTAACTGCTAAGCCACAGGGCCAGCCCTCAGTTGCATGTCTATATTCTAATAATGAACTAACAGAAGGAGAACTCAAGAATACAATCCTATTTACAATCGCAACACAAAGAATAAAATATCTAGGAATTAATTTAACCAAGGAGGTGAAAGACCTATACACTGAAAACTATACATTAGAAAAGATTCAAAGACGACACAAAGAAACAGAAAGATATTCCATGCACATGGGTTGGAAGAACATAGTTAAAATGTCCATGTTACCTAAAGCAATCTAGAGATTCAATGCAATCCCAATTGGAATCCCAATGATATTCTTCACGGAAACAGAACAAAGAATCCTATAATTTATATGGAACAACAAAAGACCCCAAATAGCCAAAGCAATCCTGAGAAAAAAGAACAAAGCTGGAGGCACCACAATCCCTGACTTCAAAATAATCAAAACGGCATGTGTGCTGGCACAAAAACAGACACACAGATCAACGGAACAGAACTGAAAGCCCAGAAATAAAACCACACATCTATGGACAGCTAATCTTCGACAAAGGAGCCAAGAACATACAATGGAGAAAGGAAAGTCTCTTCAATAAATAGTGTTTGGAAAACTGGACAGCCACATGCAAAGAATGAAAGTAGACCATTATCTTACACAATACACAAGAATTAACTTAAAATGATTAAAGACTTAAACGTAAGACGTGAAACCATAAAACTCCTAGAAGAAAACATAGGATGTACACTCTTTGACATTGGTCTTAGCAGCATCTTTTCGAATACCATGTCTACTCAGGCAAGGGAAACGAAAGAAAAAATAAATGAGACTACATTAGACTAAAAAGTTTCTGCAAGGCAAAAGAAACCATGAACGAAACGAAAACACGACCCAACTGGGAAAAAATATTTGCAAATCATATATCCAACAAGTGGTTAATTTTCAAAATATATAAAGAACTCACACAATTCAACAACAAAAAGACAAACAACCAGATCAAAAAATGGGCAGAGGATATGAACAGACATTTTTCCAAAGAAGATATACAGATGGCCAACATGCACATGAAAAGATGTTCAAAGTCACTAATTATTAGCGAAATGCAAATCAGAACTACAATGATATATCTCCTCACATCTGTCAGAATGGCTAAAATGAACAAGACAAGAAATAATAAGTGTTGGAGAGGATGTGGAGAAAAAGGAACCCTCATACACTGCTGGGAAGAATGCAAATTGGTGCAGCCACTCTGAAAAACAGTATGTAGATTTCTCAAAAAATTAAAAACACAAATATCATACAATCCAGCTATCTCACTAGTGGGTATTTATCCAAAGAATATGAAATCAACAACACAAACAGATCTATGCCCCGCTATGTTCACTGCAGCATTATTCACAACAGCCAAGATGTGGAAGCAACTCAAGTGCCCATCAACTGATGAATGGATAAAGAAGATGTGGTGTGTGTATGCATATATACACACAAACACACACAATGGAATACTACTCAGCCATAAAAAAAGACAAAATCGTCCCATTTGCAACAACATGGATGGACATTGAGGGTATGATGATAAGTGAAATAAGCCAGACAGAGACAGACAAACACCGTATGATTTTACTCATACATGGAAGATAAACAAACACACAGATAAAGAGAACAGATTAGTGCTTACCAGAGGGGAAAGGGGTGGGGGAATAGGCAAAAGGCGTAAAGGGGCACATATGCATGGTGACGCATAAAAACTAGACTACTGGTGGTGAACATGATGCAGTCTATATAGAAACTGATACATAACAATGTACACCTGAAATTATACAATGTTATAAACCAATGTGACCTCAATAAAATTTTAAAAATTTAAAAATTAAAATCATGTACAAAAAGGAATAGAAAATATGAAAATATTTTTAATATTTTAATTGTTTTTAATGTTCTAGTGTTGTATATTTTCGATTGGAGCAGGATGCTTTCACTGTTATTTATCACAGTGCATCTCCAGCTTTTCCAGATTATCACTAACCTCAAGAATTTAAAATATACCTTGGAGAATCTAGGAAATATAACCCCCAACCTACCTAAAAAATCTCCTTTGAATAATAATAATTTTTAAAATAGCAGCTAACATTTATTTAACACTTACACGGCCAGGCACTGTTCTAAACACTTTATATATACTAACTCAATTAATCCTCACAAAAACCCTACAGGTAAATATACTACTCTTGTTATTTCCATTTTACAGGTGAGGAAACAGGTAACTTGCCCAGGGTCACACAGCAGAACTGTTAAATGGCAGAAGTGAGATTTGATCCCAGGCAGTTTGGCTCCAGAGTCCTGTGCTCTTAACCCACGCAATAAATACTATACTGCCTCAACTCTGCATTAACTTAAAAAGTCAAGAAAATCTTGCATTCACCATTGCCATCTACTTCATTATTTTTAAGTGGTTTTCCCCCAAATCTTTCAATAAAATAGCTATTTCAAAAAGAAGATTTTCTGTTTTTATGCTGTCACTTCCTGAATATCCAGCATACTGGACACTGGCAGATGTTTGCCTATCTCAGTTAAAGGGGTATAATATCCTTATCAAATTCAAAATTTGACAAGCTACCTACAACTACAAACACATACACAGAGTGAATCAAACTAATCTTTGAAATAATCAAACTCAACAGAACAGTACAGCTATTTTCCCTAATGAATTATAAAAACTAAAAAGAAACAAGAAAATAATCTGTAAGTCCTGCTTGCCTCTGTTGTCTTAAAAACTTTCTGAATACAAAAGTGAAGTCTTCATGTACGTTTTAGGTATAAAAGACAAAAGAAAATTTCCATTTTTTATACTAGTACTAATTACACCATGTAAAAATAGGTTCATATGATTTAGATTCTAAATACTGATTTACAAAATTTTCATACAGAAAATAATGCTATTTCTGACTCAGTCTGAACCTGGTGAGTCAGTCTTACAAAAGCTGCATAAGACTCCAGTAAATGAATTTTCAACCTTATTATCTGGGACGTAAATAGTCACAGTAAACTAATACAACCCAAACTTGTTCACACTCCAGTATTACTATATTGCCCCAGTGTCAATCTCTAGACCCATTCAAAATAGCTTTGAACAAAAGAAATTTTTTTAAAAATGCCTCTATGGCCAACTCGTACTATGCAAAAATGTACCCATTCATAGTAATCTTTATATTACATTTACTTTGAAATAAATGTTCTATATTTGTTTCTTGCCCCTCACTTATACCCAGCTTCCTACTCCCCATTTTTGTAGAGTTCTTTAAGGTTTTTTTCCCAAGTTGGCTGGGGGAGAGAGAGGCAGTTTTTTCTGTAGTGCAATCTGAGAATCAAATGAATCAATGCTTATTTCACTTAAATGCAAAGAGATAAACCAAACCAGACTTTATATACAGAAACCCTGTAGTTATCTTTGAAACCCTAAATATAGCGCAAAGCAATGTAAAACATATTTTCAAATGTAACAGTGATTTTACCTTTTATTAATTTCTTCATCTGCAAATCCTGTGGGAATTAGAGAGAAATATTTTCCCATCTTTAGCCATAGATTAGATTTGGGAATCCAGCCATTGTGTGCATGAATAGCATGGATCTTAGCAAGCTGACGTGCTATTAGCCTGTTTAAAAACAAAACAGCATAAAAAGAAAATGTTAAGCATACAGTTTTTGTCTATCAGTAGGTAAACTAAAATGACTAGTGTGCATTTATTTTATAACATGATTTATTTTTACCATTTATAAGATTCAAAATGATTTGGCATGTCAACTCTCACAAGGAGAGACAAACAAACGTTTAAAGCATCAGTAGGAAGAGACACCTACCATTAATACAACAATTAAACACTGTGTCCAAAAGGGGTTGAGTGTCTGGACGTAGGTGCTCTATTTTGATTATATAAACAACAATTGTGGGGGCCAGCCCGATGGCGCAAGTGGTTGCGTGCACGCGCTCCGCTGCGGCGGCCCGGGGTTCGTGGGTTTAGATCCCAGGCGTGCACTGATGCACTGCTTGTCAAGCCATGCTGTGGCCGCGTCCCATGTAAAGTGGAGGAAGATGGGCATGGATGTTAGCCCAGGGCCAGTCTTCCTCAGCAAAAAAAAAAAAAAAAAAAAGAGGAGGATTGGCAGATGTTAGCTCAGGGCCAATCTTCCTCACCAAAAAAAAAAAAAAAAAACCAATATTTGGGACCAGGAGAACAATACACAATTACAAATGGCTTCAAGGCACACATAGACATTAATCAGAGATACATTTAAATCACACTGAATCATTTTAATTTTGAGCCTTTGAAGTCACTGAAGTTAAAGGGCAAAAAGGAGCTAAAGTAAAAAGGTACCTGGGCAGATAAATGAGTTCTAGAGTTAATTTTTATAACTTCGTTAAAGACAAATTCTCTGAACAAACAAACGTTAGGATTCTGTGATGTCAGAATCAATCTTCTTGATGCAACAACAAAACGATTTGAAGCTGTGTATACCTGTGTCCACGCTACCTTTGTATCTATAGAACCTAGTACAGCAAATGCTAATCAAGGAATAAGTGTACCAAACAGAAATAAGAAATAAGTTACCAAATAGTCTGTAGACTAGCAGGTGAAAAAATGACTTTATAATAATCTACAAATTAAACAACTTAAAATTGGCAAATTTTCAAGATGCTAACAATCTAATGCAATACTCCTCAGAGTATAGTTCTAGGACCTTCAACACAGCACCACTTAGAAATGTCTGAGTTCTCACTTCAGATCTACTAAATCATAATCTCTGGGGTGGGCCCCAGCACTCTGCATTTTAAACAAGATCTCCAGATGATTCTAATCTACTGAAAAGTTTGAGGGGCACTGCTATAATGCTCCAATTCTGCAGCGTGGCTATGTACTAAAATCAAACTTTGGAAGCTTCAGGAAAAAAAAAATACAGAACCCTGGGTACTACTCCCAGAAATTCTGATTTTATTGGTCTGGCGTGCAGCAAGGGCATCAAGATATTTGAAAGCTTCCCAGATGACTTTAAAATGCAAAAACATTTGAGAACCACTCAACTAAGGCATGCAGGGAATCTTGTACTGTAGTAATCTTTCACCAATCTGTGATTATATAACACAGTTTTATAATATTTTTATACTATAGTGAACATTCTTATCTACCTAGTTTCTAGTAACAAGATTCCTGACTTTCCTTTAGAGAAACTTCCATCCCCTCACTTTTACTTCATGTGGTTCATACAGAGCTGATCTCAATCCTAACTCCCTATCCATCTGCACCACTAACTTTAGGAGGGAACGTATGACACAGACTTGCCCAGAGCATTCCATCCTTCAGGCCACAAACATTGGTTCGGGACATTTTATGGAAACTAGGCCAAAAGGATTTGATCCTCGGACTTTTATTGAAGCTACTGACTGGCTGAAGCTATTAGAAAAAGAGGCACTCCCTCCACCATGGCTAGACTGACTAGATAAGCCTGGAACTGCTGATAATTATAACTGCCACTCCTAAGGAAAGTTTGCCAGAAAATAAAGCTAACACAAAATAAAACAAAAGAGAGTGATATTTCCAATGACACTGTGAGAGCTTCTGGATCCACTCACACTTTAACTCAGTATTCTCAGTTCTATGTATCAATAAATTCCTTCTTCTTTAAGTCAGTTAGAATTTCCAAATTATCATTCTCAATCTAGAGTCCTAATGCATTACCAAAACATTAAAATCTGTAATCTTTTTAGGTTTATGTCTTTGGTTCATCTCTCTCAAACAAACTGACAAAGAAACACTGCTTTACATAAATTATTATTGCTTGACTGACCTTCCTCAAGACCACACATTCATGTCTACAAGAATACAGAAAAAAGAAATCTGTTTTTATGCCATCTCTCATATATGCATACAAGCCTAGGCGCAAATGAACATATGATACTTTAAGCACCAGGAAACTTCATGAAAAAGCCAGATGATAACAAAATCAAAACAAAGAGTGCAAATACATAAACAAACACACACCCACATGTACACATACATACGTGTGTGATAAGAGATTTCACATAGTGAAGTATATGGGGTAATTACTGGGGTTCAAAACTGATTTGGCTTGAACTAAAAGGCCTGACTTATGGCCTATCAAACGTACACTGCACATCTGCTTTAACCATTAAAGTAAAGAATGCACTCTCCTAAGATAAGAATGCATATTTCCCCTCCTAAGCCCTACTGGTAACGCCTTGTTGGTAATGCCCACATTAGTCCCTTTAGCAAAATCAGGCTCATGTTGACCTGCTAATTTGCAGCTGAGTACCTCTTTGAAACTTTGATGAATGGGTACCTTGGGTGTGTTTAATGTATGATTCTTTGTTCTAAAACGGTATAAGACTGTACTGAAAATCATGCTTCTCTGGAAAGCTTTCTTTGTTTCTGGAAAAGGCCTTCCTGGGTTATAATCCTCAGTTTGGCTCACGTAAAACTCACCTTATCTCTCTTATCTATAGAATAGTATTGGTTATTTTTCATACATATGTGTATGTGACATATATTTTAAGCCGGTAAGAACTGGTTTTAAAACTTTGAGGAGGGGAGTTAGGACAAGAGGCTTGAAGAAAGATACAATTCGTGTTACATAAAACTCAAAAGGCAATCTGTCAACAAAACATTATATCCTAGAAATGTTTACTGAACAAACGAGACAAAATGTTTACTAAACAAGTGATTCAGGAGAAGGGTCAAATACTAGAACAAGTATTTAGCACCAACAAATTTTATTCGCTGTGATTTTCAAAAATAAATGAATAATAATGTCATTCCTTATAGTTTTACCCCAGAGTTTGTATGAGACCCTGATTTGCAAAATACAGAAAGTAGTCTCAGAAGTTGTCTCATTATAAGTTATTCAGCTGGGAGTGACTGGAATGACAATTCTATGGAAAATACTTCAAAAATGGATAAAATATGGTCACAACTCCCAGGAGCTCTTACAGATTAATGGAATCCGTTGAACATGAATAAACTGCTAGAAGAGAAAGCACCTACTAATTTTGAGTGCCTTAACTTTTCTGGCAGAAAGGTGGCTAATTGAGGCTGAGCCAGGATTTGAACTGTGATGTGAAAGTCAAGCCGTTTCCACTATAGAATACCCCCATAACACTGCACAGAATTAGTTGAGTTTTCATTCTGACTTTGCCACTATATTTCCAGTCTGAACTTAAGCAAATCATTTAATTTCTCTGAGTGTCAGGTTCCTTACAAGGAAAACAAAATTATTGACCTATTACATGATCTTCAAGTTCTCCTTCAAATGTAACATGATATACCCCTAAATACCAAAAAAAACTTTTACATAAAAATCTAATCAATTTCAAGATTTAAGCTCAATAATGACAACACGAACTTCACATTCACATTAGTATACAAAGATTCTGTAGACTAACTTCCCTACGGTTATAACAGAAATATTAAATGAACATAAACTATGGAGTGACAGGTAAAATTTTCCAAATGATAGTGCTTTGTATCAGAAATTTATCAAATATTATTTTCTCCTTTGAACGAACTTCTGAAATTACAGATGAAATTATGAAAATTACAAATTTTATATGAAATTTTTAAAACATTTCTGTGTAAGGTGATATATACCTACTCAAATGAAAAACAAACTAAAATATTAATGATCATACTATAGCAAAATTAATATTCACAAAAAAATCAAAACTCAAGAGCTAATAATTAATATCTTCTAAAGCAAATTATAGATATATTTTCCCTATCTATAGGTGCACTGTTAAAATCAGATTATGTAAGGGAATGATAGTATCATGTTTATATAATAGGTAAAAATATATTCAGTGTGTTGTTTAAAACGTTTTGTAGCACTTTCCTATATAATTCAAAATAGAATAGCAGCAAATAATGATACTTGAGACTGCTTTATCAATACTATTGATAAATACTACCAAGTTATCCTACATGGGGCAAAGACTATGCTTTATTCTTCTATCCTAGCACTCAGCACTTACAGAGGAGGTACATAACAGATACTTGATGAATGAGAGTCACTACCCTGGCAACAGACTCAGGATACATTTAGAAATTTACCGTAAGACCAAGGGATTCCCCTACTATTAGGTTCATTGTCAAGTGGATTAAAATCTATCCTGGATTTTTTTAAATCTCATATAAGAATTATAACAAAATTAATGCCTTGCTGTACATAAACAAAGTGACCATCCATTTGAAATACTGCCTGTTCTTTGACAAGAAAGATACATCTTGCATAAGCTTCTTCTCAAAGTCTAGAGTTCAAGGCAATTTCTACAGGTCTCAGAACAACTGGTGTATCTTTTCTGTAGCAAAATTAATAAGAAAAGGAAGAAAATCTATTTATTATTACAAATATTCTCATGGAAATAAGTATAGTTCAACTGCAAGCATAGCTCCTATGAACTTAAAAAACTAGGCTTTGCTAGGAGATTTAAAAAATTAAGTGAGTCCTAATTAGAAGTTCCATACTTATCTAAAATTTTTGATACACTGGGCTTGAACAAAACAAGCAATTTGTGAGAATGGCTCTGTTAAGAAAATTAATAGTTTTTACTAGTAAATGAATTCAGCAAAGTTGCAGAACACAAAACCAACATAAAAATCAGTTGCAGCTCTACATTTACAATGAACAGTCCAAAAAAGAAATTAAGAGAACAATTCCATTTACAATAGCATCAAAAAGAATAAAATACTTAGAAATAAACTTAACCAACCAAAAGACTTGTACACTTAAAACTACACAACATTGCTGAAAAAAATTAAATGCACAAATAATGGAAAGATATCCCATGTTCATGGATTGGGAAATGTAATATTAAGATGTCAGTACTACCCAAAGTGATCTATAGATTCAATGCAATCCCTATCAAAATCCCAATAGTGTTTTTGCATAAATAGAAAAATCCATCCTAAAATTCAAATGTAATTTTAAGGAAACTCGGATAGCTAAAACAACCTTGAAAAAAAAGAACAAAGTTGGAGATCTTACATTTCCTGATTTCAAAACTTATTACAAAGCTACAGTTATCAAAACAGTGTGGTAATAACGACAGACATATAGATCAATGGAATACAGAGCCCAGAAATAAACCCTTTAGTTTATGGTCAAATGATTTTCAATAAGGGTGCTAAGACCATTCAATGAGCAAAGAACAGTTTTTTCAATAGCTGGTGCTAGGAAAAGTAGATATTCACACGTACAAGATGTTGAACCCTTTCCTTATAACGTATATAAAATTAACTCAAAATGGAAAAAAATCTAAAAGTAAGAGCTAAAACTATAACATTCTTAGAAAAAAACCTAGAGGAAAAGCTTCATGACATTGGATTTGGCAATGATTTCTTGGATGTGACACCAATAGGGCAGGTAACAAAAGTAAAAATAGATAAATTGCACTATATCAAAATTTAAAACTGTGCATCAAAGGACAAAATCAACATAGTGAACAGGCAACCCACAGAATTAGATAAAATATTTATAAATCATATACGTGATAAGGGGTTAATAGCCAGAATATATAAAGTATTCCTACAACTCAACAACAAAAAACAATTAGAAAATTGAATAAAGGACTCGAATTGACAATTCCCCCAAGAAGACACACAAATGGCCAACAAACAAAAGAAAAGATGCTAAACATGACTAATCATCAGGAAAATCAAAACCACAATGAGATAGCACCTCATTGCCATTAGGATGGGTACTATCAAAAAAAACAAAATAAGTGTTGGCAAGGACATGGAGAAATTGAAACACTCTGTACTGTTGGTGGAAATGTAAACGGTGCAGCCGCTATGGAAAACAGTATGGCAGTTCCTCAAAAACTTAAAAATAGAATTACCATATGATCCAGCAAGTCCACTTCTGGTTATATAACCAAAAGAACTGAAAGCAGTGTCTCAAGAAGATATTTGCACAACTGTGTTCACAACAGTATTATTCACAATAGCCAAAAAGTGGAAGCAACTCAAATGCCCATCCATAGATGAATGGATAAACAAAATGTGGTATATACATATAATGAAATATTATTCAGCCTTAAAAAGGAACAAAATTCTAACACATGCTACAACATAGGTAAACCTTGAAGACATTATGCTAAGTGAAATAAGCCAGTCACAAAAAACCAGAAGTATTACTCCACCTACATAAGGTACTTAGAGCAGTCAAATTCACAGGCAGAAAGTAGAATGATGGTTGTCAAGACTGAGGGTAGGGGGGAATGGGAAGTTGCTTAATGCACATAAAATTTTAGTTTTGCAAGATGAAAAGAACTGTGGAGATTGGTTGCACACAACGTGAACGTACTTAACACTACTGAAACGTATACTTAAAAGATTATTAAAATGGTAAATTTTGTTATATGTATTTTACCATAATTAAAAGGAAAAAATTTTTAAATAAATGGTCACAAAATACAGTTCTTAAAAAGACTTGATTAGAGCACTTCAATTGTTTTCTATTAGTAAATTTTATACACAACAGAAAAAAAACAAAAAATCTCATTATGTTAACTTAGCATTAATAAATCATTAATTTTTATTTGCATATATAAGGTAACAAAAAATTACTTAAAGATTTCTGATATTCACTATCACAGATCGATCTTTCCTCTACCTAGTCTCATTAAGTAAGGTTTTACTGCATTACCATTAAGGCAAATGTCACTCTAAAATCCCATACTCAACAAAGCCAAATGTTTGAAAATCTCAAGGCTTCAGAGAATTTCCTCAAATACCCACTAATACTAATTGTTCCCCCCCTTGGAAGTTTTTTAAAAATTAAGAGCATTACACAATCATAGGAATTTTTTGAAACTGAAAAATAATCCCTAATCCTACCATCCCAAACTATGTCATTTCTACAAACTCCCTTTGAGTTTTCACATAAGCAAATTACTGACTGTTGAGCTAATAAGCTGATTTTTTCCTCTTAGCCCTGTATCAACCCTTTTGCATGTTTTAGACAATATTCAAAATTATCACTTCAATAGTAGCTTAACATTTATTTGTGCTGAGTTATCCTAGTTATATCTGAATATAAAGAGTTGTCATGACAGAAACATAGCATATAACTTTTATGAGTTACTATCTATTGCCGTATTGATTTCCACGAGAACATTACTGATTTTACTTGCTACCCACAATATACTAGTTCCACTGCAATACCCTCAGCGCTAAATATCAGTGTTTTTTAGTTATGCTTTCTGATAAATGTGCAATAATTCATTTTAAACTGCCTTTCTCACATTATGTCTCTTGCTGGGTAGTTTTAATTAAACTTCAGCCAGGATTCCCAACAAGAGGCAAGTTTTAGAGAAATATCTGATGAGAAAATTCCTAAACACCGTTGAATTTTAAAAAATGTTCTGAAGGTCTCTGCAATACTTGATTGCTACAGAAAAGTTAAATAAAACAGATCATGATAAATTTCCGATAAGTCCAGTTACTAGTTAAGCATTAATTGGTGCAATTCATCTTTACCTATCATCCCACTCCCTCAGCCTCCTCCATGCTCCACTTCATCCTTTGAAGTCAGTTCAAATGCAATCTCAGTGAAACACAGCCTAATTTCCCAACTGTACCACAGTAAACTATCTGTACGTTTTTTTTAAATCTCTTCTGTTCTCCTGTGATACTAATCAGCTTATTTTTTGTCCAAAGTTATTGTCTGTCACAGACTGTAAATTACTGGAAGAGGAGGAACTGTTGGAATTTTTTTCCTCCCCTAGACTAGATTAAACATAAATATATTCTAATGTCTTTTATACTCAAAGTAGATATTCTGTATTATAATCATAACATAGGCAAGAAGCTATGTCTGAATGAGCCAAAGCAAGAGAGTACTGTGGACTTTGATCTAAAGGCTCAATCAACATTTGAGGTTACTTAAAAAGATCAATTATGGGGGCCAGCCAGGTGGCATAGTGATTAAGTTCATGCGCTCTGCTTCGGCAGCCCAGGGTTCATGGGTTCAGATCCCAGCTGCAGACATACGCACCGCTCATCAAGCCATGTTGTGGGGGCATCCTGTATACAAAATAGAGGAAGATGGGCACAGATGTCAGCTCAGGGCCAATCTTCCTCAGCAAAAAGAGGAAGACTGCCAACAGATGTTAGCTCATGGCCAATCTCCCTCACCAAAAAAAAAAAAAGATCAATTATGAAAAGCTTTCCTGTTAAAAGAGAAATTCTATAGTAAGCTTAATGATTATGTAATTATAGAAAATGATCAGAAATCAATACATAGGAAAGTCTGCATTCATTTTCTTCTTGAGTCTATTCAATTCTACAAATTTTTCATAGTAAGTTATTTTTTATAAGTGGTGTAACAAAGGCCTTACTACTTTCTTTTACATTTTATGCTCTTTTCTGAATAAGTAGAAAAGTTAAGTTACTCATCATTACTATTTTTGGGGGATGTTACTTTTACTAGTCATGCAATCTTAGGCAAATTACTTAAAATCTTTGCACCTTACTTTTCTCATCTATTACAATGGGATTATAACATTACCTAACCCCTAGAATTGCTGTGAGTTGAATTTATTAATATACATAACATATTTAGAACAGTATCCAGTTCATTAAGTGCTATATCAGAATTAGCCACCATTATCATCACTTTAATATATCATTTCTCCAATTAACAGAATTCTAATACACCCATTACTATTATTTTTTAGTATTAGTTAAAAAATAAAATCTTCAATTTTTAATATAAAATGGTCACTTCAAGGAAGTTAAAATAAAAACCAAAACAAGGGAGAACAAATGGGTAGTGATTACCTAAAATCACTTAGTTGAGAGATTCTGAGGTCTCATCTAGGTTCAGGAAGAAAGAGTTCCAAGACTAGTTAGTATTGTCTGTCACAAAGGAGTGGGGGTTAGTGGCAATAAATATTTGCTATGCCACATCCATATGCTGCTTTCATACACCTCAAGGAACACTATACAGTCACAAGCCACATAACGACATTTCAGTCAAAGACAGACTGCGTATATGACAATGGTCCCATAAAATTAGTACCATACAGCCTAGGTGTGTAGTAGGCTATACCATCTAGATTTGTCTAAGTACACTCTACGATGTTCACACAGTGACGAAATAGTGATATTCACACAATGACAAAACAGCCTAATGATGCATTTCTCAGAACCTATTCCCATCACTAAGTGATACATGACTGTATGCTATAATAAATAGTTCTTAAAAGCAAAGAAGTCTGTATTTTAAAATTCAAAAAATATGTTTCTAAAAGCATAATAAAGCCAATAGATTGGTTATATCCACTATATTTTGCCTAAGTAGTATTTTAATAACTTTCTTTAGTTAACATCTAAGTTGTCAGAAGCTCTGTAGAAGTCGAGTAAAGTGTGCAAAGTCTTAAAAGGAAAAAAAAGTTAAAAGCTAACGCTTACATAGTGCCTAACATATGCCAGGCACTGTTCTTTTTTTTTTTTTTTAATTTTATTTATTTATTTTTTTCCCCCAAAGCCCCAGTAGATAGTTGTATGTCATAGCTGCACATCCTTCCAGTTGCTGCATGTGGGACACGGCCTCAGCATGGCCGGACAAGCAGTGCGTCGGCCAGCAGCGGAGTGCGCACACTTAACCCACTTAACCGCTAAGCCACGGGGCCGGCCCAGCCAGGCACTGCTCTAAGCTTTTTACATATATTAACAACTTTAATCCTTACAACAACCTTAGACGTAAGTACATTATTCCCATATTTTAGATGAGGAAATGGAGGCACATTTAAAGATTAAGTACTACATCCAAATTCACACAGCTCATAAAACTACAGCAATCGGGCTCCACAGTATACCTAGCGACAGAGCTATATTGCCTAATATAGAATTTCACATGGCTTCTGATTTCATAACTTGCCACTATCACTGGAGAAGAAAAAACCTGCCCTAGGCCTCCAGTTTCTATCATGTGACTATAGAGTAAAAGGACTTGAAAACCTCCTGAATATGAACTTCTCACGGGCAGACAGTATGATTAGCAATTCAACTGAAAGTTTAAATTTGGTGTATTAAAGACAGTTTAGGAATATTCATGTGAAATGTATCAAAGTGTGGGTTTTACAAAGGCTTAATTAAGACTGCTACACCAGTAACAATGGTGAAACCCAGGGCCAACTTGCTTTAACTATACTCAGTTGTTTGTTTGCAAAAGTAGTCAGATAATGCATTACTAAAACCCACCCTATAGATAACACCTCTGAGGCTGGGGTCACCATGGTAACAGGTGGAGTGCTTAAGTTTTCCAGGAACTGAGAGTCGACCCCTTGTCCAGTTCAGGCAGGTCGAGAACACCAACCCAGCAAGTGGGCCCGTGCAAGTGTCCGACAGACAAACTCCTGATGTCAAGGAGCTAAAAACTCCACCCTCAGATCACAGTGACACCACCACTTTGTGAATACGCGCCCCATGAAGAGGCATGAAACTTGACTACACTTGCGTAGATCATCAATTATCTCACTTCTCCTTACTTCCAATTATCTATTCCCACACTTCAGATCGCCCTGACCCCGTATCCCATAAATATCAGAGTCCCCACTTTCAAGGTGGCGGATCTGAGACTGATTCTCCTGCCTCCTCGCTTGGCTCCCTTGTGATTAAATCCTTTCTTTTTGCAAAGTCGTCATCATGGGGATTGACATAATTGTGTGGCAGGACAAAATGAATCTGGTTTGGTAACAACGGCATTATCCTTAAGCAAGTTTTTTCTTAAATCTTTTGGACACTGACTTTTAAAATTAATATTTTCCTCCCTGCTTTAGTTACTAGGAAACTCATACAGCCCTTCTCTAACAACTTTATGGAATATATTTTTTGTATCTGAATCTAACTCCAGCTTTTCCTTTGGCCTAATTTATGCATCTATTCATTTTTAATCCTGTTAAACAGTAGTCCTCCCTTATCCACAGGGACTCCAAGAACCCCTGTGGATGCCTGAAACCACAGGACAGTACCACACCCTGGAAAATACTACATTTTTTTCCTTTACATATATACCTATGATAAAGTTTAATTTATAAATTAGGCAGAGCAAAAGATTAACAACAATAAATAATAATAAAGTTGGCTTAGATGGCTACTAAGTGACTAACAGGTGGGTAGCATATAACAGGTAGTATATACAGTGTGGATAGGCTGGACAAAGGGATGATTCATGTCCCAGGTGGGACAGAGCAGGTCGGTGTGAGATTTCATCACACTACTCAAAACAGCGCACAATTTAAAACTTACGAGTTATTTCTGGAATTTTCCATTTAATATTTTGGGACCACAGGTAACTGAAACCTTGGAAAGTGAAACCACAGATAAGCAGGGACTACTGTATGGATATTTCTCAACCACTATGAACAAGACTGAGAATTTATAAGTAAATAAATAAATTTACATATATATATACACACACACAAGCCTGAAGACCACAAAAACATTTGACACAAAAGAATAAACATAAATCTATTAATCAGCATCTCTCAACAGATTCAACACAGTAGACTCATGCAATTATGGGAAGAGACTATATCTGATGGTTAAAACTAAGGCTTGAGCAGATTTCTATGCCAAAATATTTTAAAATATTGTTTGAAACAAGTTTAAAATAGGTAAATGATACTGGTCCATTCCATCTTTATCAGTGTGTTAACTTAGCAAACCTCAAAATATGATCCAGTATCCCTGGAGACCCAAGACTCAGAAGGTTTGTGAGGTTAAAACTATTTTCCCAAAATATTATTTACCTTTTTCACTCATTCTCTCACGAGGGTAGAGTGAAGTTTTAAAGAAGCTACATGAAGTGGTGTGATGATGTCATCAGGCTGACAGCTAAGAGAATGTGCACTTGATATTCTTGTATTCTAAAAAATTTGTTTTACTTTCTAACATGGTAAATATTGATAAATAAAACTCACATAAACAAAAGCTCTTTGGGTCCTTAATAACCTTTAAGAGTTGTAAAGAGGTCATGAGACCAAAATGTTTGAAAACTTCTGGTTTAAATTATGAATGAACTTGCTGTTTTCAAATCAAGTCCATTTGTTTAGAGTTTTCAAGAGTAGAAAGAGAATTTTAAAAGATAGCAATTTGCATATACATGACATTATTCTTACAGAAAACATAATTCATTGAATTAAATAATGAAAAGTTTAAAGAGTAACAAAGAAGTGTTAACATAATTTAAAGAATCTTAGTAAGCAAGAACTCTGACAATGTGAGCAATTGAGTAACAAAACTTAGTAATAAGAAATATGTAATGCTTTGATTCAAGCATATTTTAAAAAATTAAGGGGAAGCCATGACCCTCTGCAGCAGGCTAATCCAAAACTTCTTGCAGCCTTTTCTTTTGCAAAGAGTCAACAATGAGAATGGCAAATAAAAAGGAATTTTTTTTTCCTTAGCAAAAACAAAACAAAACCCTAACTAAAGAAAGTTTCTAAGTTAACCAAATAGTTGCTCAGAGAAAGAAAAGGGAATTTTTAAAAATATTTCCTTAGTGCACTTAATACTCTTATTTTTCAAAAGGAAAAATTATTTAGAAAAAGAAAGGTACCTGAAAATAGCAGGGTTGCAGACATGCTTTGGATCCAATGCTTCTCCCTGTATAAATTCATAGCACAGTCCATTATTGAAGGTACAGTAGAGTTGCGGTGCACAGCCATGAGCCTGCAACACTCGGAAACTCTTCACCTCCTCATCTCGATCAACTAACAACTCAGTCTTATTGCCATAAATTCGCACCAGGACTACATCCTCCATTGTATTACCCACGTAACAGCCAATAAGTTTATTTGTGATTCCATCTGTGAAAAGCTGCCAAAAAAAAAAGAAAAAATGGGGGAGGGAAAGCAGTTATAATATACTTTTAAGGAATGGAATATGAGATAACTTGAAAATAATTAAATACTAATTAAAAGAAAATATCTACTTTTTAACATAAAAGAACTTTTGAATACAATTTTGCCTAACACTCCTATAACTTTAATTCTAGATTTAAACAAAAAGGAATGCTACCGTTTAATATGTTGCCCTTAATTCCTATAACATGTCTTTCTTGATCCAAAAGCGTTAATTATTCAATCTCTAGTATTTCTACACAACATTTTGAAACCTAGTGCATCTCAGTCTGCCTTATACTGCAGTCATTGCAAACACAATCTTTCCAATGTCGAATAGATCAGCAAGTATCCGAAGACAGGGATACTGCCCTCTTCCTAGCATGGCATATGACACTAAAAAAAAAAGTCTTTACTAATGTTCACAAGTTTAACTATACAAATATAATCTACCATAATTTATATTACAGTAAACCTTCAACTTATAAAAAAATGAATTTTAAATGTTAATTTTAAAGGTTACTTAATATAACGTTATCATTGAAACTGTTTTAAGTATTCAAGTTATAATAATTCAAACTTGAATGCTATGGCTAAAAAAAGAAGCATGGGCCAGCCCCCTGGCTTAGCGGTTAAGTGCGCGCACTCCGCTACTGGCGGCCCAGGTTCGGATCCCAAGCGCGCACCGATGCACCGCTTCTCCGGCCACGCTGAGGCCGCGTCCCACGTACAGCAACTAGAAGGATGTACAACTGTGACACACAACTATCTACTAGGGCTTTGGGGGAAAAAAAAAGGGAGGACTGGCAATAGATGTTAGCTCAGAACCGGTCTTCCTCAGCAAAAAGAGGAGGATTAGCACGGATGCTAGCTCAGGGCTGATCTTCCTCACAAAAAAAAAATAAAAATAAAAACAAAAAAAGAAGCAAAATCTTAATTAGAGGAAGATATAAGAGGTAAGTAGAGATTTCTACAATATTTTCTAAAAGGGACTTTTGGAACTTGTCAAGAGCTCTAAGTCAAGTACTTTAAATCCTTTTCTAGATCTGAGCACAAACAGTATATTGAAAATGCAAACAGATGATTAGAAATACTAGTTCTCAGATTAGTGGTTACCAGAGGGGAAGGGAACTGAGGGTGGGCAAAAGTACATACGTATGGTGATGGATAAAAATTAGACTACTGTGGTGAGCACAATGAAGTCTACACAGAAAGTGATAAATAAGAATGTACACCCGAAATTAGTTATAAATCATCATGATCTCAATAAAATAATTGAAAAAAAAGAAAGAAAGCTTAAAATTAAAGCACTAAAACAAAAAAGAATGATTAGTTTTCTATTCAAAAACTGTAACTTTTATTTTCCTCTGTACTAATTTGACACTAAAACTAACTCTTCTATTTACCCAATTATAATTGAGAGCTTTTGGAGGCTCTAGGTGGAATAAAGAGAAAAGAGGTAAAAGCGAAAGCAAGAGATAAGCCATTTTTTTCCAAGACAACTGGGAAAGACAGGAAAAAAGGACAGAGGATACGTTTTAAATGTAGACACATTTAACTAATGCCTGAGAAAGAGGGTGAATGTTTCTATTTCAATAAGATTGTTGTAATGATAAAATGACATCTGAAATGGCTTTACATCTTCAGATGAAAATTTGAAAGTATTTACTAAAGTTAATATACAGCTAACAAGTTCTTATACAATAGTTTTTTATTATATACAAGGTTTGACTGTTATCCTTATTCACCTAATGCAAGTAAATTGAATGAGCTAAAGTAAAGAGACTTACTTTGACTATCTATGTTTTTTAGGTATGCAGAGACATACAAACACTGCTTTCCACCTAGATTTCAAAAAGATTGTATATAGGAAGACACTGACAAGATGTACATGCACTTAAACTGAACACTAACCATTTTATTAAAATCTGTGTTGAAAAACATGTTCTTATTACAATGCCACATCAAATCACACGTGTTATTCTGTAACTTCTTCAGATGTCATGTAGAGATAATCTATTTCAATTACTGTAATAAAGACTGAGAAATTAACATTCTGAAATGCTTATAATGAATGACACTGTACACTCCTCAAATGCCAGGACTCATAGTCTGTTTTCTATATCCTCATAGTGAATAGGTACTTAATACTTAAACACTAGAACCCAGATAGTTACCAACATCAATGTCTTCTTGATCTAGCTTATAACAAACGCATTCTCTCACTCTTGCCTATAATAATAAATTTCTTTAATTGTGTATGCTATATTGTATATTTATGTGTACATAAACATACATATAAAGACGTATGCACTTAAAAAGCCTAGAGATAGATATTAAGATTACTGAATACTGATTACTGAACACTATATAGACACTTATAAGGATGACATAGGATCACAACTCCAATGACACTAACCCTAATACTCTCTATTGCACAACAGCCACATACTTGCAATGAAATGACAGTCACAATAAATCCCTAGGATAAAAAAATATACAAATAATATAACTTCACATTTATAAAGTATTTTATGTACAAATAAGGATAAAAATGTCTGCGAAGATATTCAACAAAATATTAGGTAGTTTAAATCTTGTTTCATGTTTCTCTCTAAGTAGTTTAAAGTTTTTCCTTTTGGCTTATGTATGTTTTCTCACTTCTTTTTTCCTGCAATGAACCTAGTTTACAAGTGAAAAAATTAAATTAGTGAGAAAAACAAAAGGAGCCCAACAGCTAGGAACTGTCCTGGCACACACAGCAAGGCCTTGAGATTCTGTTGAACATAATTTCACAGAATACCAACATCAGACGAGGCCACTCTGTGACGATAAGGGATCAAGACAAACACAAAACCACTCTGTAATCATGTCTGAACATAGACAAATTATGAAATTTTTCCAAACCACAAAAATGACCAAACATTCCCCTATTCTGGCTGAGTGAATGCTGTTCCTTTTCCAGTCACAGCTTTGGCCCTGCTTCATTCTTCCAGTCCTCTAGGTAAGATTAAGGTACCCACACAAACTTGCCCCACTTCCTTCCTGACAGCACTCAATCCAGAGGAAAGCCTTGCTTCCTAGAAACCTCTCCCAAATCACCAGACAAACCTAAACCCCACATTAAGTCCTTTCTAACACCCACTTACTGAGATCCCCACTATTCCCCATGGTATAAGTTCTTCCTTACTGCAATGAATAATAAACAAACTCGTTTAGCTATACGTGAATTCCTGATGGTCCCTTGACGGAGATCACTGACTTTTAAAGATGTAAGGATAATGCTTTTCACCCTTGGATGGTTCCCACCTCACTTATAAACCTACAAGTAATTCAATGTGCTGAATCTTCTGAAATACACAATTAAAATATACTAGAAATATACAAGATATGTATACTATACTAGAAATATAAAATTCCACCTCAATGGAGGGGGGACAAAGCTAATAAAAAACTCATGGAGCTCCTTTTCACAGGGTTTATCCTGCACTGTTTGTCAAGTATTTAGGATGGTAGGAATTCAGAGGATGAATTACAGAGCAAGACTAGCTGAGCCTGAATTCTAGCTGTGTTATTTACAAGCTGAGTAACCTTAGGCAAGTCACCTAACCTCTGTGTGCTTCATTCTCCTCATGTATAACATCAGCATACTAGAATCTACTTTACAGCATTGTTATGAGGATTAGTGAGTTAATACACATAAAAACACTTAGAACAGTGCCTGGAACATACTAAGCTTTTAACAAGTATGTAGATAACTACATATTTAAATTTTAACATGAGACAGCAAACTAACTCATGATGAAATCATAAAATAAAACAGTGAATAATTAAGACAAAATCTACGTTATAGTTTTATAGATTAGCCCTAGACTCTATGCTGCACTGGTCCCACCTAACAAACTTTAAATGCAAGACCCAAAAGATTCCAGCTATTTGCAAATAACTACAAAAACTACCCAGTGCCTAAGGTAAAATTCACAATGTCTGATTATCAGGCATGCAAACAAGGCAGAAAAATACAATCCATAATGAGGAAGAAAAAAAAAAAAATCAACCAATTGAAACCAACCAAAACTGACACAGATACCAGAATTAGTGGATGTTAAAACTATATTCCATAAAAATGTTTTGTATTCTATCACAAAAAGTTAAGCAGACATTGAAGATATAAAAAACACCCATATCAAACTTCTCAAGAAGTCTGAGGTGAAAAATACATTAGATGTGATTTAATAGTAGGTTAGATACTGCCAAAAAAAAAAAAAATTAGCCAACTTGAAGACATAGCAATAGAAACTATTCAAAACAAAACACAGAGAAATAAAAGAATTAGCAAAGAAAAAAGAGAAAGAAGAGCATCCGTTAGCTGAGGGACTACATATAAAATTTGAGTTCCCAAAGAGAGGAAAAAAGAAAACAGAAAAAATTTTTTAAGAAATGATGGTCAAAAGTTTTCCAAATTTGATGAAAAATTATAAACTCAAAGATCCAAGAAGTTCAATGAGCCAAAGCTCAAGAAGCATGAAGAAAACTACACCAAGGCACATAACAAAACTGCTTAAAACCAGAGAATAATTATCTAATGGTACCAATTCATTTTATCTTCCATCTACTCAGACAAATTTCAGGAAGTCATCCTTGACCCCTCCGTCTCCATCTCCCACATGAAAAGTTTTCTTCCTGGGTAATTCTTAAATCCGCTCCTGTTTCTCCATCCCCACTTCCACCACCGAATCCAGGACCTTGTCAATCTCTTATCTGCAGTATTTTCATAGCCTCATTGGTCTCTCTTACGCCAGGTTAGCCTCTTTCCCATCTTCCAAAAAAATTCACACTCTATACTGCCACCAGAATAATCTACCTAAAATACAAATATGAACATAATGATAGGCAATCTTCAAACGGCTCCACCCTGTTTAGAGTATAAAGTTCACGCTCCTTATGGCATAAACGACACAAATTATCAATAAAGAAGTGGACTTCACTACACACACGTTATTACACACAACAAAAACAGAAAAAGAAGCAACACATCCCAACTTGATACCAAAACTTGTCAAGGACATCAAACAAAGGAAAATTATAGACTACACTCTCTCATGAACATACTTGCAAAAATCGTAATCAAAATATTAGCAACTGGGCCGGCCCGGTGGCTTAGCGGTTAAGTACGCGCACTCCGCTGCTGGCGGCCCCGGTTTGGATCCCGGGGCAGCACCGACGCACCGCATCTCCGGCCATGCTGAGGCTGCGTCCCACATACAGCAACTAGAAGGATGTGCAGCTATGACATACAACTATTTACTGGGGCTTTGGGGGGAAAAAATAAATAAATAAAATCTTTAAAAAAAAATATATATTAGCAACTGATACAATGATATATTAAAAAAAAAAAAAGCGGGGCCGGCCCAGTGCCGAAAGCAGTTAAGTGTGCACGATCCACTGCAGCGGCCCGGGGTTTGTCGGTTTGGATCCCAGGCGTGCACCAACGCACCACTTGGCAAGCCATGCTGTGGTGGCGTCCCATATAAAGTGGAGGAAGATGGGCACGGATGTTAGCCCAGGGCTGTTCTTTCTCAGCAAAAAAAAGAGGAGGATTGGCAGATGTTAGCACAGGGCTGACCTTCCTCACAAAAAAAAAAAAGGAACAGATCACAACCAGATGGGGTTGACTCCAGGAATACAAAAGTTTTTAACATTCAAATAAAAAAAAAATTAACATAGCGGCCAGCCCAGTGGCATAGTGGTTAAGTTCGCACGCTCTGCTTTGCTGGCCCGGGTTCGCAGGTTCGGATCCCAGGTGTAGACCTACATCACTCATCAGCCATGCTGTGGCGGCAATCCACATAACAAAAAAAAATAGAGGAAGATTGGCACATACGTTAGCTCAGAGCTAATCTTTCTCAAACAAAAAAAAAGAATACTGGCAACAGATGTTAACTCAGAGCAAATATTCCTCAACACAAAAAATTTTTTAAAAAGTATCAAATTCCTAGGGAAAAATCAAATGAAATGTGCAAGATCTCTACATTGAAAACTTCGAGGGCCGGCCTGGTGGCTTAGAGGTTAAGCGCTCGCGCTCTGCTGTTGGCGGCCCGGGTTCGGATCCCAGGCGCACACCGACATACCGCTTCTCCGGCCATGCTGAGGCTGCATCTCACATACAGCAACTAGAAGGATGTGCAACTATGACATACAACTATCTACTGGGGCTTTGGGGGAAAAAATAAATAAATAAATAAAATTATTAAAAAAAAAAAAGAAAACTTCGAAAGTTTGAGAGAAGTTAAAGACCTAAATAAATGTTTACTGATTGTAGGACTCAATATGGTTAACGAATTCACTTCTCTTCAAATATCTGTAGATTCCACAAAATATGAACCAAAATCCCATCCAATTTCTTTTGTGAAAATTGAAAAGCTGAGTCTGCAATGTATATGGCATTTTAAAAAACCAAGAATAGTCAAGGCAATCTTAAAGAACAAAGCTAGAGTCCTAAACCAAGGTCTATAGCAACTATATCAGATACCAGATATCAAGACCTATACCAAAGTTTGAATGTAATCAAGACAGTGTAGTAGTGGTGCAATAATAGACAACAGACCAAAGGAACAGAAGAGAATTCATAAACAGACCTACATACAGTGGTACCTGATTTATGACAAAGTTGACACTATAATGGGGAAAAGATGGTCTTTTCTTTTTTGTTGTTGTTTTTTGTTTTTTTTCTTTTTTTTGTGAGGAAGATCAGCCCTGAGCTAACATCCGTGCTAATCCTCCTCTTTTTGCTCAGGAAGACAGGCTCTGAGCTAACATCTATTGCCAATCCTCCTCCTTCCCCGGCCCCCAAGCCCCAGTAGATAGTTGTATGTCATAGTTGTATATCCTTCTAGTTGCTGTATGTGGGACCTGGCCTCAGCATGGCCGGTGAAGAGGTGCATTGGTGCGCAGCGGGATCTGAACCCAGGCCGCCAGTAGCAGCGCGCGCACTTAACCGCTAAGCTACGGGGCCGGCCCAAGATGGTCTTTTCAATAAATGATACTGGATCAACTGATAGCCATATGGGGAAAAAATGAATCATGATCCCCTCACCCTCACACCAAAAACAATTCCAGATCAAAATGTAAAATATCAAAACAAAACTTCCAGAAAACACAGAGAAATATCTTCATGACTTTGGCATAGAAAGAGATCTCAAGACACAAAACATGCTACTCATAATTCAAAAAGTTGAAAAACTCACGTTATGACTATCAAAAGACTCTATTAAGAGTGAAATTGCAAGCCACAAACCGGCAAAAAATATTTGTAACATGTATTTCTTAAAAAAGGACTAACATCTAGAATATATAGAAAACACTTAAATCATTAAGAGAAAATAATCCAATAGAAAAATTAGCAGAGGACTTGAACAGACACCTCAAAATAGAAGACATTCATAGGGGCCGGCCCCGTGGCTTAGCGGTTAAGTGCACACGCTCCGCTGCTGGCGGCGTGGGTTCAGATCCCGGGCGCACACCAACGCACCACTTCTCCGGCCATGCTGAGGCCGTGTCCCACATACAGCAACTAGAAGGATGTGCAGCTATGACATACAACTATCTACTGGGGCTTTGGGGGAAAAAAACAAATAAATAAAATTATTAAAAAAAAAAAAGACATTCATAAATCCAACACACACAGAAAAAAGATGCACTAGTTACCAGGAGAATGCAAATTAAACCAATAATAAGATATCCCTAAGGCCCACCAGAATGATAAAACTGAAGACAGATAATACCAAATGTTGGTAAATATAGCACAAATGAAACTCTCATATACTGCTATTAAGGGTATAAATTGGCACAATCCCACTTTGGAAAACTGAAAGTATCTGGTACAGTTAAAAATACATACACTGGATGACCCAGCAAGTCAACTTCCAAATATCTACCTAACAAAAATGGATATTTATGCTCATCAAAAGATGTATATATACAAGTATGTTCATAGCAGCATAATTTGTAATAGCCAAAAATGAAAAACAACCCAAGTGTCCATCAGCAGTAAGAGATAAACTGAGGAATAAGTCAGCCATGAGAAAGAACTGACTGTATATACATGAATAAATCTCTCAAAATCTGAACATAAGTCAGACCCAAAAATTCCATTAAAAAAATTCATAAAGAGGCAAAACCACGATGTAAGAAACCAGGATAGGAGTAACCCTTGGTTCGGGAGATAGATGGATAATGACTGCAAGGGAGCACGAGAGAGGATTCTGGAGTATGGTTTCCCCAAATCTGCCTCCTGACTTGGATACTTATTACATGAGGGTGGTCATTCATCAGGCTCTACACCTACGATTTGTGCGTTTATTTTATTATTATTATTATTTTTTTTGGTGAGGGAGATCAGCCCTGAGCTAACATCCGTGCTAATCCTCCTCTTTTTGCTGAGGAAGACCAGCTCTGAGCTAACATCTATTGCCAATCCTCCTCCTTTTTTTCCCCCAAAGCCCCAGTAGATAGCTGTATGTCACAGTTGCACATCCTTCTAGTTGCTGTATGTGGGATGCAGCCTCAGCATGGCCAGAGAAGCGGTGCGTCGGTGCACGCCCGGGATCCGAACCCGGGCCGCAAGTAGCGGAGCGTGCGCACTTAACCGCTAAGCCACGCGGCCAGCCCTGTGCGCTTTTTATTACACATATCACACATCAAGAACAAGTTTACTTTTATTAGGAAGAGTTAATGTAATATTCAGACCAGGAAGAATGTAGTTCCACTTAAATCTTTTCATTACCTTCAACTCACAATAACTCTAGACAAAATTCCCTAAAGCTATAAGGTTTTTAAAACTGAAAAGAAATACCTAGGTATTCTGGCACTTTGGCTTTAATTTCTACCTTACTATTTTAAAGAGGGGATATAGATATAAATATAGACATACATATGGATAGAGATGCTCTCACACATACATATAAAAGATAAATAAAATTTCTTAGTCTATTACATGCATTCTCAACAGAGATATCATCACCAAAGGGGCAAAAATTGGTTCTTGAGGGGCAAAAAAAATATCTTAGATATTACAATCTTGTGGCTGTTCAAAGCTTAACCCTACCTGCAAAATCCTATTCTTTAGTATTTAATTTCTCCTGTGAGGTAGAAATTAACATAATTTGACTTCAATTAATTTAATTTTAGTTTTCTCTTTAGAGAGTAACTGTAAAAAGGGTTGGGTTGAGAAACAGTTGCCGAGAACATAGACATATTAAATAAATATTTGCTTATGTATGACTGTAAAGTACCTTGGAGATGATCAATTTGCAGGATGAGAAAACTATAGCCCAGATAAGTTCTCATATTTATCCAAAGTCACGGTGGCAGAACAGGTTAAAAACCTGGTGTCATGACTCAATCCGTTTCAGGGATATCAAGACCACCCTCAAGTTTATGGGTTCCCTAGCATGACCCCAGACTCACTGTAATATTTCTAAAGCATTATTTGAGGAAAAGAATGAGGAGGGGACAGAGAATAATAAATTCCTGATGCCTAGGTGTTTATCAAAATTCACCCATAGTATGAAATAGCAGGCATGTTGCTACCTGTTACAGGAGGTAAAAGTAAATGAAACCTAGAAACGACTGATCCAACCCCAAAGGAGCTGAGTCACTGAATCCACAGTAAAGTGCAAAAAAATGAGAAACTGGCTAAATGCACGATTCCTTGGCTGTTGTTAGCCACTACCTAGAACAGAAAGGTAAAGACAGTTTTAGGATGGGTCTTGACGTTGCACCAGCCCAGGTTCCAGCTGGTCCAATCCAACATCAGGCTGCTAACCAGAGAACCATCACAAAAGAGAAAATTCTTGTTGAACAGCAGATAACTCCTCAATGACCTATTTACCAGGATGATTTAGGTGGTAGAGGGAGAAAATCAGGAAACTAATGAAACCAGGGGATACAGTATAAAGTTTTTCTCTCATTTTGTGGATCAATATAGCTAGCTTCCTAAAGAATCTTTATTAACATGGCTCATAAGAATGGTTAAGTTAGGAGCAGTCTATGGTTTAAAGATCATGGCATGTTTGGGCTAAGGTAGGACCCACAGCTCACTACTGAACTTTCCTGAATGGCTGTGACTAACCCAAAAAGAGAGCAACCTAATCCCAACAGGACTGCTAGCCTGGCAGAAGAGATAAGTGGCTAGAAAGTTTGTTTATCCTGAGAAGAGAAACTGTCCTGTCCCTCCTTTGCATGCAAAGTGACATACTCCAGATGAAGTGGCTGATATGCTGCATATGCAGGCCATACCAGACTGGCTTTATAGTGACCAGGATATTCAACCACTTAATATGCCCCGCCCCCAGGTCATGGTGAATACTGTGATAAAGGTGGCTCCTTCTACATGGGTCCCCCATGAACTTTACTGTTACCAACACAAGAAACTGTTCGGGATGCTGAAGCTTGCTGTCTCAAGCTTCCCTTTATGGGTCTTAGGGATGATACTAAGAAAATTACAATGGTTCAAAAGAAAGCAGAAAAGATAGGGAGCTGGCAAATATACTTGTCCCAATAGAGTGGAAGTTTCTAGTGGTTATTGAAAAACCAGATGAATAAAGCAGACACTGATGGAGTTGAAGCAGAAGTTTTTAATGGAGCATTATCAAAGACTGGGCGGACTGATCGGAGCTGCTACTGATCTCCCAGCATTGAGGTGCCCCGAACGAATCCACTCTATTTACCCCAGGTTGGGAGATTTTAAAAAGGCAGAAAGCAGAGATGATATTGAGAGTCTGCCACCAATTCAAGGCTGGGCAACAGATTAATCAAGATGAAAATTGACTGTGAGGCCAGGATCTTGGCTGGACCCTCAGCAGGTGGGGACTCAAGGCCAAATGCCCACACGTGGGTAAAATGGCCTGCTGTTTTTTTTGAGACTCCTTGACATGGAAGCCCAATGCACTAAATCCAAAACCTATATAAGAGACTCTAAAAGGAGCAACAGTTAAACTGGAAAGATATGGTGATGCTACTGTTGATGAGAAACGTTTGGATGCCAACTGGACTGTTGGAACAGATACCATCTGAGGTGATTCTGCCAGACCGTATTACTGAGATTTGTTTTATAGGAACGCTTCCCCTATTTAGTATTGTAATACAAAAGACATATAAATTCACCCTTCAGCCAGGACTAATTGACCATACCAATTAGGAACTTATGGAAGCGCCCAAACCTGCACAGGTTGCTATTTGAAGCAATACAGAATACCTGGTGGGCTAAAAGAGATTACAGCTTTAATGATACCTTAAAAGCTAAAGTGATATCAGTGAACTTGAAGGTCATTTCGAGACCCCCAAAACATAATCCAATAACTTCTTTCACTATGTGACACTGTCCTGCAATTACAAACCCCAAGATGATAAAAATATTAAACTCTACTTAGCTACAATGAAATTTCTCCAGTGCTTACAGATGACTAAGATACCAAGCAGGGAAACAGATTTTTGATATGTATTTATGGTCTAGAATGACCAAATAATTAATGAATTCAAAGGAATGAGCTTCCTCAAGTCAGAGAGTAAAGACAAGTTTCAATTATTCTTTAAGATAATGGCTACTAGACAAGCCTAGGAAGCCTACAAAGGCGAAATACATACACATCAGTTAACTGTTTTGTGGAAGAAACTACTGGATTCCACTGTGTTCCAAAATAAAAATAACGTAATAACAAACAAAATGCCATTTTCATGTATTCAACTGGAAAAAATTTCTAAATTTGATATCAGGGATTAGACAAGGTATAAGGAGAAAGATACTCTCCAACACTGTTTTGAGGAGTATAAATTAATACAACTTTCATGATAATCTGGCAATATCAAAGTAAGAAACAGCACGATAGTTTTATCATGGCTTGGACTGGCTATAGTACCCAGTTATACAAATCCAACACTAATCTAGATGCAGCTGTGAAAGTATTTTGTAGATCTACAATCAGTTGACTTTAAGTAAAGAAGATTATTCTGCATAACGTGAATGGGCCTCATCCAATCAGTTGAAGGGCTGGGAAAGCAAAATTTAGGTTTTCCCGAAGAAATTCTCCCTCAAGACTACAGCATCAACTCCTGCCTGAGTTTCCAGCTTACCATCCTCCCCTACAAATTTCAGACTTACAGCCTCCACAACTGTGTGAGCCAATTCCTTGAAATAAATCCTGTATGCATGTGCATATGTAAGTGTGTGGTGAATATATTCTCCGGCCATGCTGAGGCTGCGTCCCACATACAGCAACTAGAAGGATGTGCAACTATGACGTACAACTATCTACTGGGGCTTTGGGGGAAAAAAAAATATATATATATATATATATATATGTATGAGATTCTGTTTCTCTGGACTGACACACACAGTTATTAATTTTTTAATTCCACTAATAAGAATTTACTCAATGGATACACTTAGAAAAGTTATCCAAAATACATGTATAAAAGCAGTTCACTGTAATACTGTTTTTATTATCCAAAAAATAGAAACAATTCAATGCTGTTTAAAAAATATGGGGCAGATTATACATACTGACATGGGAGGATGTCTAAGATATATTATTTTATTTTATTTTTGTGAGGAAGATCAGCCCTGAGCTAACATCCGTGCTAATCCTCCTCTTTTTGCTCAGGAAGACCGGCTCTGAGCTAACATCTATTGCCAATCCTCCTCCTTTTTTCCCCCAAAGCCCCAGTAGATAGCTGTATGTCACAGTTGCACATCCTTCTAGTTGCTGTATGTGGGACGCGGCCTCAGCATGGCCGGAGAAGAGGTGTGTTGGTGTGCGCCCGGGATCCGCATCCGGGCCGCCAGTAGCGGAGCGCGTGCACTTAACCGCTAAGCCACGGGGCCGGCCCAAAGATATATTATTTTAAAAAGCAAAATACATAATAACTTAGTTATACAAAAGGAATATAGTTATATTTACTGATATTTATAAACATAGGTCGATATGTGCCCTGGTAAATCTATAATTTGCTAATTTTTTAGAAATTCAAAAGAAATTGTTTACAATATTACCTCTGGGGAGAATGGCTTAAGAGTTGAGGGAGATTAGACTTTTTACTTTTCATTTTATAGCTCTGTATATGTTTTAAATATTTTATGAATATTTTATTATTTTATTGGGTATATTTCTTAAACAAAATCAACACACTTAGAATATGAGCCTTTCTAACTTTTTTCTTTATACTCTAGAATTTTTTAAAAACCTCATTTTAAAAATAATAAATCACATGATGTTTACTAGGACCAAATATTATGTTTACAGCTATCAAAAATTATAGTCAATACCATACAAACATGGGAAAATGTTTATGAAATGTGAAAAAAAGGAATACAAAATTGAACATACAGTCTGATTACATGTATAACATGTATGGGAGAAGTAGAAGGTAATAAACCAAAAAAAAAGTTGATTTTTAAATAAAATATGGATAGGAAATGAGATTTTCCCCCCTATTCAAAGTTTTAATATTGCGATACATCTTTTTAGTAAAAATAAATTATTTCATGTTTATGTAGTCCCTTTTTTTTTTTTATAATTTTATTTATTTATTTTTTCCCCCAAAGCCCCAGTAGATAGTTGTATGTCATAGCTGCACATTCTTCTAGTTGCTGTATGTGGGACGCGGCCTCAGCATGACCAGACAAGCAGTACGTCGGTGCACGCCCGGGATCCGAACCCGGGCCGCCAGCAGCGGAGCGCGCGCACCTAACCGCTAAGCCACGGGGCCGGCCCTATGTAGTCCCTTGTAAAAGGAAATTCATGCACTTAGAATATTATTTTCTCAGAGTACTGACTTGAAAAGAAGTACTAACTCGAAATAGTCTATTTTGTTAACTTAATTTTTTTTTTAAAAACTGCTGTTGTGATTACCACTAGAGCAAGGGAGAGGTTAGGACCAGGAAGGGAAATGAAGATATTCTGGGTTGCTGGTACTATTTTCTTTCTTTCCCTGGGTTTGGGTTACGCAGCTATTTGTTCTACAACAATTTATGTTTCATGCATTTTTCTGTATGTTGTTGTACTGCAATATTTTTAAAAGGGTAATAAAAATTTATCTATTATATTGAAGAGTAAAATAACTCCTTTTAAGATAAAATCATAAGAAATATAACCTCTGATTCCTTAAATATAGGTCCTTCAATTACTTCCCTATCCTTGTCACCCACAAAAAAAAAAAACCTTAAGTTCCCCTTTTCCTCCCTCACCTGCAAGCAATTAACAAGTCCTGCACATTTATTTTCTGAAATGTCAAATCTGTCCCTTATTTCCATTTCCAAGGCCACTGTCCTAATTTGGGTCCTTATCTGGACTAACACAACAGTCTCTCCTAGGTTGTCTTTTGCAAACATTTTTTAATGCAATACACAAAGAAATATATCCATCATCTAATTCAGTACATAGACTCTTATACAAAACTAAAACAAGTTTCACAAAACAATACCTACCTTATTACTTGCAAGACTTTCTGATCTATCCTATCACATCCTATTTTAACTCATCTTTTTAAACTGTAGTGGTTTCAGCCCACTATATTGATTTCGTATCCTATTAGTGTGTGGTAACCACCAGTTTCAAAACCAACATCCTAAGTGATCACTTATTCCTTATTCCAATTCAAAACATTTCCTTCACTGGAAATGAAGGCCTTGTTGTAGCTGCTGCTACTTCTCTAAACGATACGATATAACTCATCTGCTTAAAAACTCTCAGTGGCTTCCCATTACGGTCTAGATAATAAAATACCACCTCTTTAATGAGGCACAAAACCTTCATATTTAACCACTCCCTTTCCCAAAAATCACTCCGACCTCTTTTCTTGTTCATACTCCACTCTGCCCAAGACACTCGTAGTCTAGCTTTCTGGAAGCAGCTTTCTTTGCCCAGAAATGCTTCCCCATTCCATCTGATCATATCTTTACTTCAAAGCTGAGCTCAGGTACCCCCTCCTCTATGAAGCCTTCCCTCCTACCTTATCCCATGCCTACCTTCTACCACAGTTAGATGTACACAGGAATGCCGCCAAAAACTAGCATTATGCCTAGTACAAAAACTACATGTCAGAATGATTGAATTTTAGGAGCTTAGAATTCTTTCAGATCAATTTTCCCACTTACGAATGGTGGAGGGGTAATGGGGGAGTTGGGGGAGTTTTGGAGATGAGAGATGAAGGCATGTAGTACTAAAATACACTATGCATAATTTTATGTATTTCATTTAATTCTCACAATATTCTACTATTCTAACACTATTAGTAAAGTAGTAAAATCAGTACTAGTAGCAAAACTACTCTTAGTCATATAGTAGCTAAGTCGTAGTATAGTAGTAAAATTCTACTATTTTCTACTATTCTACTATTTTCCAAGGTAGATAGTTTAATCCCATTTTATAGAGATTTAAAAACTTGCAGAAGGTTACAAATGGCTAAAATAGGATTCAAAAACCATCCTCTTTGCACTACACTATGCTGAGGCTCCAAAGAGAGCTGAAGCAGTTTGCTTAGTCCAAGTCACACAGCTGTTAATACCTGGAAATGAACTAGCATGTTAGGTTCCTAACTTTTTAGTCAAATCTTAATAAAATACATGGGAGCCTACAAAACATTATAGATCTTTGATAGGAGCCACTCAGACGTTATACATCTCTCTTAGCCATAGTCAATATAGTTTTAGGTCCCACCACTCACCTGAATACTTTATTATTACAAAACACTGAAAACAGAGAAGGAATAGGGAATAGAAAACTGGACCTAACCATTGATATTAAAAGTTATGTTGAATAAAAACTATCACCCCTTATATGTATCCTATAAATACCATATCCTTCTGACTCACTTAATATATTACTTAATTTACCTAAGACTTTTCAGAAACTTCTATCACTTAAAGAACAAACTCATCTTTTTAAAAATGGGAAAGATTAATTACTAAATTAGAACACTAAAGGAAACACAATTTAATAGAGCAACTGTATATATTTGGTTTTTGACTGTTCATTTAAAATAAAATATTAAATATTAAATATCAAATGAGTATTAAAAAGGATTATAGATTTTTAATAGAATATTTCAGTAACTATCTCCAACATGGTTAGATAAAGAAGAGGAATGGGATATGAAAACTGCTATGTAGCTCGCTACAGAACCTTCCACAAAGATTAGTTTCCAAGACACTATATGTATGCTTAAAAAATAAAATTAACAGATTTCAAAAGTATGCATTCAAAACATGCAAAAACTTGTAGTACAGCAAAAGGAATAGTATGCTTTTGGAATGTTCTTGTGTAATCTTTGCACGTGAACAAAATTTGAATGTTCATTCCAAAAACACCATACTGTAATTATTTTCTTATTTGTCTTCCCCATCAAACTAGGAATTTCACAGAATGGATGTATTGCTTGTTTTTGATTCGGGCATCCAATATACAGTAGGTACTCAGTAGCAGTAATAACCATCACGAGATAATCATGAGAGAAAGCATTTATTTCATTCTTACAACAACCCTTTGAGATATTAGCAAGTGGATCCATTTTACAGCTAAGGATACTGAGGCTTAGGAAAGTTAAGTAACTTGACCAGGGTAACAAAGCCAGTCAAGTACAAAGCCTGGACTCAAAACCAGCACTATGTTCACTATGCTCTTGACCACTGTAACATGCTGTTTACTGGAAAACTAAGTTAATATAAGGTACCATACAGCAAGTGATTTCATTGAAACCCTATAAAAAGAACAGATATGTTAGCTTTATAATGTCACATAATAATTATGGTCTTTCTATTCTACCTATCAAGCCTTTGTCATCATCTACTATAAGTCCCAAGTTATAGAAAAATTCACATAGTGACAAGTGAATGAAAAAACACTGCTCAATACTGCAGACAGAAAGATCTGGAGACAACACGCTGGAATATTCCAAACACCAATTCATCAACTCTTTCAGAAGAAAAACAATCTTAAGAGTCTCCTGAGAATTATTCTGTTGAGCCTAAGAGATCTCACTTGATTTTTTATTTCTTTATAAAAGGAATACAAGGACTACCCAAAGAAATGTAAATAAATCAAAACTCTGTAACTTCAAATAAGATAGAGAGGGAGTTGTTACATAACAAAAGGAATAACTATCTCAAAGGAAAGCTGAAACGAAGCCCCTTTTTAAAATAATGTCACGTGTGGAAAAAGTAACACAAATTTATGTTCAGGGGAACTTAAAGCAAAATCTTTTTATGGGCCAAAGCTTTAATTTTTAAGAAATTAATTTTACAAAGAAATGGCTTCCCTGCCTTAATTATAATATACAAACATGAACTTTTCTTGGTCAAAGAGCAATAATTCATAAGATGACTTCTCATCCCAGACCTGCCATTTACAAACTGCAAGTTCAGCTTCATTAACTATAAAACACATATTAGGGGCTGGCCTGGCCTGGCCCATGGCCTAGCGGTTAAAGTTCCATATGCTCCGCTTTGGCAGCCCAGGTTCTGGGGTTCAGATCCTGGGCATGGACCTACACCACTTGTCAGCCATGCTGTGGCGGTGACCCACATACAAAAAAAAAAATAGAGGAAGACTGGCACAGATGTTAGCTCAGGGACAATCTTCCTCAAGCAAAAAAAAGAGGAAGATGGGCAGCAGATGTTAGCTGCGGACAAATCTTCCTCAGCAGGAAAAAAAAAGGGGGGCCAGCCCAGTGGCGCAAGTGGTTAAGTGCGCACGCTCCGCTGTGGTGGCCTGGGGTTCACTGGCTAGGATCCCGGGCGCGGGCCGATGCACCACTTGGCAAGCCATGCTGTGGCGGCGTCCCATATAAAGTAGAGGAAGATGGGCACGGATGTTAGCCCAGGGCCAGTCTTCCTCAGCAAAAAGAAGAGGATTGGCAGATGTTAGCTCAGGGCTGATCTTCCTCACAAACAAACAAACAAAAAACACATATTAACAGTCTACATCTCCCTCATAGGATTGTTGTTGTGTAAAGGTATGTGAAAATGCTTTAAAAATAGTAAAATATTTTTAAATAAAAAACATTGTGACTGGTATTGTTTTAGATTCTACTCTGCCTATTCTAAGATACTACACTCCAAAAAGCTCACCACCCCTTTTACACTGCATTCTTTTAATTTCATATGGATAGGAAAACAAAACAATTAAACTTGTTAAAATCCTATCTAAAATGAGATATATTATTCCTTGTGTCCATAAGTTTTGAGAAAAGACTGGGCCCTCTATCATTTGGACTGCACCAAAGTCTTTTTTTGCTTGCTTCTGGATTTTCCAATATGTTTTGAACAGTTCAGTTGGCAAGAGTTAACTGCCAGGTAAAATAAGTATTACTAGAGTAAGATTCTAAGGTATGTTTAAAGCATATTTTAAATCACATAAAAGTTTTTTTTTTGAATCTTTGGGGAAAAAATGGCCTATATTACTAACCCCCAACTGTTTTAATCTATTGACTATACGATACATATTTGCCCTTCTGAAATGTGAAGTATGATTTTTATCTTTATACTTCAAAGGAAATAAAAGCAAATCTCAAAAAAATATATTCCCATTGAGATTTACTAAAGAAATCCTGAAGCATCATAAAAGCAGAGTTTGTAATGACCTAGAAAATGTGCGAGTCAGATCTACTAAAATGAGAAATGAATAACCATCAATTCAGCTTAGTAGTTGTCCCAGCTGCTGGAAGAAAAGCTTTGCTTGCACATGGAGGGATTGTATTTCTAACTAATAATCATCCTTAGGACAAAATAAGTGGTAGTATTTACCTTCACTTACAAATAAGTATATGAGAAGTTTAGATGATGAGTCCAAAGGTCTTAAAGTCAAAAGTTGCTACATAGATAGAAGACAAGATTCAATCCCAAGTACTTTCCAACAATCAAAAAACAGTTTGATGTTACCACATTTTGTCCCTTTTTTACCTATATCCTGGCTTTACTTCACTGAGTTTCACCTAAAAAAAAAATAGTACCTACCGAATATGGTTGCTTGGAGGATTAAATGATAAAAAACACAACCTGGCACACAGTACCTCAGGGTGGCTATTATTACTGTTCTACAGACAAATACATCAACGGAAACTCCAAGCTTCAAAGCTTCAACCTTTAAAGTCTCTGCTTAAAAAGTAACATCGTTTGTCAGTACCAGAATTTACCAGGAAGTGGCACTGCCTTTAGTTAATATCTAATTTATGACTGACTGTCAGAATATAAATCATTTTAATAAATATAAACATCTTCTACAATAAACTACAAATAAGTTAATGTATAATAAAGAAGTGTCAAGTTTCAATTCGCAAGTTTGAATTCTGGAAGTTTCAATTAATTTTTTCCTTAATAAAAAAATACACTAAATTTTTTAGATTACACATGAAAATCATTTTGGATTCACTATGTCCTATATACTTGGCTAACAAACACTTCCTTAAAATTTCAAAATTTTTGTCTAACAATTTTTTTCCCCAAAACATATGGGTCCTTTTAATCTGCTCAAAACTCTTGTAGGCAATAAGAAATGAAACTAACACACATGAAAGCCCGAGTGTCAGGAACCGTTCTGGGCCCACGGCACTGCTCATATTTTATTCACCTTTGTATAGGTGACTACTTTAACAAAGAATCTGAGATAGTGTCAAACCAGTAACACTGCTGAAATAAATTAGTCAACAAAACAAGGCAGATAATTTGGCTACTTCAAGTGAATGTTCTTACATTACTGCTCAGATATGAAACAAACCTCAATTATCATAGCCTTTAAAATTACTTTGTTTTCTGTTTGCAAGGGAAAAGGAGGTTCGTTTTCGTATACAGTTCCTGCAACTCCAAAAGTTAAAAATAAATTAGTATTCAAAATAAATTTCATGTATACTAAATCATAACTTATTAGAAATAAATTATTAGAAAACGCCTAGCTTCTTAACTTTTTCCTCTCAATTTTTATCTATGAATACAGCGGCTCAAGAAAAAGAAATATTCACAAGCCACTGATCATTCTAACATCGGTATTGTTAATTTTATCATACGACTAAAAAAAAATTCAGAAACATCGATTCAAACAAAATAATGTGTATAATGCTACCTAAGAACTCAATCTAGTAATGCATGATCATGGATCCAGTACTTTGGAATCGAGTCCTCTCGCCAATCCGAGGATTTGAGAAGACAAAACGCAGGATGAGGCATCAATGGGTGTAAACCGAGGGGAGGGAAGAAAAAGGAAAAGATCAGAGAGGATTAATTATTGCATTATTTGTGGAAGGAGAGAAGGTTGCTTGGGCCGATGGGGCGAGGATCTCTTGCAAGGGGAGTGGAAAGGGTTCATTTTGCAGTTAGAAAGGATGGAGGAGGGGGAGGAGGGGCAACTATCAACAGGAATCTTCCCGGGGTGCAAGGGGTGCGTCACTTACGTAGCCGCTTCTAGAAAGAGAAAATTTGCCTTCGGGATAACCTCAATATTAGCAATTGTAAAGGCAGGGGGAGTGACCTTCCTAGGTGTGACGGAGGAAATAGGGGATCACTTCCCCAAGGACTGAGGGAGAAGACGTTCTCGTGGGTCCTCCTCGCTCATCCGGGAGTAGAGGGATCGTGAGAGCCCCCAAGGCCGCGTTGGGGTTGGCAGACACCCAGGGCTGAGGTGTGGGCGTTACCTGCAGGGTCACCTCCTGAGGGTCCCAGTGCGGCCGCAGGTGTTGCAGGAGGCTTAGGGCCCCCTCCCGGCAGCGCTGCTCCTCCTGATCCTGAACCGTGACGTCCAGCTTGGGGACCTCCGGGGAGCCGGGCGGGACGTGGATGTAATTGGCCATGGCCCACGCGACGGCAGAGACTATCACAACGACGACGGCGACGGCGACCACGAGAACGGCGGGCGCCGACAGGCTGGTGGATCCTTCCGTCCCGGGGCGCCCTCGCGGGAGGGCAGGGGGCGTTCAGACTGACAGGCGAGCGGTAGGAGAACGGCTGGAGGGGCACTCTCGCCGACCCGGTCTGCACAGCAGCTGAACCGACCCCGGGCTCCTCACGGGGAAAATTCCTCTCGTCTGCGCTCGACCGCCGGCGGCCGCGGAGCATGCCGGGACTGGCCTGACGCTGGCGTCACGCGCGGGGCGGGGCCTCCGCCTACGTCAGGAGCCCAGGCGGACTTGCTAGCCCGCGACACAATGGGGCGGTGGGCTGGAGCTCGTTCCTCGGCTGTCCTCAGACACTGCAGGGCGTGCTGCCAGTCTGAAAATCGCGGGGCTCCTCCGCCGGAGTGAGCCCAATCCCTGCCAAAACGGGAAAGGCATTGAAGCTTTAGCTCACCTGATCAGGCGGGTCTTGGGGTCTGAGTTACAGTTAGGGCTGAGTTTTTCTGAGAAGCGAGGGACACGTCCTGAGATAACCCCGGGATCAGCCTCTGAACTTGGCCTGAGTCTGGGCAACCTGGATTAACTGGGTCGCCTTGATCTCGGAGCTGCTGTGTACTGGGGACTACAAGTTGGGTTGGCAACTAAATTCTCCTTAGCAGTGTTGCGAGATCCTGATCTTTGGGACAGTTAAGATATTTGGGTAAAACTACGACAGCACTTCAGGATTTCTTTTTAAGGTCAGATGTTTGACCATATTGAGCATTATTCAGAGCCTGGAAAAATAGGTTATAGACTGGGATGAAGATGAAAAGGAAGGAAAGGAAAATAGTTTTGAGGCTCAGCGCTAGAAGGGCTAGACGGCTGTTTCACAGTATCCGTGAGTGGGCCTTAAAATAGCTAGCTTCAAACTTTTAGTCTTAAGGTCTTATGGCAGCTATTTCCCCTCTTAAGGGAATACTGGAAACTGGGTAATCCACAAATAATTTATTGGGACCTCTTAATTTTCCTTATGATTGAGGAAAATGGGTTGAGATTTGACCTCTTAATCTCTGTCTTCCCTGCAGCACTTAGTTTAGTACGTGATGAATATAGTTTGTTAGTGGTAAATTAAATCACTAACTGGATTCAGCTTAACATTCAAAATATTTAATTACCTCATTAGCATCAGTTTACATTCTGATTGTCAGGAAGAACCTAGTTACCTTTCTAAAGCACTAAGTAGCTTGCTATCAATAAACCTAAACTAAAAAAGGGAAAAGAAATACAGTTCTATAATATAGCAAGGAAGTTGATCCAACATTTTCCAGACTTAGGCATATTTTTTTGTTAAATCATGTACTACTAGAAACACTAGGTCATGTGTTCTAATTTGGGGAGAAATAATCAATGTACTAATACTTTGACATTTCAGATAGTATCTCTTATTTTTGTATAATTTGTATTTTATTAAACAGTTGACATTTTAAGAATTTTAAAGCTATTTTGAATTGTAAAATGATGTAATAGCAAATATTAAGAAATTATTTCAGGAAGTGCACAAGTTTGTAATTTTAAAGAAGCATCCATTAACAATTAGAAAAATGAAAAAAACACAGATAGCTAAGAATGAAACTAACGAAAGATAAGACCTTTATGGATGAGATTATATTTAATGGAAAAATGAACCATATTCATAAATAAGATACTTATTATAAAGATTTCAGTTGTCACCGAACTAATCAATAAGTATAATGCAATTATAATTAAAATCTCATCAGAGTTTTCCATAGAACTTGTTAAAATGATGTTAAAATTCATACAAAAACTTAAGGTCCAAGAAAAGCTGGTATAATTTTTTGTGGGGTAGGGAGGGTTGGAAAACAAGTTGGGAGAACTCATCCTACCTGGATTTATTATATAATGGTTTAAGAATAGGCAAATAGACTAGTAGAACATAATAAAGATTCCAGAAAAAGCCCTACACGTGTATGAGAACTTTGCATATGATAAAAGTGGCGTTAAAAATTAGTGAGGAAAGGGGCCTGCCCAGTGGCGTGGTGGTTGGGTTCACGTGCTCTGCTTTGGCGACCCGGGGTGCCGAGTTCAGGTCCTGGGCACAGACTTGCGCAGCGCTTATCAAGCCATGCTGTGGCAGGCGTCCCACATATAGGGTAGAGGAAGGTGGGGATGGATGTTAGCTCAGGGCTAATCTTCCTCACACACACACACACACACAAAAAATTACTGAGGAAAGGATGGGCTAGTTGAATGGTACTGGAACAATTGCTATTTGGGAAAATTTTTTGATCCCACCTCATTATATATAAAAATTAATTCTAGAAGATTAAAAACCTAAATGTTACAAGTAAAACTTTAAAAATATATAAGAAATATCAGTTCTTATCAACTTGATATATGATTCAATGCAACTCCAATCCAAATCTCAGCAAGTTATTTTGTGGATGTCCACAAACTGATTCTAAAGTTTATATAGAGAAGCAAAAGACCCAGAATAGCCAACAATACTGAAGAAGAACAAAGTCAGTAGAAAGACACTACCTAACTTCAAGATTTACTGTAAAGCTACAGTAATCAGGGCCAGCCCTGGTGGCCTAGTGGTTAAGTTCCACATGCTCCACTTAGGTGGCCCGAGTTGGGTTCCCAGGCGCTGACCTGCACCTCTCATCTGTCACTGGCCATGCTGTGGTGGCGGCTCATGCACAAAAAGAAGAAGATTGACAGTGGATGTTAGCTGAGGGCAAATCTTCCTAAGCAAAAAAAAAAAAAAAAAAAAAAAGCTACAGTAATCAAGACAGTGCAGTATTGGCAAAAGATTAGACAAATAAATCAATGAAGCAGAATAGAGAGTCCAGAAATAGATTCACACAGATATAGTTAACTGATCTTTGAAAAAGGAACAAAGGCATTTCAATGGAGAAAGGATAATCTTTTCAATAAATGATACTGAAACAACTGGACATCGACATATAAAAAAACATGAATTACTGTGATAAAAAAAAAGTTAAAAAAACATGAATCTAGATACAGACCTTATACTTTTCACAAAAGTTAATCCAAACCGGATCATAGGGGCCGGCCCCGTGGCTTAGCAGTTAAGTGCTGGAGCACTGCTACTGGCAGCCCGGGTTCAGATCCCAAGTGCACACCAACACATTGCTTGTCCAGCCATACTGAGGCTGCATCCCACATACAGCAACTAGAAGGATGTGCAACTATGACATACAACTATCCATTGGGACTTTGGAGGAATAAAGGAGGAGGATTGGCAATAGATGTTAGCTCAGAGCCGGTCTTCCTGAGCAAAAAGAGGAGGATTAGCATGGATGTTAGCTCAGGGATGATCTTCCTCCCAAAAAAAAAAAAAAATGGATCATAGACCCAACCATAAAACAAAACTATAAAATTCTTAAGAGAAAACATAGAAAATCTAGGTAGCCTTGGATTTAGCAATGACTTTTTAGGTATAACACCAAAAGCACAGTCCATGAAAGAAAAATTTATGAGTTGGACTTCATTAAAATTAAATACTTCTGGGGCCGGCCTGGTGGCGTAGTGGTTAAGTTCTTGCGCTTCGCTTTGGTGGCCCAGGGTTCACAGGTTCGGATCCTGGGCAAGCTGTGGCAGGCATCCCACATATAAAGTAGAGGACGATGGGACAGATGTTAGCCCAGGGCCAGTCTTCATCAGCAAAAAGAGGAGGATTGGCAACAGATGTTAGCTCAGGGCTAATCTTCCTCACACACACAAAATTACACAATCTAAAAATATTTTTTAAAAAATAAATAAATAAAACTTCATGAAGTTAAATGACAAACCATAAAAAGAGAAAAAATAACTGTGTTTTGTATGTCTAGAAAAAGATTAGTATTAATCATTAAGGAAATGCAAATCAAAAGTGCACTAAGATATCACCTTGCACCCATTAGAACGGCTGTAATCACCAAGACAAAAAATAACAAATGTTGGACAGGCTGTGGAGAAGGGGCAACCCTCATACACTGCTGGTGGGAATGCAAACTGGTGCAGCCACTAGGGAAAACAGTATGGAGATTTCTCAAAAAATTAAAAATAGAAATACCATATGACCCAGCCATATGGCCACTACTGGGTATTTATCCAAAGAACTTGAAATCAACAGTTCAAAGAGACTTATGCACCCCTATGTTCATTGCAGCATTATTCACTATAGCCAAGAAGTGGAAGCAATCTAAGTGCCCATCGACTGACGATTGGATAAAGAAGATGTGTGTATATATATACACACACACATATATACATACACAATGGAATATGACTCAGCCATAAAAAAAGACAAAATTGTACCATTCGCAACAACATGGATGGACCTTGAGGGTATTATGTTAAGCAAAATAAGCCAGACAGAGAAAGACAAACACCGTATGATTTCACTCATATGTGGAAGATAAACTAACACATGGACAGAGAGAGCAGTTTGGTGGTTACCAGGGGGAAGGGGGTTGGGGTTGGCCACAAGGAGTGAAGCATCGCATTTATACGGTGACTGACAAATAATAATGTACAGCTGAAATTTCACAATGTTATAAACTATTATGACCTCGATTAAATAAATAAAGGATTAGTATTCAGAATGCCACTAATCAATACAAAAATTAAACCACCCAATAGAAAAGTGGGTAAAGAATATCAATTTCAGAAGAGGAAATCCAAAAAGCTCATGAAAATATACCTCTCTAACTAATATTCAAGGCAATGCAAATTAAAACAATGAGATACAATTTTATATCCATTGGAATGGAAAATTTTTTGAATTCTGATATTGCCAAGTGTATATTACTGGTAGGAAGGTAAATTTATTAAAAAAAAAAAAAACTTTGGAGAACAATTTTGCAATATTTAATAAAGTTGAAAACAGGCATTTTTTACCATCCACCAATTTCAATTCCAGGTACATACAAAAGTCCCACACATGTACATGAGAAAGTGTGTACAAGAATGTACGATAAAGTATTATTCATAACAACTAAAAATTGGCAGCAACCTAGCTGCCCCTCGCTAGAGAAATGATTGGATTCATGGATGGATAGATAGATGGGAATATCCTACAACGGAATAAAGATGGCGGATGGAACATGTGCATCTCCTTATGCGTACATTCAGGAGACAACAGTGGCCCTAGAAGTCAGAAATCAAGCAGTAGCCCTGAGGGCTCAACAGCAACAGCACTTCTGGCTCATTTGCAAACAGTTGACTTCTCTGCCAACTTCTCTGTCTCTGACCAGCCTGTCTCTTCTCTCTCCACCTGTTTTTATCTCTATTCTGTTTCTAATTATCTGTTTTTGCTTCCTTGTGATTTCTGCCTACTAGTTTCTCTCCGTATGTCTCCCTGTCATTCAGATTTTACCCAAAAGTTGTTCCCAGGGAGGCCTTTCTGTTGCTTCCTTTATCACAACAACTTGTTTTATTTTTTATACATCACTATCACTCTGTAAGTTATCCTGAAATCAATGTACTGACTTTTTTAGAATCTACCTTTTGTACTACAGTGGTAGCCCCAGGAGAGCAAAGCCACAGTGTGTCTTATCTATTGCCCCATTTCCACTGCCTAGAACAGTGCCTGGAAAATAAAAGGTACTCCATAAAAAAGTGCTTAAGCCCACTTAGCTCCTGAAACTGCCAGTCTCACACAAGACCAGCCCTCAGTCAGGGGTTGTATTAGCTGATCACCATAGAGTACTCTGATTATGCTGGACTCTCCTGCGTGACGACTTCCTAGGCCACAAACCAACCCATAAATTATCTTGGGCTTTGGAACAAATCCCTAGCTACAGGGCATTATTAAAACCATCCAGCACCTTGCAAGATGTCTAGAGGATATAAGATAGTTATGAAGATATCAATATAAAGTGTCCAACACATTTTAGTCCTCTTCCTGTATTTAGCATGACATTGGGGCCCTCCAATACCTGGAATGACCTGCCTCCTATCTCTGCTTCTTGAAATCGCACTCATTCTTCACTCTCTGGCAATTATCTTCGTGGAGACACCTGTATTTCCTAGTCTGAATTTACTTCTCTTTTTATACATCTGTTAGAACACCTAACAAATTCTGCCTTGTGCCACCCATATTGCGGATTTAAGTCATAAAGATTGTGCCACATGTAAAAGACTAGTAAAACATTTATAACTTGTAACACAATAAGCGTTTCGTAATGAGAGAATGAAAAGGTCTCTGAACGTAAGTCCAGAGGCTTTGGTCATAAATATTTTAATTATAGTGGAGTTCACTTTAGTTACCAGAGTAATAACACAAAGAATTTGCAGAAGAAAATACTCTGTGAAACAAGATTATGTGGGCATGACTAATAGCTAGATCATCCAGCAAACTAAAAACACGTTTAAAGTGAAATCACTCTTGTACACCTACCAGAGAGTCAGAGTCAATGTCGTTCTGGGGTGAACTGAAAATTCAGAAATCCAAAACGTCTGTGATACCTGACATTCAAGGACGTGCATGCTTTGTCGTCTGCTCCCCCGCCGAAACAAAGGAAAAAGAAGAGCCTCTAAATGCTTAGATTTTCAGAGATGCTACATAAAAATGAGGCTGCACCTGTCCTGCACTTCACAACTTTAAGATAGCCTAAGGGAGCCGGCTGTCTATAAACTACTGCAACAACCACATTAAACACCTAAGAAAGGCTGTGCTAGTTATCGGTATGCTCAGTTACAAGAGATGATAAATATTTAACTCTATAAAATATGTCTATTGGTGCTTGTTCTAACTTGCCTCTTTTTCATATTCCTAGAATCAAATTATAACTCTATTTCATACAATAGAGTAATTCCTTGAGAGCAAGAATCCTATCATTTTCCTCTTTATATCCTTTATGGTCTCAAGACAGTGTCTGGCGTATTGTAAATTACAACTGTGGATTTAATTGACCTGAGAAATATATCAAGTGATCCCTAATTTTTAACCATCTAAAATATGTAAGGGAATAAGACTTTTTAAAGATCCTTATATGAGTAATGAAAGGGGATGCACCTTACCAAGTGTTGAATCATATCATAAAGCTATAAATTATGAGGTTGGCATAGGAATAAACAGATAAAAAAAAGAGAGAGAGAAATCCAAGTATATATGAGTACTTAGTATGTAATAAACGTAATATTTTAAACCAGTGGGGGAAAGCAGATTAATTTAAAAAATAGGGGCCAGCCCCGTGGCTTAGTGGTTGAGTGCGCGTGCTCCGCTGCTGGCGGCCCGGGTTCGGATCCTGGGCGCGCACCGACACAACGCTTCTCCGGCCATGCTGAGGCCGTGTCCCACATACAGCAACTAGAAGGATGTGCAGCTATGACATACAACTATCTACTGGGGCTTTAGGGGGAAAAAAATAAATAAATAAAATCTTTAAAAAATAATGTTGGATCATATTTTTTGTAGCATTTGTTAAAGTTGGTTTAGCAGTCTTTATTATTGTTATTTAAGTGGTATTAATTAAAAGTCCAACAGCATCCATTTATGATAAAAACTCTGAATAAAATGGGTATAGAAGTACCTCAACATAGTAAAGACCATATATGACAAACCCACAGCTAATATCATCCTCAATGGTGAAAAACTGAAAGCTATCCCTCTAAGAACAGGAACCAGACAAGAATGCCCACTGTCACCACTCCTATTTAACGTAGTACTGGAAGTCCTAGCCAGAGCAATCAGGCAAGAGAAAGAAATAAAAGGGATCCAAATTGGAAAGGAAGAAGTGAAACTGTCATTATTTGCAGATGACATGATTTTATATATAGAAAACCCTAAAGAATCCACCAGAAAACTTTTAGAAGTAATAAACGAATATGGTAAAGTTGCAGGATACAAAATCAACATACAAAAATCAGTTGCATTTCTGTACATTAACAACGAAGTAGCAGAAAGAGAAATTAAGAATACCATCCCATTTACGATTGCAACAAAAAGAATAAAATACCTAGGAATAAACTTAACCAAAGAGGTGAAAGATCTGTACACCGAAAACTATAAAACATTTCTGAAAGAAATTGAAGAAGACACAAAGAAATGGAAAGATATTCCGTGCTCTTGGATTGGAAGAATTAACATAGTTAAGATGTCCATACTTCCTAAAGCCATCTATAGATTCAATGCAATCCCTATCAAAGTTCCAACAACATTTTTCACAGAAATAGAACAAAGAATCCTAAAATTTATATGGAACAACAAAAGACCCCGAATAGCTAAAGGAATCCTGAGAAAAAAGAACAAAGCTGGAGGTATCACACTCCCTGATTTCAAAATATACTACAAAGCTATAGTAACCAAAACAACATGGTACTGGCACAAAAACAGACACACAGATCAATGGAATAGAATCGAAAGCCCAGAAATAAACCCACACATCTATGGACAGCTAATCTTTGACAAAGGAGCCAAGAACATACAATGGGGAAAAGAAAGTCTCTTCAACAAATGGTGTTGGGAAAACTGGATAGCCACATGCAAAAAAATGAAAGTAGACCCTTACCTTACACCATGCACAAAAATTAACTCCAAATGGATGAAAGACTTGAATGTAAGACCTGAAACTGTGAAACTTCTAGAAGAAAACGTAGGCAGTGCGCTCTTCGACATCGGTCTTAGCAACATCTTTTCAAACACCATGTCTGACCGGGCAAGAGAAACAATAGAAAAAATAAACAAATGGGACTACATCAAACTAAAAAGCTTCTGCACAGCAAAGGAAACCATCAACAAAACGAAAAGACAACCTAACAATTGGGAGAAGATATTTGCAAACCATACATCTGATAAGGGCTTAATCTCCAAAATATATAAAGAACTCATGCATCTCAACAACAAAAAAACTACCAACCCAATTAAAAAATGGGCAAAAGACCTGAACAGACATTTCTCCAAAGAAGATATACAGATGGCCAACAGACACATGAAAAGATGTTCAAAATCACTAACTATCAGGGAAATGCAAATCAAAACTACAATGAGATATCACCTCACGCCCGTCAGAATGGCTATAATTAACAAGACAGGAAACAACATATGTTGGAGAGGATGTGGAGAGAAGGGAACTCTCATACACTGCTGGTAGGAGTGCAAACTGGTGCAGCCACTATGGAAAACAGTATGGAGATTCCTCAAAAAATCACGGATAGAACTACCATATGATCCAGCTATTCCACTGTTGGGTATTTATCTCAAGAACTTGAAAACACCAATTTGTAAAGGTACATGCACCCCTGTGTTCATTGCCCCATTATTCACAATAGCCAAGACTTGGAAGCAACTTAAGTGCCCATCAAGGGACAAATGGATAAAGAAGCTGTGGTATATATACACAATGGAATACTACTCAGCCATAAGAAATGATGAAATCCAGCCATTTGTGACAACGTGGATGGACATTGAGGGTATAATGCAAAGTGAAATAAGTCAGAAGGAGAAGGTCAAATACCGTATGATTTCCTTCATTAAGTAGTAGATAATAACAACAATAAACAAACACATAGGGACAGAGATTGGATTGGTGGTTACCAGAGGGGAAGGGGGGAGGGAGGAGGGTGAAAGGGATAATTCGGTACATGTGTGTGGTGATGGGTTGTAATTAGTATTTTGGTGGTGAACATGACGTAATCTATGCAGAAATAGAGGTATAATGATGTACATCTGAAATTTTTACAATGTTATAAACCAATGTTACTGCAATAAACAAAAAATTTAAAAAAATAAAAAATAAAAAAATAAAAAAGTCCACAAGTGCTAATGAATAGTTTGTCTTAGTTCTGTATAAATCAGTGACAAAAACCTCACTTTAAAGGTGAAAAAACAATTACTTAGCTTACTTAAATCCTGTGTTGGTTTTTTTAATCTGTTTTTCCCAGGACTTAGCCGATGACTGGCATTTAAAAGGCACTTAATAATTATTTGTCAAGTTATAAACTGGGTGACCGGCTAAATATGTTCTGCATTATAGTTTAAAACCATTTTTTCAGACTCCTAAAGTATACTGAATTGAATAATCACTCTATATTGTTTTCCTGCCATTCCAACTTTTCCCCAAATGCACCTAATTACTTTAACACCAATTCCTAAGTTAAACGTTTAATATCTCTATGCTTATGCCTGTTCAGCCCTCCATAGGAGGGTTTGAAAAAATATTTTGATATTTGGAAGTAAGGATTTCAGAGCAATTGTGTGTGCCACGAACTACAAGGGCTAATGCCTCCTCATTGTGTGCGTGTAACATTTGAAAAACACACAAAAAAGGGGCCCTTTGTCCTGTTTCAGATTCTACTCTATCTTGTCCAAAAGATGCAATTTTGCTTTCTAGCTCTTTAAGCATATTTTACAGAGACTAGAGAGGTGATGAAGGGGATTAAAAGGATTTGAGGCGCCGACCATGGCGTAGTGGCTAAGTTTGGCACACTCCGCTTTGGCGGCCGGGTTTAACAGGTTTGGATCCCAGGTGCGGACCTACATCACTTGTCAGCCATGCTGTGGTGGCAACCGGCGTACAAAATAAAGGAAGACTGGCACAGATGTTAGCTCAGGGTGAATCTTCCTTAACCAAAAAAAGAAAAGGATTTGAGCCTTGTAGTTAGACAATCCTGCTGTAGAGTTTGAGCAATTTATTTAGTCTCTTTTACCTCTGTTTCCTCATCTGCAAAACAGTGATAATAACAGAGATGCCGAGAAGATTTAAATAGATGATTGTCAAATCTTCAGAAAAATGCCTGGTCCTAGTAATGGCTCAAATATGTTTTAAGCCCTTATTATTAAATTTTTATCTGAATTAAATGAAATGGTACATAATAATTAGCTATTATTAAATGACATGGTGCTATTATTATTAGATAGTAGAAGGTAAAAGACTTTCTTAACTTAAGCGAGGGGAATTGTTCCAATGTTTAAACCTTAGTTCAGTAAAGGGATTTCAAAATCCAGAACTGAGTTATGGCTTTGGGGTCTGCCTAACCTAAGGATGCTTCTCTCTTCTTTCCTTGGGATAGGTTTAACAGAAGCTAGAGGAGAATATTCTGGGGGAAGGGAAAGGAGAATATTAAGGACCTACTTTCTCTGGTCCTTTGTAATCCACGGGTCTGTTCATGTTACTCTCCTTTTCTTCTTCTTGTATATGTTAAAGCTGCCCAGAGTAACATGACCTGGAAAGACAGCACAATAGCAAGGAAAGAAGAGAGACATAGGGACTGGTGGCTCAGTGATAACGTCTGCAAGTCATCTAAAACCAGAGCAGATGCAGGGAGATCGGCCATTATTGTGGAGGATTTATGGATATGAAAACTCTGAAGATTGCTAAATAGATAAATTAAATACTAGTTTTTTTAATGAAGATGGGTAGAATGTAGCCCTGGTAATTGTAAACTGGCGAGATAAACGAGGATGCCTAGGTAACCACTACATAACAGATTATCAAGCAATCCAGTAATAACCCTCCAGAAGAGTTTAAAGTATAGTAAGACAAAATCCTGATGGCTTAAAAGGGACAAAGCCTACTGTACTAGTTAATTGACTTTTATGATGGTGTCAGGCCAGTAGCGATAATGAGGAAACATTGGATTTCATGTATTTGGACTTTGGTAAGATGTGATTCTTTCTTCTTGTCACCACGTTAGGACCATACGGTCTAGAATCTGGCATTGTAAATTCGAGAGAAAATTGACTGAATATCTTATCCAAATGGTTAACACTGCTGCCGAAATGTGCCAAATGGGGCTACTTAGGATCAGTCCAAGGGATTTTGTGTGTGTGTGTGTGTGAAGAAGATTAGCCCTGAGCTAACATCCAGTGCCAGTCTTCCTCTTTTTGCTGAGGAAGATGGGCCCTGGGCTAACGTCTGTGCCCATCTTCCTTTACTTTATATGGGATGCTACCACAGCATGGCTTGACAAGCATAGCATGGTCCATGCCCCGGATCCGAACCTGCAAACCTCAGGCCACCAAAGCAGAGCATGGGAACTTAACTGCTATGCCACTGGATGAGCCTCCCAAGGGATTTTTTTGTGTGTGTGAGGAGATCAGCCCTGTGCTAACATCTGCCAATCCTCCTCTTTTTTTGCTGAGGAAGACTGGCCCTGGGCTAACATCCGTGCCCATCTTCCTCCACTTTATATGGGATGCCGCCACAGCACGGCTTGCCAAGCAGTGCGTCAGTGCACGCCTGGGATCCGAACGGGCGAACCCCGGGCCACAGCAGCTGAGGGCGCGCACTTAACCGCTTGCGGCACCGGGCTGGCCCCCCAAGGGATTTTTAATATACTTATTTGTGACAAGTATGAGACATTTTACAAAAACCAGTGGGAGTTTCTACCCATTCCCACACCTCTGAGTCACTGCTCAGAAAGAGTAACAGCCAAACCAAGGTACACCTTCTTGACCCCAAACCATATGTCTGAAAAAAATATATCAGAGGTAACCAATACACAAACCTTCAGATGGAAAAACTAAAAAGTTGGGTGAGAGAGAAAAGAAGAAGAGGCAGAGTGGTAAAAAAAATCCAAATAATGTAGTGTCCTAATTAGCCGCGAAAGAAATACAAAACTTATGTATTTATATAGATACAAATTGATTCTTTTAATGTTAATTATATCTTGAGTTGATCATAAAATAATAAGCATTAAAACAGGACATGTGCCAAATCATACAAATCAAATTATTAACCTGAGGTTGAAAAAATAGGGCCCAACATTAAGAAGCCAATGAATAGGGCCGGCCCTGTGGCCTAGTGGTTAAGTGCGCGCTCCACTGCTGGCAGCCCGGGTTCACATCCCGGGCGCGCACCAATGCACCACTTGTCAGGCCATGCTGTGGCGGCGTCCCATATAAAGTGGAGGAAGATGGGCACAGGTGTTAGCCCAGGGCCAATCTTCCTCAGCAAAAAAGAGGAGGATTGGCATGGATGTTAGCTCAGGGATGATCTTCCTCACACACACACAAAAAAGAAGCCAATGAATATTCTTCTAAATAAAAACGGAGTCAAAAAAGAAATTAAAAATACAGTAACAATGTTTGGGAAATAATTGATATGAAAACAATATACACAAGATGGGCTGCTGCTAAATCGGAGCTACACTGTTTGATGAATTTATAACTTTTAAGTGTTTTATCATCAAAACAGGAAAAGAATAAAAGCACTGTGTTTATTATTTAAAAATTACCCTCGGGAGGGGAGGGTGAGGGGGCTACAAGCCCCGTAAAATCAATCTCTCTTTCAGCTGAGCCAAGGCTACCTTAGCTGTAGGAGAAAATATAAATGTAAATGGGATACTTATGCATCATCAATATCTAGTCTGGGAGGAAAAAAATATTTTTTTAATTGTATTGGCAATTGTAGCAAAAAGAATAAATTACCCGCGAATAAGGATGTGCAAGATTTTTTTTCCCATAGTACATACTCATTTTTAAAATCTGTAAAATATTAACATGCATAAAGAAAAAATTCTTTATTTTTTTCTACTCACTAATAATTATCAATAACATTAGCTTCAGATGATTTGGTTTACAATGTTATCAAAATGGCAATTGGTCAAAATGACAAAGCGGTCAAAACATATTCTCAGAAACTTTAATTTTCACATGATGCCATTTAGCCAATTTCTCAATCTTTATACATATTTAAAAATTTTTGTCTGTTTCAGAATTTTTCAGGTTTTTTTTTTTTTTGCTTTTCTTCCTAAGTATTTTCAGCTAATTATACTGCTCTGGGCTATTTGAAATAGTGAAATTTGAAAGTAACCTAAATACTCAAAGTTAGGGAAAACTTGTGATACTCTGGTGTAGCATAAACTTATGCAATTAATAAATTAAAATATAGTTGCAAAAATGTATCTATTGAAATGAAACACAAAATGAAAAGGTGACCAGACAATGTATATAATGTGTTTTCAGGTTAAAAAAATATCTGGGGCCGGCCCCATGGCTTAGTGGTTAAGTGCGCGTGCTCCACTACTGGCGGCCCGGGTTCAGATCCCCGGCGTACACTGATACACCGCTTCTCTGGCTGTGCTGAGGCCGCATCCCACATACAGCAACTAGAAGGATGTGCAACTATGACATACAACTATCTACTGGGGCTTTGGGGGGAAAAAAAAAAGGAGGAGGATTGGCAATAGATGTTAGCTCAGAGCCCGTCTTCCTCAGCAAAAAGAGGAGGATTAGCATGGATGTTAGCTCAGGGCTGATCTTCCTCACAAGAAAAAAAAAAATATCTGTGTGTGTGTTGGTGCACAGAAAAAGGAATTAGGAAGATAGACATTATTGCTTTAACAGCTGATGATTTCTTTTCTTGTCTGTTTTTTCTGATTATTCAGTAATAAGCATAAGTATTAAAAATAAACATCAAAAGACAATAAAGTTTTAAAACAAAATGATCTTGAATTTCAGAGGAATGGAGTTTCATTTTCAACTTTTTTTTTACTTTCTAATTTAGCTATTATCTCTTTTCCCTCTTTGACAATGTTTTCTTTCTTTTTTCTTTTTTTTTTTTTTCTCTTTTCTCTCTTGGTCTTGCTATCACCCTGCCTGGTCAAAAACAAATGATTCTAAATAGCAGTTCACATTTTTTTTTTTTAAAGATTTTATTTATTCATTTTTTCCCCCCAAAGCCCCAGTAGATAGTTGTATGTCATAGGTTCACATCCTTCTAGTTGCTGTACGTGGGACCCGGCCTCGCGTTGGATGGAGAAGTGGTGCCCTGGGGTGTGCCCGGGATCCGAACCCGGGCCGCCAGCATCAGAGCACGTGCACTTAACCGCCAAGCCACGGAGCCGGCCCGCAGTTCACATTTTTATCTCTTTTCAGGACCAAAAAAATCAACAAAAGCCTAACATCATTGGCTAAAAGGGTATATAAAAGTGGAGAAAAAAAAAATCTGATAATCAGTGTGTGAAAACTAATTATTGGGAATATTAATACTTGAACGAATTGTTTTAAAAATTAATCTATTTAACATAAACCATAAAATATATATGGATATATGTGTGTATACATACATTTATAATTTGGCACACATGCATATTTTACATAGCTTATATCATATTGCATATCAGGTTTTGTATAATGATTGTTTTCCATTAACATTATATGCATTTCCTCATGTCATTAAAATTCCTGGTAAGCATACTTTTGATGGCTGCATACTATTCCATCATACAACATGCCATAATTTATATTATTTGTTTGTTTATTTTTTATTGTGATAAAAACCACATAATGTGAAATCTAGCCTCTTCATAAATTTTTAAGTGTACAGTACTGTATTCTTAACTATATGCACACTGCTGTACAGCAGATCTCTAGAACTTTTTCAACTTGCGTGACTGAAACTCTATACCTATTGAATGGCAACTCCCCATTTCCCCATTATCCTCTACCTGATCCTGGAAACCACCATTCTACTTTCTGCTTATATGAGTTTGACTACTTTAAATACTTCACATAAGTGGAATCAGGCAGTATTTGTTCTTTTGTGATGGGCTTATTTCATTTAGCATAATGTCCTCAGGGTTCATCCATGTTGTAGCATATGACAGAATTTCCTTCTTTTTAAGGCTGAATAATATTCCATTCTCTGTATATACCACATTTTCTTTATCCATTCTTCCATCTATGGACATTTAGGTTATTTCCATCTCTTGGCTATCGTGAATAATGCTGCAATGAACATGATGGTGCAAAGATCTCTGTGAGATCCTGTTTGCAATTCTTTTGAATAAATACCCAGAAGTGGGATTGCTGGATTGTATGGTAGTGTTATTTTTAATTTTTTGAGGAACTTCCATATTCTTTTCCATAGCAACAGAACCACCAGTGTGCAAGGCTTCCAATTTCTCCGCATCCTTGCCAACACTTGTTATTTTGGTTTTTTTCATAATGGACATCCTAACAGGTGTGAGGAAATAATTCATTGTAGTTTTGATTGCATTTCCTTGATGATTAGTGATGCTGAGCATATTTTTATATACCTACTGAACATTTATATGTCTTCTTCAGAGAAATGTCTATTTAAAGCTTTTGCCCATTTTTAAATTGAATTATTTGTTTGTTTTGCTGTTGAGTTATAGGAGTTTCTTATATATTTTGGATATTAACACATTTTCAGATATATGGTTTGCAAATATTTTCTCTCATTCCATAGGTTGCCTTTTCACTCTATTGATTATTTGCTGAACAGCTTATTAGTTTGATGTAGTCCCACTGGTCTATTTTTGCCTTTGTTGCCTGTGCTTTTGGTGCCATAGCCAAGAAATCATTGCCAAGACCAATGTTATAAAGCTTTCCCCTAAGTCTTCTTCCAGGAATTTTGTCATTTCAGGTCTTATGCTTAAGTTTTTAATCTTTTTTGAGTTGATTTTTTTGTTGGCATAAGATAAGGGTCCAATTTCATTCTTTTGCGCTCAGATATCCAGTTTTCTCACAATTGTTTGTTGAAGAGACTATCCTTTCCCCATTGTATTTAGTTTTGGTGCCCCTGTCAAAGATCATTTCAATGTATATGTGTGGGTGAAGCCAGGTACTTGAGGATTACTGTAAATATTCAATAAGAACATATTACCATTCTACCTTATTCCCAATACAGACACAGATGAGAAGAAGTTAACCTTGTTGATCTGCTGGTTTTTTTCTTTTTTTAAAGCTTCTGTGCATGGTTGTGTATCCTAGTTATTAGCTTTTAGTTCTGTATGTGAGCCACCGCCAGCGTATGACAACTGACAGATTGGTGGTGTAGTTCCATGACCAGGAAATGAACCTGGGTCATGGCGGTGAGAGCACCACATCTTAACCACTAGACAACAAGGGCTGGCTCTAATATGCTGTTTTCTTGTTTAACTTGAGGGATTACTCAAGGGTCACAAGGATTTATGAGCTTGTTTTGTAGAAGAAAAAGAATGCCTTCAAGGAAGTTATGATCACCAGATAACCAACCCTCAGCTGCCATTGACTCCCAGAAATCTGATTGCCCAAGGGCTTACCTGGAGTGAAAGAAACACGGTTTCCCCTTTGTTTCTCTGAAACCCCCCCTCCCAAGCCCCTTAGCTCTATAAAACCCCCTGCTTTCTTCTTTTGTGAAGGCAGATTTCAGAGAACCTATCCTCCTGCCTTCTCATTTTGGCCAATTCAAAGAAACCTGTCTCCACCTCCAAGCACTGATGTCTCATTGATTGGCTTATTGTGCATCAGGCAGAACTTTAGATTAAGAGGTTCGGTTTCATGGGCTTATTTTTGGATTTTCTATTCTGTTCAGTTAGTCTATATGTCTGTGTTTATGCCAGTACCATATACTGTTTTGATTACTGTAGCTTTTTGAAGTCAGGAAGTGTGAGGCCTCCAGCTTTATTATTCTTTCTCACGATTGTTTTGGGCATTCAGGGTCTTCTATGGTTCCAAATAAATTTTAGGATTATTTTTTCTATTTCTGCAAAAAATGCCATTGGCGTTTTTTTTTTTTTTTTTTACTAAATAACTTGAATTTATTGAGTCTGAAAGGAAGGACTATTTAGGTCTCCCTAAATGACACAAACAAAATATAATTACAGCCCAAGCTGTTTTTGTGTAAAGTTTTCTCACCTCAATAAACCTATGGCAAAGATTTTTTAAATTACTTTTTTATTGAACTATAATTGACAAATAAAGTTGTAAGATATTTAATGTGTACAACATGATGATGATGGTATAGCCAGTGGTATTTTGATAGAGATTACACTGAATCTGTAGCTCACTTTGGGTAGTATGGACATTCTAACAATATTCATTTTTCCAATCCATGAACAAAGGATGTCTTTTGATTTGTTTATATCTAATTTCTTTCAGCAGTGTGCCATAATTTATTTAATCATTCTATTTTCAGTAGATTTTTAGTTTTTCCCAGTTGTCCTCTATTATAATTAACATTTTGAGTAACATCTTTGTGCATGAGTCTTTACTTTCATTTCTGATTACTTCCTTATGGTAGATTCCAAGAATAGAATTACTGTGTCAAAGGCTATAACCATATTTAAGATTTGATTCATCATGCTATATTGCTTCCCCAAAAGTCTGTTTCAAACTACATTTCTATAAGCTAATGTGCATGCCCATCTGCAGTGAACTCTCACCAGCATGAGTGAGAAGACACCTTTACTGTTTAAGCTATGGAGATTTGGAGGACTATATGTTAGCTGCAGTAATATCCAGTCTATCCCAAATGATAGTTATGATTTAAAAAGTTTTCAGATTATAGCACTAAACTGACTAAGGTTTGGAAAGCTTTTATATGGCTTTTGAAACTTCATGGTATAAGATAAAATCTAAATGTGAATCAAAAGCTTTGTATTGGGGATCTAGCAGAAATTTTATAATGATTTAAAATGTCTTTTGGAACCTCTGAAATGGAAACTCAATTAAAAGAACTTTTGTGAAGCAGATGAAATGAAATTGGTTATGTCAAATAATATCACTGAGTGTTAACTTCTGCCAAGTAACTGCTGGGGAGAATTTACATGGGAAATGTTCCTTTCAATTCCATTTGAAATTCTTGAGCCTGAAGTAAAGATGATTCTGACAATTACGGGCTAGGTAATATAACTTAGTTGTTAATAATAGGACCTTTACCAAAATTCTCAAATCCCAAAGTCTCTAAAAACAGAAAGTTCTTTTTGACATTTGCCATAGACTAATTGGGTAACCAATTCAGACCAGCTGAAATCAAAGTACTTATAGTCCCCATTTGTTCCACTTTGTATAAATTCATAAGTTTAAATCAAATATATTCATTTCTTTGCTTCTGGGGAGGTTCCCAGACTCTGCTGGAAATATTATATAAATTTTGGTGTATGCTCTTATTTACTTTTCTAAAATCTGAAAAATCCTGTATTTCAAAATACATCGAACCTCATGGGTTTCTGATACGGGGTTATGGACTTGCAATAGTTAATATTTTTTACAATGTGTATTCTGTACCAGACTATTCTAAGTGCTTTGTGTTAACTGAATTCATCTCATAAAACTTATGAGAAAGGTACAATGGTTATTTCCATTTTACAGATGAGGAAACTTGACACACAGACAAGTGAAATAACTTGCGAAGTTAAATAGGGGCAGAGCCTAGATTCGTATCATGGCTCCAGTCAGACAGGTGGACTAGCTCAGCTGGCTTTTGAATCAGAGCTCAAGGCTTACTTAGCAGGTAGCAAAATCAGACTAGTTTAATGACCACTCACACTCCATTTTCTCATTGTAAAATGAGAATAATATTACTAACCAGCTCATCAGATTATTACCTAGATTAAATAAACATGTAAATCACTAAACACACAGTGGCACATAGTACTTACTTAATATATGTTTGCTATTGTTTATACTGTTGGTCAGTTTAAGTCAACCTGAACTATCAATCACAATGGGGACCTTGAAGTAGAGGTAACTTAGACTTTGCATCAGTAAAAAAGAAAATATCTGTTTGGACTACCTAGGACCACGTTTATACCTTTAAAAAATATATAATATATCCAAATGAAACCCTTTTTTTTCCTGGGCTTTGGTTTGACCTATAAAACGCAGTGTCTGACACAGAGCAGGTAATCAATAAATATTTCTTGAATGAACAGTGCTGTAAAGTTATAAAGAGGCAACCACATGCTTCAAATTGTGAAATGTTGATTCTGAATCCACACAAGGTACATGTCACTGAAAGTCTTTGTTGATAATGGTAGATAATAAAAATGTTAATGGGCTCATCAACTTCCTGAAAACAAACAGTAAAGTCCACAGTCTATACTTCATTAGAGCTGTGCTGAAGAAGAGCCTACCATCTGGCAAGACGTCCAAGAGTAAAAGAACAGAGCTTCCCTTCCATTGCGAGTCCCTCAGGACACAAATTGGCTGACATGGGGCAAGGAGGGCACTTGGGTGAGCAGAAGAGGGTCAGACTAGGCTGAATTTTAAGTAACTGAATATGATTAGAAAGTTCTGGGATCTGACTGGGATGTCATTAAGATATGAAGTCAGGAGGATTTGATAGAAGAGCTGAAGTCTTTTAGAAAAAATATAAGCTTTATGTTCGTACTGTACTGAGGGGAGACTGCTTATTAAACTAGTTACCTATATTTTTCTGGCAGAAGAACTTTGAAAAACTTTTAGAGCCCTTAAAGATTTTAAGAACTCATCAAATACTTCAGAAGAAAATATTTAAAATATATGTGAATCACTTGATATTAACATTTGTAATAAATAATGTACCAAAATGTCACATAATTTGTTTCACTTAATTTTATCATGCTAGAAATATCACTTGTGAGTCATAATTAATGACTTACAATAAAAACAATAGAACAGTTGTGGTACGCCCCTCCTTCAGTTTGTGCTTGAAAAAAACTCCTACTCATATTTCAAGACCAGTACAGGTCAACAAAATGAAAAGGAACCTTATGGAATGGAAAAAATATTTACAAACCATATATCTGATAAGGGATTAATATCTAAAATATGTAAGGAAATCATACAACTCAATAGCAAAAAAACCAAATAATCTGATTAAAAAATGGACATAGGACCTGAATAGATAGTTTCCTAAAGACAACATACAAATGTCCTTTTCTGATACAAGAAAAGGTGCTCAACATCACTAATCATCAGGGAAATGCAAAACAAAACCACAATGAGGTATCACCTCTTACCTGTTATAACGGCTATTATGAAAAAGATAAGTAATGGCAAGGATGTGGAGAAAAGGGTACCCTGTGCATTGTTGGTGGGAATGTAAACTGGTACAGCCACTGTGGAAGACAGTGTGGAGCTTCCTCAAAAAATTAAAAATAGAGCTACCATATGATCCAGCAATCTCACTTCTGGGTATACATGCAAAAAAAAAAAAAAAAAATGAAATCACTATCCTGAAGAGATGGAAGAGATAACTGTACCCTCATTTTCATTGAAGCATTATTTACAATAGTCAAGACATGGAAACAACCTAAGCGTCTATTGACAGATGCATGGATAAAGAAAATGTGGTATACATACACAATGGAATACTATTCAGCCATAAAAAAGAAGGAAATCCTGCCACTTATGGACGACATGGATAAACCGGGAGGGCATTTATGCTAAGTGAAAGAAGTCAGACAGAGAAAGACAAATACTGTATGATCTCATTTATATATGGAATCTAAAAAAACTGGGTTCATAGAAACAGAAGCAGATTGGTCATTGTGGGGGGAATGGAGGGAGAAATGAGTGAAGGTGGTCAAAGGTTACAAACTTCCAGTCATAAGATGAATAAATTCTAGGGATCTAATGTACAGCATGGTGATATAGTTAATAATACTGTACTGTGTACTTGAAAGTTGCTGAGAGTGCATCTTAAAAGTTCTCATCCCCCCCCAAAAAAAGGTAACTATGTGAGGTGACGGATGTGTTAACTAACCTTATATGTGTTAACTAACCTGATTTCTCAATATATTTATGTATACTAAATCATCGTGTTGTACACCTTACACAATGTTATATGTCAAACAAAACATTTTGGAACTAGATAGAGGTGATGGTTGCATAACAGTGTGAATGTACTAACTGAATTTTTCCATTTTAATTGGTTAATTTTATGTTATGTCAATAAAAAAAGAAACAAAAAGACAAGTACAAATGTCACTTTTTTTAAATTGTAAATAATATGCCTCCATATCATATTGTATTATAATTATTTATTTATGTTTCTTTTTCCATAGCTAGATATATGTTCTCTTAAGGATAGGAATTATATTTTATTTATTTTTGTATCCTCTACTTAGCGCAATGCCTGACACATAGTAGGCATTTAAGAAATGATCAAGTTAATTAATGAATTAAACAAGTCACATATATTTCTCATCATTGAAAAGTTGAAGTTAAGTTTTGGATAACTAGCACACTTTGAAAAAGTCATTGATGTTTGTGAGCATAAAGTGCTGAATGTGCTAGGTTATTAGGACTTTTTTTTCATAAGGTTACAGGAGATTGACCTAACAGAGCTGATAATTGACTTTGTTGCTCACCAAATTGCTGACATTAACATAGCTGTTAAAACTATGAAAAACATCTAAATTGTGTTGAGTTTTTAAAGATCACTCTGTTTACTTCAGGCTGTGACGAATTCATTGCTGTGAAGTCAATGAATAGTTCTAAGAGATCTTAATTTCCCAGTAATGTGATAGTGAACTAGACCGTGGAATATGACCTAAGGCTTGCAATTCTACACTTGTGTTTAACTTCTTCAAGTAACTCATTAACTATTTGTATTGTAAATATAAAGTGCATGATGACACTGAAATAACCTTAAGTAGGCTAATGGCTTTTATGCTATTAAGGTACTCTATTGCTTATGAGTAGTAGTCTTTCATTCACTGAGATATTCTCTCAAATTTTTCCTTTGTGTGTAACTATTCCAACTTCAAATGTGGCAGTTAGGGTCGTAAAGCCTTCATTTGAACATTGTTTTGTGATTCATTTCTCATAACAATGGAACCTTCAACCTGGCACGTACTCAAATATGTGCATGGAAATAGTCTTCAAAGAAATAAACAGTGATGCAGTGATGAATTTAAAAAATATTCTATTAAAAAACAAATTTAATATTGCTTTGTTCAGATTCTTATATGTGGTGGTATACCTTTTAGATTCTAACTAAAGTAACATTGGTATTAATTAAAATTATCTCAGTATTAATATGGTTATTATCTCAGTTTTACAAGTCTGGCTACAGATATCTTCATATCTGTTGATTTGGGTAAAGAGACTAATGTAAACATAAAATTTCCTCAAATAAAGATGAAATATTTTCAGAAGTAGCACAAAGTGAAAACCCAGCTTGGTAACAATCTAGACATTTATGTCTGTCTTGTTCATCTTTTGTTTCCTGGCAAAAAAAAAAAACAAACCCTGAACTAATTATTTTAAAATTTACGAGTACCTAAACTGAACTACGATTAAAGAATTTTCTTTCTTTTTGATACATAGCTGTGTTTTGCACACATAGATGTGTATCTCAATCAAGAAAAGTAGTAGATCCACTGAACTGGCTCAGATCAGACTTTTACAGGATTGTTATTAATTTACAATGTCGTTAAAATAAAGAAAAGAATAATACTCTTTTAATGAGTGTGTGGATAAATATAACCGGAAAATCTAGGCTGATTATATCTGTGCCTCCTGGGAGCTAAAGTAATATGTTAGTTACTAATATACAAAGGATATTTCCAACATAACGGGCAATTATTTTCAGTTGCAGTTTTACAAATGATATATAATGCCACATCTGAAATTCTGCTGTCAGTTCTGGGAAAGAGGAAAGAAGGGCCTGTCCAGAGAAGGTTGAGCCAGCTAGTGAAGCATTTCCAAACGTTGTTGCTTGTGGAAAGGTTAAGGTCACTGTGATTCTTTAGCATAGAGAATAGAATAGTTAGACAGCTATCTTCAGATATTCGAAGGGCATTTTGTACAGAACAAATTAGATCTTATTTTTATATTGCTTCAAGGCACAAATAAGATAAATGAAATGGGACAGAGAGACTTTGTGAGTGAATGAGTTCCCTTCACATTGCTAAAAGCACTCAAAATTAACATTACCAGGGTAGAGAGTTTTTGTTCTTATTAAATATATTCCAAAATAAATATAAAAGAGCTTTACCAAAAAATGAGAGGAAAAGAAGGAAGGAAGGAAGAGGTAGGAAGGAGACAATGGGAAAAAAAATAGGGATGATCTAGCAAAGATTACTTTAAGAGGTAAATGCAAGGTAATTTAAGATGATAAATTTATCATAAGTGTATTATCATTAAGATGATAAGGATTAAATCTCTCTTCTTATGAGAATAGGGGAGTTTGTCCAATCTATGATTTGGCAAGCATATCAAAAGTCAGAAAAACAATCACATAAAAAACTGTTACGGCCCAAAAAAGGAGTTTGTCTGCCCACCACAAGGCACAATAGTCAAGTGGCAGGGTGATAGGAGAGAGAGAACTTTTTATTACAGCTTGGTAGCAAGAGGGAAGATGGCCAACTAATGTCCAAAAAAACCATCTTACAGAACAAAGATTACAGGTCAGTTATATAGGGGGCTGGTCTCCGGGTGGAGGAGGCATCTGGTCTCTGGGTGGGGGCATCCATCTGATCTCCAGGTGGGGGCAGACATCTGGTCTTAGTTGCTGATAGTGTTTGGTTTTACTGCACATGCATCAGAGACTAGAGCAACGCCCTGTACCCTGATCTTTTAGTTGTCCTTGATGATGGCTCTCAGCATAGACTCTCTGTTCAGTGGTCATCACATTCCTAAGGAACTCAAGAGAACAAACTTATCAACTTATAGCAGCTGGGAGGGGCCATAAAATCCACAGAGCATGTCTGGGCTAGTTAATCAGAGGTCATTCAAAGTTACAGTAGGGTTTCTTTTCTAGAATATGGCTTCTCTTATGTCAACCTTGTGTTGAGCCAGTATCAAAAAGACACTAAAAAAGAAAATACCCAATGTTGGGCCGGCCCGTGGCTTAGCGGTTAAGTGCCTGCGCTCCACTGCTGGCGGCCCAGGTCCGGATCCCGGGCGTGCACCGACGCACCACTTCTCCGGCTGTGCTGAGGCGGCGTCCCACATAGAGCAACTAGAAGGATGTGCAGCTATGACATAAACTATCTACTGGGGCTTTGGGGGAAAAAATAAATTAATTAATTAAATTAAAAAAAATACCCAATGTTGATGAAGTCTTATATAATGGGTATTCTCATATATTTCTGGTCGTGTCACCCAGAGAAGTCCCTAAAACATTTTCCATGTCTAATGCTTTGTTTTTAAGTTGCACTTACTTATAGGAACCAAGGTAGAACATTGCCAGAGGGAAAAACTGCAGAACTGGTCCAAACCAGAAAGGCCCAAGATGGCGATGGGGTGCCATACACAAAAGGAAACGTATGTAAAAGGTGCCATGCACAAGAAGGGAAGATCTGCACATGCCCCAAATGCCCCCTACCTTGAATGATGACGCAGAGACTCCTCCTCCTTCACATCCCATAAGAATCCTGCTCACCTTCCCTTTGGGAAAAGGTGTTTTAGAGCCTGAGCTCTGCCTCCTTCATTCATTGATCAATGAGTAAAGTTTCTGCTCTGCTCTTCCAAACCTGGTCTCACTCTATTGGCATGAGCAGTTCCAGGCAAAAGGACCGACTTGTGGGTCATGGGTCCCTTAGGGCTCAGTAGCAGTTGAGTATGTTTGACATTTACAACTTTCATTCTATAATTCTACTTCTGTGCATCCAACCTAGTGAAATATTCTTCAATAAGAAGGAAGCTGTGAGTCCAAATACATTCATCATAGTGATTTTTAAATAGTAGAAAAATGGAAATAATATAAATCCAATTATAGAAGAATAGTACATTAACTACAATATATTCACTGGATAGAATCTTATGCTGTCATCAGAAAGACGCCTTCAAATAATGTGTACCAGTATAGAAAAATATTTGTTGATAAATGGAAACATTCAAAGAAGTACAGTTCAAACAGCCAAAATATTTCTTAAAGGAATTCTAATTATTTACTTGGCTCTTCTCTAAAATTGTTAATAGATTCCCATTCATACATCCTAGTATCACCTCCCACATCTCTTTTGCTCTCCTTTTCAATTTTCTGTAAGCCCACGTTATTCTGGAGCCTCTTATTTACAAACCACACTCCAATATTCTCTTCCCCTTTTCTCAACTGCTTTCCCTTTCTCTCCACGCCCTGTCGGTTGTTTTTTAAATTACCCTAGATCGATTAGCTTTTCTCTTCTTCCCACCCCTTCCTCATCTTAAATTTTGCATCTCAAAAGTCCATCAATCCAGTCTGGCAGAGTGACCTTTTCTCTGGAGGAAAAGTGTAGAAGGCTGGAATGGAAAAAACAGTCAGCATTCTCTCTTTTAGCAGAGGGAAGGCCATTTCCACATTAAGAATTTTTTATCCTGTTCAATTATGAACAGGCTAATAGAATTTAAGATACCAAAAATTGGAACTTGGTATCAAGTTCCAAATATTGCAACTTGTTATTCAAGTCTTATTATCAAACTGGTTTTTGTTTAAATGTATCAAATTATATATACTCCCACAAGAAAGCCATCATATATACCTTCATCAAAGTTGGATATTTTATTTCTTCATCTCTTTTTTCATGTGAAACTAAGAAAATTTTTTTAAAATACTGATAAACACACAGTTACAATAATAGTTACATAAAAGGAAGTGCTAAAATATAAAGGACTAGAAACGTCTCCCAGACAGAAGGGCCAGGATTTTCCTGTAAAAACGAAAACTTCTATTGGACTATGTCTTAGGATTCTGCCAATAACTTGCTAGGTTACACAAGTATGATTTACATATATCCTAGTTACACTGAGGTGCCAGAGTGCTGAGACATAGCTAGTTATTAATAGGGAATATGTCAAGAGGAAGGAAAACAGAAGTAAGGGCTTAAAAATACTTTAAATTGCTTCCTTGTTTCTGATTTTTTTTAAATTTCCATTTCTATACATAATTGATATTACTAGATCCCTGCTGCTCTCTTTGATTAAATGAGAAAAGATTAATTGCTACTTTGCACCTCACTAGGTACTTCCTGTAATATCCTGTTTTCTGTTAACTACTTAATCAATAATTTAATTAAAAATCAGTAGAATTATAAGCAGGTGGAATGAGGTCTCCTGAGGTCTTGGATTTACTTTAGAATGTTTTAGGAACAAAAATTAAGAAAAGGAAGGTAGATGAAGCCAGTATGGCAAACTACTGATAATTTTTTAATCTGCTGTTGCATGTATTAGGGTTCAATACATTAGCCTCTCCACTTCTGTGAATGTCTGAAATTTTTCATAAGATCAAAATCAGTAGTTATATTGAAAGCAATCAAGCTCTTAGCTTTAAAGAATAAAGTTTCATAGTCTACTGACAAGAGATTTTCACATATTGGGGTATATGGGGTAGCTGTTCTACTTCAAAACTGATTCGGCTTGAACTAAAAAAAAAGCACACCTGATTTAAGGCCTATCAAACATACATCACACATCTGCTTTAACTAGTAAAATAACAATGCGTACTTTCCCTCCTACAAAGCCCTACTGATAACACCCTATTAGTAACATCCTATTGGTAACAACCATATTACTACTCCTAAAATAAGTTCCCTTTCTCAACATCAGGGTCATGTTGACCTGCTAATTTGCAACTAAATACCTCTTTGAAACTTTGATGAAAATGTGTCCTGGGCGTGTTTAACGTACATTCTTTGTTCTAAAAAGATATAAGACCTTACTGAAAACCACATTTCTCCGGAACGCTTTTTTCCTTTGCGAAGACTGCCTTCCTGGATTATGATCCTCTCTTTGGCTCAAGTAAAACTCACCTTATTTCTCTTATCCATAGATTGGTTATTGGTTATTTAGTGTCGAAACTACCAAGGAAGATTTTTTTCTTACATCTTGATTTATCCAGAATAGTAGATTTATCCAAAATTGAAAATTTCTATTTGTAAATTTTCTAACTATCCAAGAATGAAAAGAAACGTATGTATATGATAAATAAGATATTAAAGACATTTTGAGGGGCCAGCCCCATGGCCTCGTGGTTAATTAGGTGCACTCTGCTTCAGCGGCCCAGGTTCAGTTCCCGGGCATGGACGTACACCACTTATTGGTGGCTATACTGTGGTGGTGACCCACAAAAAAAATAGAGAAAGATTGGCACAGATGTTAGCACAGGGCGAATCTTCATCACCAAAAAAAAAAGAAAAGAAAAGACATTTTGACATTTGGCATACTTAAAAGTAACACCAACTTGCATTTCTTGTCACAAGTGAAAAATCCAACTGCTCCTTGATTCCAAGATTCTTCACTAGCTCTTTCTAACCACCCACCACACTCCTCTTCTTGCTGTTGTACCACAGTCTTGGATTTAACCTTAAACACCTTTTACCTTACTCTATTGCTCTCACTGATTTACTTGAAGGGAAAATAAGCCATATAAGATTCAGGAGAAAAAGACTCTTGGATCAAAAAGAATCTTAGAAAAACTGAGACAAACAACAGGAATGGTGGTAACAGCGAAGACAAAAGAACATGTTTTGAGCCCTCTGCTATGGACCAAGGCAGTATTATGGATATTGTATATGTAGCAGAGTAAGACATTTTTTGATATTGTTTGCAAGAGAAGCTTATTATTTCTTGAAGAGTCACTAGAGTGGCCCTATTCTTTATACAAATGTCAGGCAGGTAGAATTCTTTAATGAGGGTGTAATTGAAACCAGTAAACAGTTAGCCATTGATGATTAGGTAGCTAGTAACTAAAGTTTTTTTTGCAATTACTAATTATAGCTTTTAGTTGTTCACTGACCCATTGTTCACTGTGCTGCTTAGGCAATAAACTATCCAATTCCCACTAGGTTCCTATAGATAACATCTCCCTGGCACCTGGCTCCCCATAGCAACAGATGTTTGAGCTGTTTTTTGGGAATTAGGACCTCTTTTCCAGTTCAGGTGGTTGAGACCACCAACCCATCAACTGCGCCTGAGCAGGTGCCCAATAAGTGACCTTTTGATGTCAAGAGGCTAAAAACTCCACCCTCAGATCACGCTAATGCCACTATTTTGTGAACACGCGTCCTATGAAAAGGCATGAAGTTTGACAATGCTTGCGCAGATCGTCAATTACCTCACCTCCCCTCACTTCCAATCATCTGTCTCCACACTTCAGACAACCTTGCCCTCCTACCCCATGAATATCCCTGTGTCCCCATTTTAGAGGAGGCAGGTTTGAAACTTGTTCTCCTGCTTCCTCATTGGCTGCCTTGTGATTAAAACCCTCTCTGCTGCAATCTCATTGTCTCTGTGATTGGTTTTCTGGGTGATGGGCAAAAAAGACCCAGGTGTGGTAACATAGTGTTCTGTAATGAGGGTGTAGCAAATATCTTTCATCAATCCATCATGTCTGTCACTCATTGTGATTCCTAGACTGTAAAGCTGGTCACTGGGGCAGAGGTAAATAAATCTTCATAAGGAGCCCAGGGCCTTCTGATAGAGAATAAATCCTAAATATCCTCTCTGAGGATATCCTACCCCCTACCCTCTGAGATATGAAATCAGAGAATGTTGCTGGCATGGAGAAGGCATCATTCACCCAAGGTCCAGTGGTAGGGACAGGCAGCATTGTTACGGAGCCAGGTTCGTTTTGCCCATCACACAAAAATCACCAAGATGACAAGTTTGCAGCGGACAAAGGGTTTATTCACAAGGCAGCTAAGTAAGGAGATGGGAGAACAAATCCCAAATCCTCCTCTGCAAAAAATGGCGATTAGAGATATTTATGGGATAAGGGGGCAGGGCAGTTTGAAGTGTGGGAATAGATGATTGGAGGTAAGAAGAAGTGAGGTTAATTGATGATCTGTGCAAGCATAGTCAAACTTCATTCCTCTTCATAGGACACATGTTCACAAAATGGTGGCATTAACATGATCTAAGGGTGGAGCTTTTGGCTCCCTGACGTCAGGAGTTCACCTTTCAGACACCTGCACAAGCCCACTTGGGGAGCTGGTGGTCTCAACTGGCCTGAACAGGACAGGGGTAATTGTTAGTCCCTGAAAAACAACTCAGGCATCCATTACCATGGTGACTCAGGTGTCAGGGAGATGTTATCTATAAGGAACCTAGTGGGAGTCAGATAATATATTGCCTATCTACATGACTTTTAAAAATAAGTGGCACAGCTAACAATGGGCAGGCGAACAACTAGAGGCTACAGCTAATAAGTGCCTAAAACACTTTAGTTACTAGTTACCTAATCATTAGTGGCTAACTGTCCATCAGTTTCAGCATGTCTCCTAAAATAAAATTAATGTAGAGAAAGGCGTTATCTGGACTGACAGTTCTAACTCACGACAGAATACATACAGAAATGATACAGAAGTAAGTACAGTAATAAACATCTTTATACCCTTTTTCAACATAAAGAATTTATTGGCACTTATACCCTTCCCCTGAACAAAACAAAACTTACCTCAAGTCTGGAAATTTAGCTCTAAATTATTTTTCTTACATCATATCTCTACTTTCTTAGGAAAATTACTTATGGATAAAATAGTGTTACTTGTATTTTAAAATTAAAGGAAAATAATTTGGAGTCAGTTCTAGTGGACAAAGCAAGAGGTATTCAAATCCTAAAACTATCTGCTCCATGGCTGCAGACTTCCTCATCCTAAACCCTGACTTAGTTCCCACCGGGCTTCCTTATCTGAACAGTTCTCACCTTTGATTTCCCACTTCAAGTCCCATTTTCCCCTTGAAATCTTACCAAGCATCTCACTTCAGAGAGACCTTTTTTTTTTGGCCTCTGAATTCTTACCATATTTACCTATCATATTCATTTCATACTCTTCTCTATTGTTACATTTTAAGTATATAAACTAAAATGGAACTTATTTGAGAGCAGTGACTGCATTCTAGATCTCTCTGGACTCTTCAAGGGGTTTAATGTGGTGTTTTATGCATAGGCTAAACATTAGACTAAGGCTCTAATTTCGTCAAAACACATGAATTCTTCCTCGCCTCTCTTTGGGTCTTTTCAGCTTAGTAACCATCATGGACAACTGAATGTGAATCTTAGGGCTGTTATTGGTCAACCTAGCAACCAGGAGGGTTCCCAAGGATACTAACTCTGAAGTCATACCCTTTTGATATGGTAATGAATGAAACTAAGGAGGCAGTCCTAAAACAGAACATTTCCATAATAAACTGAAATCGTATGTCAATATTGGCACTCCTGTATAGCTAACTGTGGCTTTACGGTCTCAGGAATAGCCATTATTATTGTTCTCTCTATAATCAAACATTTTTAGTCACATGGAGCAAACATCTTTAACTTTTTATAAATGAAATAATGAGGACACATAGAGAAGTACCAAGAACAATGTAACAACCAACCATGTACACATAAGACAAATTTAACAAATATTAACAGTCATTTTTCCTAAGAAATAAACATTATAAAGTTGAAGCCCTCTTACCTCATTTTTCTCTTTCCCCAGAAGAACAGCTATCCTAAAGTTTATATGTATATTCTCCCCATCCATGTTTATATATTTTTACCATACAGGTATATATCCATTAATACTATGTACTGTTATTCTGCATGTTTACAAATATTACACAAATGTTATATCATACATAGTATCCTGCAAACTGCTTTTTCATTAAAAATTATGTATTTGAGATTAATGCATGCAGGTATATGTAATGGATTTATGAATTGCTGCATAGGATTCCACTAGAGTGAATTATATACAATGTGCTTATTTATTCTTTTATTGAAATGCATTTAGATTATTTCTAATTTTTTGGAAATTACGCCTAAAAAGCTGCAGTGAAGGGGCGGGCCCAGGGATGTAGTGTTTAAGTTCATGCACTCTGCTGGGCCAGCCCCGTGGCTTAGCGGTTGGGTGCTCGCGCTCCGCTGCTGGCGGCCCGGGTTTGGATCCCGGGTGCGCACCTACGAGCCACCATGCTGAGGCCGCGTCCCACATACAGCAACTGGAAGGATGTGCAGCTATGACATGCAACTATCTGCTGGGGCTTTGGGGGAAAAAAAAAAAAAAGTTCATGCACTCTGCTACCCAGGGTTCATGCCCAGGGTTCACGGGGTCGGATCCCAGGTGCCGACCTACACACTCTCATCAAGCCATGCTGTGGCGACATCCCACATACAAAATAGAGGAATATTGGCATGGATGTTACCTCAGGGACAATCCTCCTCACCAAAAAAAATAAAATTAAAAAAAAAAAGCTGCAGTGAATATCTTTGTACATGACTTGACATATGTGAGAATCTCTGTAGTGTAAATATTTGAACATGAAATAATGTTAAAATGATAAATTGTTAATAGATTTTTGGTGTTGAACCATGCTTATATTCATGGAAAAAACCTTATTTGGTCATGACTTTTTTTCAATTACTGGATTTGAAACAAATTTTATCTATGATCTTTAGCTCTGCATTCATAAGTGAGGTTTGTCTATGATATTATTTTCTTGTAGTGTCTTTGCTTAATTTTGGTACCAAATTACATCTTCGTAAAATGAGTTGGCACGCTTTCTCTTTATTACTATTTTTGAAATAGTTTGATTACAACAGAATTTATCTCACACTTCAAAAACGTTGTAGTATTCTTTGCTTTGTTGATATTTTTAGATTTTTTGAATGCTTTTTTCAATAAATATTAGAAAGTTAATTTTTCTAGAACATTATGCTTTTCATCAATATTTTCATATTCATTGATGTAAGTTGTTCATAGTGTTTTCCTTATGATTTTAACAATCTAAATTGTACTACAAGGGCCGGCCCCATGGCTTGGTGGTTGAGCGCGTGCACTCCACTACTGGTGGCCCAGGTTCAGATCCCGGGCGCACACCAACGCACTGCTTGTCTGGCCATGCTGAGGCCACGTCCCACATACAGCAACTAGAAGGATGTGCAACTATGACATACAACTATCTACTGGGGCTTTGGGGAAAAAAAAAAGGAGGAGGATTGGCAATAGATGTTAGCTGAGAGCTGGTATTCTTTAGCAAAAAGAGGAGGATTGGCATGGATGTTAGCTCAGGGCTGATCTTCCTCACAAAAAATAAAAATAAATAAATAAATTGTACTACAGTTATATTCTCTTTTCATCCAAATATTATTTATTTATGGCTTTTTTTTATTGTTCATTTTTGCTAACGACATAACTATTTTATTAATTTCTTCAATCAACCAGCTTCTCAATTTGTTTATTGTCTCTTTTTTTCTCCTCTTTCATCATTTTCTACTCTTATTATTATTTCTTTCTATTTTCTTTAGCATTGTTTTATTATTCTTTTTGTAAATATTCCATGTGTGCTTAAAACATACACATATTCTCTTATTATTGTGTGTAGGTATATAAAAAATGAATCAAACTTCTTCGATTGTTCAATTGTACTACTCAAATGTTCTATATCCTTTCAAATTATTAGTCTATTTGATTCATATTTTACGATAAAGATCTTTCCCTCTCTTCCTGTGGAAAAAGAAGAAAGATGTTTGTTCTTTGTCCCAGGTTCCTGGCAAAGAGCTCCTAAAACCCTTGAAATTTCCTGAGTGATGAGGGTGCTAAACACGTCTGGTGTTCTGTTTATTTGTGTGTGTGTGTGTGAGGAAGATCAGTTCTGAGCTAACATCCATGCTAATCCTCCTCTTTTTGCTGAGGAAGACCGGCTCTGAGCTAATATCTATAGCCAATCCTCCTCCTTTTTTTCCCCCAAAGCCCCAGTAGATAGTTGTATGTCATAGTTGCACATCCTTCTAGTTGCTGTATATGGGACGCGGCCTCAGCATGGCCGGAGAAGCAGTGCATCAGTGCGTGCCCAGGATCCGAACCCGGGCCGGGCCGCCAGTAGTGGAACGAGCGCACTTAACAGCTAAGCCACGGAGCCGCCCACATCTTGTGTTCTAATAGGGTGACTCGTTGCAGGCCCCTAGATAGTTTCAGGATGGAGGCTGATCGCCAGAAAGATCTGACCTTGATTAGAAGCTTGGAACTTTCAGCCCCAGCCCCCACCAACCTCTGAGGAAGGAAGAAGGGTTGAAGATTGAATTAATCACCAGTGGCCACCATCATGCCTACATAATGAAACTTCCATAAAAACTCCTAAATGAGAAGGTTCAAGGAGTTCCCGAGTTGGAGAATACGTTCATTTACCAGGAGGGTGGCACATCCCAGCTCCACAAGCAGCTCCTGGGCTCAGGACACTTCTAGACCTTGTCTTATGTACTTCTTCATTCAATTATTCATTTGTAGCCTTTATAATAAACTGTAATAGAAGCTATAGCATTTTCTTGAGTTCTGCAAGTTGTTCTAGCAAATTATTGAGCCTGAGGGGGGGGTTGAGGGAACCCCTAAATTTGTAGCCAAGTTGGACAGAAGTGTGGATAACCTGGGGACCCGATACTTGTGACTGGCGTCTGAAGTGAGGACAGTCTTGTGGGACTGAGCCTTAAACCTGTGGAGTCTGACATAAACACCGGGTAGTTAGTGTCCAAATTGAATTGAATAGTAGCACACTTAGTTGATGTTATCGATTTGGATAAGTGGTGTTGGGAAAGACACCACGTATTTGTTGTCAGGAGGAAAAAAGTCTCTCACCATTGTGGATTTTTATTTTATTTTAAAGGTTATAATCAGTGGTGTGCTGGAGCCAGCTTATATGGCACAGAAGAGCCATTTGTTAACTTTTATGAAATATGTGGGCTGGTTGTTAAATACAACTACACACACACACACACACACACACACACACTACACAAATGGTAGCATGTTTTATGCACTATTTTGACCTTGCTTTTCTCATTCATGATATATCTTGGAGATTGTTCTATATCAATAGAGAGAGTTTTTTTTAACAGTTGCATTAAATTCCTTTTTCATTTTTTTTTGTGTGTGAGGAAGATCAGCCCTGAGCTAACATCCAGTGCCAATCCTCCTCTTTTTTGCTGAGGAAGATTGGCCCTGGGCTAACATCCGTGCCCATCTTCTTCTACCTTACATGGGACGCCACCACAGCATGGCTTGAGAAGCAGTGCATTGGTGCTTGCCTGGGATCCAAACCTGGGAACCCCGGACCGCCAAAGCTGAGCGCGTGCACTTAACCACTGTGCCACCGGACCAGGCCCCCTTTTTTACTTTTAAGATGATCTATTTGTGCGTTCCCTATCATGAGCCTAGGTGTAGATTATTTTATTTTTGTTTTATTTTATAACATCTTATTTGAATGTAGGTGTACACCTTGATTTTCAAGATTTATGACTTTCTTTAATTCTGGAATATTCTATTTATTATCTTTTCAAATACTAGGTCCCACCCTACCATTTCTTTTCCTGGAACACCTATAGTTGCTTACTTATTATGCCATTTAATCTCATAGATATCAAAATTGCAGATGAATCATTTTACATTTAGTAGCAAAACCTATGCCCTATGTATTTCTTAAAGTAAGCTTTTGTGAAAAAAAGACACCTCAACATACAGTGGCTTAAAAATGTCGTTATTACAACTACCACATACAGCTATGTACTAGGGCTTTGGGGAGAAAAAAGAAAAAGAGGAAGATTGGCAACAGATGTTAGCTCAGGGCCAAACTTCCTCAAAAAAGCAAAACAAAACAAAACAAAACAAAATGTCACGATTTAGTGCTCTCACACATCACAATCCTGAGGTGATTGGGTCATTTTCTGGCTGGTTCTCCTCCATACAGTCATTAAATGGACCTGGTTCCTTCCATCCTGTGTCTTCATCATTGCCTAGGGCAAGAGTCCTTAACAATTTTTGTGCCATGAACTTCGTTGGCACTCTATTCAAGCATATGGACTCTCTCTTAGAATAACGTTTTTAATGTATAAAATGAAATACATTTGGATTCAAAGGAAACTGATTATACCAGATTACAGTTATCAAAATAGTTTTCTAAATTGTGATACAATAATAAATATAGTTCTTAGTTTACTAAGCAACATAATCTAGCAATGGGTTTAATAACATCCATAACTTTGAAGTAGGATTGAGTGTAAAAGATATTTAGAGAGATCTGAAAAAATCGTAATGTGATATAAAAATATTCTTTTGGGTGGCAAATTCATAGATATTACTAATACGACACTGTGGTTTGTTGTCTACATTCGTAGTTGAAGAAGATATTAATTTCAGCTAGGGGCTAGTGAAGACAAGGATGTAATATTTTCTCATCCAAGTTTATGAACCTAAGAGTGAGAACTCATGCCCTAGAGTGCCTCTTTGGCGTGAAGCTGAGTCCTAGGCCTCTCAGTGTTCTCACTTACAGAAAGAGGAAGTGAATGAAAAAGTGCACACTCCATGTTTTAAAGCTCTGCTCTGGAAGTGACATATATTACTTTTGCTCATAATGACTTAGTCAATGGCCACATTTAGCAACAACATAAACTGGGAAATGTAGTCTTTGGCTGAGTGGCCATATGTCCGAATACAATTATACTACAGGAATTTTAGTAAGGAACCAACAGTCTCCTCCACATTCTTATAAGAAAAAATAATTTTTTAATAAATTTTCACTTTTAGAACAGATAAACGAGAGGTGGATTTCCCTGAGATTTCTTAGATGTGTAAACTTCATAAGCATTTTGATATGTTTTAGTAAGATGAAATATACTTTTAAATTGCAAACCTAAAGCAAATAACCTAAGCTGGAATGGAATCAGCTTACTGCAGTTGTGAATTAGGTAAAATTTATTTTAGTCTTTACAACATGCTCATTCCTGTCCATTTTTTAAAACATCCTTTCCTCTTCTCTCCCGTTTTTTGAATCTGCATCTTTCAGCCTTTATTTCAAACATTTTATTTTGAAAACTTTCAAACATATAGAAAAATTGAAAAATACTAAATGAATACCTATATACCCTCCACCTAGATTCAATAATTCTTAATTGTTAACATTTGCTTTATCCCTCTTTATTTTACATTTATATATATTTTTCTAAGCAATTTGAATGTAAGTTACACATATCATGGAACTTCACCCCTAGATACTTCAGCGTGTATCTCCTAAGAATAAGGACATTCCCCACACAACTACATTATCAATCTTAAGAAAATTAACAATAATTCTCTAATATCCATTCCGTATTAAAATTTCCCCATAATTTCAAAAATGTTTTCTATAGCTAGGTTTTTTTCTAATATACATCTTTTAGTATGGTGATAGACCTTTTCAATTTTAAATGAAACTCTTTTGTATCTAAGTAGTGTCTGTGTGTTTCTAGACCTGTTTCTACTTGTGGAACAAAATGCTTTGCATCCAATTAATACAAGGGAAGGAAGGAAGAAAACTTGTTGGCTTTTTCCATATAATTAAGTGGATCTTTTGTACTTAATATTAAATTAGACCTAATGCTGATGCTAAAGGTTATAGTCTTAGGGACTTTAGACAAGAAGGAAAGGATTACAGGGTGTTCTGGGACTGTCTGTGCCTACCTTAGGCCACATTTGACCCCTTTGCTTTCTTTTCAATTTTTCAAGATTTTCAAGATTCTACCAAAGTTTATTGATTGGTTAATATGTGCTGGGGACATACAATAAAGATAGACATGGTCTCTGCCGTCATGGGAGATAGATCAGTTAATTAAACTTTCAATAAGAATATAATTATGTTTATTGAGACTCTACTATACAACAGGCCCAGAACTGGTATTCCTTTAATCCTAGCCCACAATCCTTTCATATTTTTCAGCCCTGAGAACCCCACATGTCAGACTCAGGTGTCATTATTAATGCACCATCTCCCCTCACCAGTGCCTTAGCCTGGTTGCTCCAACTCTCCATTTCTCCTGCCACATTGGTGTTATGTATTCACCCCTGAAGTACTGATATACAAATTCTAGGCCCAAAGACTCTGTCCCCTCAAGTCCCTTTGTCTCAAGACTCCTTGATTACAACTGGGGAGAAGGGAGTAACTGCTCAAATGTTTTAGTCAGCTATTGTTGTAATGATGCTGTAGAATAAACCACCCAAAAATTCAGTGTCTTAAAACTACAATCACTCATTTTTCTCTTATCGGTCTGTGAGTTGCTTGATCCTTGGCTATGCTAGGCAAGATTATTATCTCTGGCCTCTGGGTTCCAACTTTCAGGTTGCAGGTTGGGTTCAGGTATGTTCCATGTATGTCTATAGCAGCCACCCAGGTCAAATTGCCAAAGCACAAGAAGACAAAACAAACTTTATGAGCACATTTAAAGCCTGTGATAACATAACTTCCTGTCATATCTTATTCTATTGGCCAACGCAAATCACATAGCCAAGCCCCAAGTCAGTGGAGAGGGAAATATAGTCCACTCCAAGTTAGAAGGGGAGTGGAGTGAATATTTGTGGAACATTAATCTACTACACCAAGATTTCCAAGAAGAAAGACACAGAAGAGAGTAGAGAGGATAGGCTCCCAGGGTAGGGCACAGAAGAGCTTAATTCTGGCTATGATTGGAAATAGAAAAGGAGGAACAGCCCCCCCAAACACCAACTATCAGGAAGTAACATGGAGGACCTATGGCAGTGTGTGGGATAATAGTGATGAAATGCTACAAAGTATCACAAAAAATCATAGACATTGACCCTGGTGAGAGAGAGAGAATTAAATAAGAGGAAAAATTAAAATTTTATTTTTGATTGTATATGATAAATTATAGGTATTTGTGTGGGCTGCTTGCCTTTCATGATTCACAAACTTTAGGTACAGTAACTACCACAGATATCATTAAATATGTCAAATTGTGTTTTTTTTAGTTATAGTAGAAGAGTTTATATACTCAGTGTTTATAGATTTTTATCGTGCAATCTGATTTTTTTCCTCATAATTAGAGGGATGCATGCTCTAAACTAGGGTGGAAGCTAAAAGAATAGAAATAAAAGAACATATTTAAAAGCTATTTCGCAGAAATTATGAACAGAAGGTAGTAAATAATTGGATTAGGTTTAAAGGAGATGGATGAATCCAAGATATTTCTGTACACAAGCTTATGTGACTTCTCGAACAGTACAATCAACAGAAGCAAGCAAATTGTGAGGAGTCTGAGAGATAATCTCGGTCATATTGTGATTTATAATAAGAAACATATATTTGGTCTTTGTCCCATTCTTGGCACAGAGTTCCTGAAACTCCTGTAATTTCCTAAGTGATGAGAGCACTAGGAGCATCTTTTGTTTTAATGAGGCGACTCTGCGTAGGATCCTGAGTGGCTCCTGAATGGGGTCTGGTCGCCAGAAAGACCAAGCCATGATTACAAGCTTAGAATTTTCAGCCCCACATTCCAGTCTCCAGAGACGGGAGAGGAGCTGGAAATGGAGTTAATAATTGATCATGCCTATATATGGATTTTTTTCCATAAAATCCCAACAGTTTGAGATTTGGAGAGCTTCTAAAGTTGGTGAATACATCCATGCACCGGGACGATGATGTACCCCTAACTCCACGGGGACAGAAGCTCTTGTGCTCGGGACTCTCCTAGACCTTGCCCTATCTATCTTGTCATCTGCCTGTTCATCTATAGCCTTTATCATAACCTTTAATAAACTGATAAAAGTAAGTAAGTGTTTCTCTGAGTTCTGTGAGCCACTGTAGCAAATGAATCACCAAGGAGGGGGTCGTGGGAATCTCAGATCAGAGTTATTGGTCAGAAGCACAGGTGACAATCTGGATTTGCAATTGGCATCTGAAGTGGGGTGGGGGCGGTCTTGTGGGACTGAGCCCTTAAGCTGTAGGATCTGATACTATCATCTCCAGGTAGAGAGTGTCAGAATTGAATTGAATTGTGCTAAATTATAGGACATTCAGCTGGTGTCAGAGAATTGCTTGACGTGGGAAAAAAATTCCCACACATTGGAACTGAGTGCAGAATCTTAATCTCCAAAAACGACTGCCAGGCAATTCCTCTCCATGTTGTGCAGCACATGCTGCTCCTCTCATTCAGATTGCCTTGTGACTTGTTTTGAACAATGAAATATGGCGTGTTATATCAGGTTACACTGTGCAGTTATGGACCTTTCCTTTAAGGGGTCATTTTGAACATTTCAGCCCCAGCTGAGCTCCCAACTGAACGTAGCCATATGAGTAACCCAAGTTATGTAACCACCTATGTTGGCAGAGTTACTATTCAGCTGAACCTAGCCAACTCATAGAATCAGGAAAAATTGTAGTTATTGTTTAAGCCATTCAGTTTTGGGATAGTTTGGTACTCAGTAATAGACAACTCAGAGAGAAATTGGTACTGGGCATAGAGTTCAGTCACAACAAAAAGTCTTGAAACATGCAGCATTCGCTTTTGGACCGGGTGGTGGGCAGAGAATGGAAGGATGCAAGGAGACTGTTGGAGAGGGCTGGAGAGGCAGTGAAGAGGCTGTTAAAGATTGGAGAAATAGCAAAAATAACATTTAGTGGAGACTGGAAAGGAAATGAGGAAATTACTATTGGAGAACAGGAAAAAGGAACTCAAAGTACATAGTGGCAATTAGCAAGCCTGCCATCCACAGTAACTTGGAAGAGAAAAAGTACTCAGTGAACCTATAGATTTGTTTATGGAGATTTCCAGGCAGAATGTTGAAAGTGTCAATTGGTTTCTTTTAGCAACAACATATGATAAGATATTACAAGAGAAAGATGAGAGTAAAAAAAAAAGGGATTGTTCAGTTTTCAAGTGGAATTTAGAGGACATACAGAGGGCCTAGGACAGTCTTTCTAGCAAGCAACAAATTCTCAATGCCAGAAATATACTCAGGGCAAAGTTAAAATCCAGAGTTCTGCCAATAAAACATAGTTAAGATCAAGTCAAGGGTGCAGGTATAAGACCCTTTGCTAAGACCTCAGAACAACGTATGGAAGTGTTTTGTGGATCCTTAGAGTTACACAGAAGGGCTTCTAAGAATTGTTCCATAACAGCCTAATATGCCCCAAATAGAGAGGGCTGTCTTGGAAAAATTATCAATATGGCTTTTGAGGCATAGAGTGAACCCCAACAAGATTTACCTAAAGCTTCCAAAGTTGTTAAGAGAATTGCTCTGGCAAAAGCAACATCATCTTAAATTGAGAGACAAAGTTAACATCGAAAGAAGCCTCTGGGCCCCCAATTTCTAATGAAAGAAAGCAGGCTGTGAGAATGACTTATGGAAAAGGAAGGATAAGTTAGGCAGAACAAGGATCCCACAGAGGCCAAAACCAAGAATCAATAGAACAATGAATGTGGAAAACTCCCAGAGAACAGAGCTGGGACCCGTCTCTGGAGTTCGGGGAATGGGCCACATGCACTGGCCAGATTTCAGATTGCTATGGACCAGTGACTACTATGTGTCTTTCATTTCCAACTTTTAGAACATGAATTTCTCTTGTAGATTATCCTATCCTTGTCTCGCCAGTTTATACTGGATATGGTTGGGAGTAGTGGGGAGACAGGTATTTTTAACTCACAGGTCTCCAGATAAAGATGAACTGAATAAACCTAAGGAACCTCCTCCACATCTGGCTCTAATATGGATGACAAGATCTTGGACTTTAGCCAGCAGAGTAATGGGATGAGATTTGGAGGAGGTAGGGGAGATGAATGTATTTCGTATGTGTGAGGAAGATAAATTCTACAGGATAGACTGCAGTAGATTGTTTCTAAAGATACCTGCCAACAATTCCTCCCCTCTCTGCAGGTGCATGTCACTCCACCAACGAAAAGGTAGAATCTGATTCCCCTCCCCCCGAGAATTTGGGCCGGATTGTGACTTGCTTTCACCTATAGAATGTCTTAGAGGTGACATTTTATTTATTTATTTATTTATTTATTTATTTATTTATTTATTTATTTATTTATTTATGTGTGTGTGTGTGCACGTGTGTGTGAGGAGATCAGCCCCGTGCTAACAACTGCCAATCCTCCTCTTTTTTTTTTTGCTGAGGAAGATTGGCCCTGGGCTAACATCCGTGCCCATCTTCCTCCACTTTACATGGGACACTGCCACAGCATGGCTTGCCAAGCAGTGCGTTGGTGCGTGCCCGGGATCCCAACCGCGAACCCCGGGCCGCCTCAGCGGAGCGCATGTACTTAACAGCTTGCGCCACCGGCCGGCCCCTAGAAGTGACATTTTAGAACATCTGAGTACAGGCTTTAAGAAGCTTCTGCTTTTTTGGGATCCGGCTGCCATATAAATAAGCTTGAGCTGGACTACCCAATAGTGAGAGAGCAGGGACTTCAGGAGAGAAGTCCTGGCTTCCAGAGATCCCTGCCAAGCCACAGACACATGAGGGAAGCCATCCCAGATATTTCAGCCCTGCTTAGATCCCAGACACATGAACCACTTTAGCTGACACTATGTGAAACAGCGATAAGCCATTGCCACTGAGCCCTGCAAAAAACTGCTGAATCATGAACAAATAAGTGATTGTTATTAAAAGCTCCTAAATTATTGGGGTAGTTTATTACACAACAATAAATCACTAAAACAGAGTGCTTGAGAACATTATTGGGACGGTGGAATACATTTAGGGAAACAGAGAATGATTTAATAATTAGGAATTCAAATATGTTGAATTTGAGATCAGAGTGGGATATATAAACAGAAATGTGCTGCTGTCAAATTTATAACGCATTCCAGAAGAGTTAAACAGGATTGTACATTTATATAATACTTTAAGCACTGATTTACTCAACAACTATTTATGGATAATCTGTTATGTGCCAGGCACTGTGCCAGGGGTTGAAAGACAGTGTGTTTCAGGATGACTTAATTTAGCCGGTCAGCAATTTTCAGAATATTTTTGTAAATACTGGTGGCTTCTAGTAATTAAAGATAGGTGGGCTATTTCTCTACTTCTCTCCTGCCCCCATTCCCAACAGCCTTGATATCAGTGGTATCTTACAATAGAAGTAAGCCATAGATCGAATTCTGACTAATGTACTAATATTTATTAAAATGTCATTTTAATATATATAGTCCTTCCATGATGAGAATGCAGAATTCCATTAAGAAATACATATTAAGATGACAAAGCAAACCAAAATCATAGTATTAATATTTTTATGGTAGATTTGGGAGTAAGCTGTTTGTCGTTGGTATGTTTTAATGCTTTAAGGAGTTTGGCATATTTAATATTTTACAGATTATCCTTCAGATTCCAATATAAGATGTTTCACTGATTTAGGTTTGCAATTTTAAGACATAAGACACGTTGAAAGGCATAAGACAATGTTATTAGGTTTATGAACAGCATTATAACTTTTAAAATAACTTGAAGGCCAGCCCAGTGGCGCAGTGGTTAAAGTGCGCGCGCTCTCCTTCCGTGGCCCGGGGTTTGCAGGTTTGGATCCCGGGCACGCACTGACGCGCTGCTTGTCAAGCCATGCTGTGGCGCGTCCCATGTAAAGTAGCGGTGTCCCATGTGAAGTAGAGCAAGACGGTCATGGATGTTAGCCCAGGGCCAATCTTCCTCAGCAAAAAGAGGAGGATTGGCGACAGATGTTAGATCAGGGCTGACCTTCCTCACACACACACAAAAAAATAATAATAACTTGAGATTCAATATATGTATATATACATATTTAATTTTCTAGATTTATGAGTTATTTAAATACTTGGGAAGTTTTGCCAGTCAGACAGTTGAAACATTTAACTAAAATTGTAAATGGGACCAAATATTAACCAAAGGTCTCTTACAAGTAATTGTTAAAATTTTTCATATATATAAATTAATAATTTGATTTATAAGTGAAGTTAAAAACTTAAGAAGAAATAAGTTTTTAAATTTGTAACATTAATAAATCAAACATTAATTTTAATAACCTCCACTAATCTTTTCTTGAGTCATTGTCAAGGACACCAAAATATTCTCACTGACATAATATGGATTGAGAGCTCATCAATGTTAGGTATAGCTTTTGTTGAAAGAGAATAAAATGCTACCATGTACGTGTGTGTGTTCTTTTGCTTTGTTTTTCTATTAGTTTAATTTAATGGCTAAAATTTACATTTCTAAAATTTAATTTGAATGCTTAATTATTTTAAGTTATACACCGCTAAAAGAAAGATTTTTTTTTCTTTTTTGAGTACTGCACTGCAAGGAGCAGAATTATTTAAAAGTGGCCCAGAGAACTCATTGTTGGTTTCCCAGACAATAAGCACTTCTGTCTCCCAGTGGATAGGACTGTAATTGAACTCAGCTACCCACTAGCTGGTGGCCTCTTCTACCTAGCTGGAGGGTTACAATTTCCCTGGGGTCCCAAGATCTCCAGGAAGGGGTGGATCTAGGTTTTGTGGGGCCTAAAGTTTTTATGTCTCCTTTTGTTGATTTTTTGTTTTTATTTCCCAAATAAATCTTATTCCTTAACCGTACCACATGACACTGTGGAATTCACTTTTATCCTCTTCATCTTAAGTTCTGCTATTTGTGTGCCGATTCAGTGGCGTTACTTTACATCTCTTTCACATGCAGCTATGGAGGGAATTAATTTGAAATTTTATCCTGATCAAATACAATGGAAGTGTAAGATATAGCCCTGCAGCCACAATTATGTATAAATGGAAAGTAAAAAGCTTAGAAAGATACTTAATTAAATTAGAAATTGTTGTTCTTATTGGCAAATTATGACAGATCTGAAAGACATCTTAGGAATAAAAGTGGCTATTGCTGCAAATTATGTGTTTTTGCACTATATGAACCTTTTTCATTTATGCAATTAACTTGCCTTTATCATTAAACACAAGGTTTTCCAGAGTAAACCTATCTTGAGCTGGAAAAAGGCCCATCTAAGTATACGGACTTTGGTTTCCACAAATACCCCAGATGATAAGCGGCTTTAGAAAGAAAACTAAAGAGAGTGGGTTCTGGTACTGGCTTGGACTTTTACCTGCCATGTGACTTCACTTTAGCTCATTTGTAAAGCGGAGATAGAACAGCTCACTCTGCAAATCTGACAAAGTTATTTCATAGTTTAGCTGAACAAGTGAATGTGAAACGATCTCTAAAGTTCAGAGGAGAGAAGCAACTGCACTCATCACTTAGTCACTGCTCCATAATACTGAACACACAGCATCCCCTGTGCCGGGAATACACTGCTCTCTCCTCTTCACCTATTGAAATTGCACTTCCTCTTTAAGTCCATGTTCAAGAGTTATCACCTCCTAGAGCTTTCCTTGAACACCCCATCTGAAGTCTTCTTTAATCTGAAAGCTTTTACTGATCATATGTTTATTATTTCCTTGGATCAGCTGTATTTTCTAAATATAGTATAATGTCTCATATTGAAGGGAGGAAGCACATCGTATTCAACTTCACGTGCTGAGAGGACCTCTGCCCATCCTTTGCTAGGTGATGTGGGGGTTCTAAGGTGAATATTCTTCCCAGTTTCAGAAGCACCATAATGCAGTAGCAGAGAAAAGACATATTGTTTATTAAATATTCAGTTATTACCACTAAACACTATAAAATCATTAGCATCTAGATGGTATCTGAAGCCCAGAGAGTAAAGGAGCTTGATCTGAAACGACTGTAGGGAGAAGAGAGCCTAGGGCAGAGCCTCAGATATTCAATACGAAAGGGATGGGAGAAGGATGCTCAGAGCCCAGGGAAGGCGATGAGCCTAACCCTGCTCTTAGAAGAAGTCTATTTTGAAAAAATGAGCACTGAAAAAAGTGTTCAACATCATAAGTCATCAGGGAAATGCAAATTAAAACCACAATAGATACTATTGCCCATCCATTAGAGTAGTTAAAATTTAAAATACTGAAAACATCAAGTGTTGGGGAGAATATAAAGCAACTGGGACTCACAGACTGCTGAGGGGAATGCAAATAGTACGGGCATTTTGGAAAACAGTTGGGCAGTTTCCTATAAAGTTAAACATACACTAACAGTACAACCCAGCAATTCCATGCCTCCACATTGATCCAAAGGAAATGAAAACATATATCTACGTGAGGACTTGATCCTGAATATTTATAGAAACTTAATTCATAATAGCTCAAAACTAGATCCAACCCAAATGTCCGTCAATAGGTGAATGAATAAGCAAGTATCTTTCTTTTTATTGCTAAGTAGTATTCCATTGCATGGATGTACCATAATCTTTTTTCTATTCACCAGCTGATAGATACTTGAGTTGTTTCCATTTTGGGCAATTATAAATAAAGCTATTACAAATAGTCATGCAAAGTCTTTGTATAGACATAAGTTTTCACTTCTCTTGGGTAAACATCCAGGGTTGGGGTTTGCTGGGTTACATGTTAAGGGTACATTTAACTTTATAAGAAACTGCCAAACTTTCTTTTTTTTTTTTTATTGAGATAACATTGGTTTATAACATTATATAAATTTCAAGTGTACATCATTATATTTCAATTTCTGTGTAGATTACATCATGTCCACCACCCAAAGACTAATTACTATCCATCGCCATATACATGTGCAAATCACCCCTTCTGCCTTCCTTCCTCCCCACGTCCCCTCTGGTAACCACCAAACAAACTGTTTTCTAAAATGACTGTACAATTTGCATTCCCACCAGCAATGTATGAGAGTTCCAGTTGCTCTGTAAACTAGCCAGCACGTGGTATTGTCATTTTAAAAAAACTTGAACCTTTCTGGTAAGTATTATCGTGGACTGAATTGTGCACACCCCCAAATTTGCATCTTGAAGCTCTAACCCCCAATGTTAATCCCCAAGCTTTTAAGGAGGAATTAAGGCTAAATGAGGTCATAAGGGTGGGGCCTAATCCAATAGAACTGGTGTCCTTAATAAGAAGAGGAAGCGACGCCAGGAGTGCATGCACACAGAGGTAAAGCCAAGTGAGACACAGCAATATACGGTAGCCATCTGCAAGCTAGGAAGAGAGATCTCACAAGAAACCAGCCCCGCCAGCCTCCAGGACTGGGAGAAAATGTTTCTGTTGTGTAACCCATCCAATCTGTGGTATTCTGTTACAGCAGCCAGAACAGACTAATAGTGGTATATAGTGGTATCTCATTGTGGTTTTAATCTACATTTCCCTAGTGATTAATGATATTGAACCTTTTTTCATATACTTATGTGACATCTCTAGCTCTTCTTGTTAAGTATGTCTTTGCACATAATTATGAATATTAGTGCACCAAAACCACTTTTTGCTCCACAGATTTCTTAATTTGTTAGGATCATGGTTTTTACCATGATGCTGTGATTTATCAGTATTTGTATTTGAATAGTCTTTGCAAAAATTAGGTTTCAGTGCTGAGATTTTTAAATGGAATTTATAATAGCTTTTGTAATAATATTAGATATTTTGCCTTAGAATAACCTTCCTTTATTTTGATTCTATGAATTGGATGGAAAAAAAACTATTATTGAAATGAACTCATCTTCTGTTTGAAGCATTTGATAATACTGACATAAAAAATCATCATTTAACTGTTTGTAAAGCTCTTCCTCTGTTAATGGAGCCAACACATTAACAGCCATTGCTCTACTTTCCGTAAGTGCTCAAGAAAACATTCAATAAAAAATGAGTGAAATTAATTGAAACAGTCATTTGATCTAATGAATCACAAAGTGATACATATATGGGCTTTCTACACCTGCACGTGTTAAATTTTTGTCTTTGGCCGTAGTCTTTTTAAAATAAGTACTCACTTTTGAAGTAGACGCCGGTGCTTTCTCAACGGATTCGTGTCTTCTGGATTTTCAGCAGTCAGTGCTATCACTATGGTCCCATGGTGGGTGTAAATAGTGGCAAACATGTTGTGCCAGTTACACTTCTATCATCAATGTTGTCAAGAAATGGAAACACAGTACTTAATTTTTCACTAAACATGTACGTTATGGCTTGAATTGTGTTATATTTCCCTCCAAAATTCATATATGTTGAAGTCCCAGTGCCCAGTACCTTAGAATGTGACCTTATTTGGGAATAGTGTTGTTGCAGAGTTAATTGGTTAAGATGAGGTCATACAGGAGTAGAGTGGGCCCCTAATCCAGTATGGCTGATGTCCTTATACAATGAGTAAAATTGGATGCAGGCATGCACACAGGGAGAAAGCCATGTGAAGATGAAGACAGAGATGAAGGTGATGCTTCCACAAGCCAAGGAACAACAAAGATTGCCAACAAAGCACCAGAAGCTAGAGGAGAGGCATGGAAGAGATTCTCCCTCACAGCCCTCAGAAGGAACCTATCCTGCCAATACCTTGATCTTGGATCTAGCCTCCAGAACTGAGAGACAACAAATTTCTGTTGTTTAAGTCACCCAGTTTGTGGAACTTCGTTACGGCAGCTCTAGAAAACTAATACATGGGTCCATACATGTTGGAGGTGACTGTATAATTGCAAGTTCTCTTCACTTACTACTATGTAGAATAAAATGCTCATTTAAAAAGCAGTAAAAAATGTGATATTTGAAGCTTATATATGCATTATTAAAACTCAATAGTATCTGTAACAATTGTTTAAATTGTAAAACAACAAGAATTTTTCAGGAAGGAGTATTTTATCATTGCTACTGTTGTGCTGCAAATAAAAAAATCAAACCAACTTTGAGTAGGTTTTAGCATTGTTTAAAAATTCCCACTCACAGTATACCTACTTGGTGCCAGTTCCCGGGGTGGACTGCTCCCACCATCCCACCCTTGGCACACCACTGATCCACAGCCTTGTGTAGTCCCCTCCTACACTGACACTAGGCTTGACCTTATGGTTTGCTTTGGCCAATGGTACATTATTAATCATGACACAAGCAGAGGCTTGGAAAAGCATTTGTACATCGGGGCTAGCTCTCTCTTATAGTCTTGAGATTGCCATGTGAAGAAGTCTGGGCTAGTTTGCTACATGTTGGATCATGTGGCCAACCAACAGCAGCACTTGCCACCAGACGTGTGAGTGAGGTCTTCTTACAGTCCAGCCCAGGCAGGCTACTAGATGATCGAAGACACATGAGTAACCTCAGGCAAGATCATCAGAAAAATCTCCCACTTAAGCCCAGACCAAATTGCCCTGGTCCATGGAATCGTGAGCAAATAAAATGGATGTTGTTTCAAGCCACTAAGTTTTGGGGTTGATTTTTATGCAGCAATAGATAACTACTACACCATTGTAAGAATTTTGGCTTATACTCTGAGTGAGATGGTGCTATGGACTGAATTGTGTCCCCCTGCCCAAATTCACATGTTGAAGTCCTAACCTACCATGTGACTGTATTGGAAATAGGGACTTCATAAAGCTAATTGAGGTTAAATGAGATCATAAAGGTTGGGCTCTGATCCAATATGATTAGAGTCCTTATAAGACATTAGAGAGCTTGCTTATTCTCTCTCTGACACATGAGGACACAGGGAGAAGGCAGCTGTCTTTAAGCCAGGAAGAGAGCTCTCACCAGAACCCAACCATGCTGGCACCCTGATCTTGGACTTCTAGCCTCCAGAACTGTGAGAAAATAAATTTCTGTTGTTTAAGCCACTCAGTCTATGGTATTTTGTTACGGTGGCCCGAGCTAACCAATACAGAAAGGAAGAGAGTAGAAGGTTTTAAGCCAAAGAATCACATGACCTGACCTTTCAAAAGGATTATTCTGGCTGCTTTGTTGAAAAAAACAAAACAACCATAAGCAGTCAAGGCAAGAAACAGGGAGACCAGTTAGAAAGGTGATGGAATAATCTAGATGAGATATGATGATGGCTTGGACCACTTGGGTAGTAGCTGTGCAGATGATGAGAAATGGTAAGAATTTGGTTTCTGAATCTACAAACAAACTGAGTATTCAGTACATAATAACAAGGGAGTCAAGAATGGCTCAAAGATTTTTTGCCTGAGCGCGGGGAGAGATGATGGTATCACCTAATGTGATGGGGAAAAATGCAAATAGCAATTTGGGGGCAGACTTACTGGAAAGATCAAGAATTCTGTTTAAGAATGTTAAGTTTAAAATACCTATACACATTCAGTCTACAGGAGAAAGATTCAAGCTGAAGATATAAATTTAGGCGTTGTGAGCATATAGATCATAGTTAAAGTTTGAGATTAGATGGAATTTTTTTAGGGGTCGAGAGTAGATTGAGAAGAGGAGATCCAAGGATTGAATTCTGGGACACTTCAGTGTTTAGAGCAGCTGTTCTCCAAGTATGGTCTGTGGCCCCACAGCGTTCCCTGAGACCGTTTCCTGGGGTCCTGGAGGTCAAAACTGTTTTTGTAATAATACACAGACATTTTCTGCCTTTTTGCTGTGTTTACAGTTGCACTGAAAATAAAAAAACAGTGGTGAGTAAATCTGCTGTCACTTTAGCACAAATCAAGACAGTTGCATCAAACTCTATTAGAAATCATTGTAGTCTTCACCACTGTTCTTGTAGTTAAAAAAAAAAGTGCCAGGTTCACTTAAGAACGTCCTCGAGGAGAGAGTAAACATTACTGATTTTATTAAATCTCAACCTTCCAGTACACATTAATTTGACATTCTATCAACATGGAAAGTCCTTATAAAGCATTTTTACTACAAACATAGAACTATGGTTGTCTTGAGGAAAGACACTTGTACCGTTGTTTGAATTGCAAGTTGAACTAACTGCCTTTTTTCACGGAACAAAATTTTTACTTGAAAAAAATGGCTAAGAAAAAATTATGCTTATTCAGACATGGGTTTTTTTGTGTGTGTGTGTGAGGAGGACTAGACCTGAGCTAAAATCCCATGCCAATCCTCCACGTTTTTCTTGAGGAAGAGTGGCCCTGAGCTAACATCCATGCCCATCTTCCTCTACTTTATATGGGACGCCACACCAGCACGGCTTACGAAGCGGTGCGTCGGTGCATGCCCGGGATCCGAACCTGCGAACCCTGGGCCTCCGAAGCGGAGCGCGCATGCCCAACCGCTTGCACCACCGGGCCGGCCCCCAGATGTGGGTTTTTGACAGACATTTTCTTGAAAATGAATCAAGCGACCTTGTCAATTTGAAGAAAACAACTTGCAGCATTTGTCACCAGGGACAAAATTTGAGCTTTCAAGCAAAAATTAGAATTTTGGAAAAAGGGCTTGATATGTTTCCAATACTTGTCTGATGAGATCAGTGGTGATAATAGCAAATGTGGTATCATATAATAAGATATGTTAACATTCAGGATGTCTGCATAATTCAGGGAAACAATATTTTCTAAATGACCAACGCATAATGCTACAAAACCTTGTACGGGTAAGAGAGCCATTCCAAGTGCAAGAGAGACCAATAGATTTCAATGTAATTGAGTCAAAAAGTTTATTGATCAAGTTTCAGATTGCACTTTACAACTAATCTTCAAGAAACTACCACTTGGAGTTCAGGTGTAGGATCAAAGGAGAATATCCACAATTATCTTAGGCTATTAAAACACTCCTTCCTTTTCCAAATACACATCTGTATGAGGTCAGATTTTTTTCATATACTTCAATCAAAACAACATATTACAATACATTGAATGAGAAGCAGAAATGAGAATCCAGGGGCCGGCCCCGTGGCTTGGCGGTTAAGTGTGCGCGCTCTGCTGCTGGCGGCCCGGGTTCGGATCCTGGGCGCACACCGACGCACTGCTTCTCTGGCCATGTTGGGGCTGCGTCCCACATACAGCAAATGGAAGGATGTGCAGCTATGACATACAGCTATCTACTGGGGCTTTGGGGGAAAAAATAAATAAATAAAATTATAAAAAAAAAAAAAAAGAAATGAGAATCCAGCTGTCTTCTATTAAACTAGACCAGGAGTAGGTAAACTTTTTCTATAAAAGTCCAGATAGTTAATATTTTAGCATTTGCAGGCCATATGGTCTCTGTCACAAAAATGCAATTCTTCCATTATAATGAGAAAGCTGCCATAAACAATATGGAAATTAATGAATATGTATGGCTGTGTTCCAATAAATCTGTATTATCAAGAATAGGCAGTAGACTGAATTTGGCCTGTAGGCCGTAGTTTGCAGCCCCCTGGCCTCTAAACTGGAGAGTAAAGAGATTTTCAAAAATGTAAAACAATGTCAGTCTTCTCACTAATTTGTTTTGAAAAATAGAGTTTTCTGTCATAAAAATAGTATTTATGCCCTTGTTTACTATTGGTGGGAATGTAAACTGGTACAGCCACTACAGAAGACAGTATGGAGGTTCCTCAAAAAATTAAAAATAGAAGTACCATATGATCCAGCAATTCCACTTCTGGATATTTATCCAAAAAAAAACCCCAAAACACTAACTCAAAAAGATATATGCACCCTCGTGTTCATCACAGGATTATTTACAATAGCTAAGATGTGGAAACAACCTAAGTGCTCATCAATGGATGAATGGATAAAGAAAATGTGGTTTATATATATACCATGTGATATTATTCAGCCGAAAAAATGAAAGAAATCTTGCCATTTGTGACCATACGAATGGACATTAAGGAGGGCATTGTGCTAAGTGAAATAAGTCAGACAGAGAAAGACAAATATCATATGATCTCACTTATACGTGGAACCTAAAACAAAAACAAAAACCAAGGTCATTGATACAGAGAAGGGATCGGTGGTTGCCAGAGTCAGGGGTGGGGGAGTAGGTAAAATGAGTGAAGGGGGTCAAAAGGTACAAACTTCTAGTTATAAAATACATCTACATGTGACTTAATGGAGATGTAATGTATAGCATGGTGACTTAATAATACTGTATTACATATTTGAAAGTTGCTAAGAGAATAAATCTTAAAAGTTCTCATCACAAGAAAAAATGTTTGTAACTATGTATGGTGACGGATGTTACCTAGACTCATTGTGGTCACCACTTTGCAGTATATACAAATATCAAATCATGTTGTACACCTGAAACTAATATAATGTTATATGTCATTTATACTTCAAAAGAAAAAATTTTTTAAATTTCAAAAATAGTATTTATGTTAACATCTAATGGGTTTATAATTATTATTTTTAAATGAATTAACAGATTTTTTTTTAAAGCCTCAATTTTAATTTCCAGTGGCACAAATATGAATAGATGTAAACTACATAACCAAAAGCTCTTTGAGGTTCTCAATAATTTTTAAGAGTGTAAAGGGAGTCCAAAAATTTTGAGAACTACTGGTTTAGAAGTTGGGGACATGAGGGGCCAGCCTGGTGGCTTAGTGGTTAAGTTTGCGCGCTCCACTCCTGTAGCCTGGGGTTCATGGGTTCGGATCCCCCCGTGCGGGTTCATGCACTGCTTGTCAAGCCACGCTGTGGCAGCATCCCATATAAAGTAGAGGAAGATGGGCACGGATGTTAGCCCAGGGCTTATCTTCCTCAGCAAAAAGAGCAGGATTAGCAACGGATGTTAGCTCAGGGCTAATCTTCCTCACAAAAAAAAAAAGAAGAAGTAGTTGGGGACATGAGAAGGAGCCAGCAAATAAGACATAGGAGGACCAATTCACGAGGAAGGAGGAAAACCGGAAATGTCATGCCCTGGAAGCCAAGTGAAGAAATTGTTTCAAGAAGGAAGAGGGTGTGAGGTTAACTGTGTCAACTGACAATAGTGTTGTCAAGATGCTAACGGTAAGGAACCAATGGACAGGGAAATGTTGAGCTTCAAGGGAGACGAGGGCTGATCATTTGCAGTAGAGCACTGGAGAAGAGGAAGGTGATGGCGTCCAGAGCACTGGTTGAAGAATTCGCTTTAAATGAGTGAAAAGTCCTCACTTCTACTGAAACAAGAGGTAGTCAACAAAGGATGAGGCAACTGCAGGCAAATTTGCAGGTGCAGGAGCAGGAAACTGAGAGCACGCCAATCTGACGGCTTCTATTTTCACTGAGAAGTAGGAGGAGAGGCGTCTTTTGAGATAAGGGGGTAAAGTGTTTAGAGGTTTAGAAGAGTGAAAAAAGTGAAAGGAGAGGAGAGAGAGCTGACTAGGGAAATTAGAAGGGCATTCCGGTAATGTTGAGTTTCTAGGTGGGATTAGAAATCATAAATATATCATCCAATGCAGCAATCTATATAAGTGATGGATTTTCTCTAGCAAATATTTAACAGCCCAGGTGTTTGTACAGAGAAGACAGACAACAGACCTGCTGGACCCGGGGTAGGCAAGTTTTTTCCTTAAAGAGCCACACAGTACATATTTTAGGATTTGTGGGCCATACAGTCTCTATCACAGCTATTCAACTCTGCCTCTGTAGTGTGAAATCAGCCATAGATGATACGTAAATGAATGAGTATGGCTGTTTTTCCAATAAAACTTTATTTAAGGACACTAAAATTTGAATTGAATACAATTTTCATGCATCACAAAACATAATTCTACTTTTCATTTTTTTAACTGTTTAAAAATGTAAAAATAATTATTAGTTGGTGGGCCATACAAAAACAAGCATCAGGTGATTAGGTCTGCAGAACCCATAGTTTGTGAAACACTGCATTAGACTATGTGGCAGATTAGAAAAAGTTGCACTCTCCAGGAAGAACTACCCCAGGACTCTGAGAGTTCTTCAAAATTGGTTTCTATTTGTTCCCTTTGCAGGGTGCTCTTATGCAGTGTGCAACATACACCTGTGTATGGGACGGTCCTCACAGAGTTAGAGTCTATCAGATGAAATGACAACAGGAAACAAAGCATGGGAATTGAGGATATTGGCACAAAAAAATGGCTAAAGTGATGTGCCACTGCAGTGTAAGCTGGATAGGAATAGAAGTGAAGATAGAAAGTGGATGATAGGGCCGGCCCCATGGCTTAGCGGTTAAGTATACATGCTCCACTGCTGGCGGCCCAGGTTCGGATCCTGGGCGCGCACCGATGCAGCGCTTCTCCAGCCATGCTGAGGCCGCGTCCCAGATACAGCAACTAGAAGGATGTGCAACTATGACATACAACTATCTACTGGGGCTCTGAGAGAAAAAATAAATAAATTAAAAAAAAAAGAGAGAAAGTGGATGATAGACACTTAGTCGAGGGGGTGAAGGAACTAACATAATAGGAGTGACTGAAGGGGGAATTGGAAGGAAGATTAAAGTCTTAGAGTGTTATGTTTGAATTTAAGGATTTTAGAGTGCAAGAGCTCCAGGTAATAACAGGATGTGTGTGGCTCATTTAGGGGTCAAAGTCTTCGATGAGAAAGAGGGAAGCACCAAATTGTCAATAAGTGACAGAACAACAAAGGTTAGAGGTTGATACAGCTGATGACATGACCCATAAAGGAACAGTGAGGGTGAAAGTGTAATGACCTGAAAATGGTTCAGGGACAGAGGGAGGATCCATCAGTTGCTCTAACACATGCCTGACACTCCCTGATCATCTCCCTTCCAAAAATTAGCTTCCAACTTTTTGCCCCTATACCCCAAGGAATTAGGTCCTTCAAGGTCATTTTCTCTCCTCCCAAAGAACTGGTCTGGCAGGGAAACAATAGTGAAAAAACTCAAAAGCTCACAGTTGAGGGAGCAGAAAAGCTGGGGTAACAATTTTTGCTTCATTATATTCACATATTTCAATTGCCTACTGGAATCTCCAGTTGAATGTATCAGAGGCTTCTTAAACTCACTGTGTCCAAACCAGAACTTAATTTCCTCCTTGACACCCTCTACCATCTCCCCCTATCTTTTTGCCTCCTCTTGAGTATACTCTCTCAGTAAAAGACATCACCAACCCTTCTCCCACTGTGACTCCTTTCATAGTTTTCCTTAATCCATCTAACTTTCGTATATCCAGTGCTACTCCTTTGCTTCAGGGTCTCATAGTCTCTCACCTGGATTATTACAATATCCTTTCAACGATCTCCCTAATAATCCTGCCTTTATTTAAAATTTTCATAAGCTGTGCATCGTGGATTTTTTTTGCATTAATTTTGATTTTCTAAAATGTTGCACTTGGGGCTGGCCCCATAGCCTAGTGATTAAGTTCAATGCTCTCCGCTTCAGTGGCCCAGGTTTGGTTCCCAGATGTGGACCTATACCACTCACAGCCATGCTGTGGCGGCAACCCACATACAAAATAGAGGAAGATGGGCACAGATGTTAGCTCAGGGCAAATCTTCCTTAAGCAAAAAGAGAAAGATTGGCAACAGATGTTAGCTCAGGGCAAATTTTCCTCAGCAAAAAATAAAATAAAAATAAAAAATAAATAAAATATTGCATTAAAATATCATTTATCTTGTTTACTGAGTCTTTTGGTGTCTCCTTAAATCGTGCATACAAAGCAAGCGCTTCACTCACTTCACCCTTGTCCCAGCTCTACTTCACCCTTGTTTCAGCCCTGCTTACTACCACTAGTCTTGTTTCCTGTAATCAGTTTTCCATTCAGCAAGGGCAGTCAACTAAAATACACGTGTAATCATGCCACATTTCTGTTTAAAATTCTTCAGTGGATCCCTCTCAGGCTAATTTGACAAGACCTCAAAAAGATCAGCCTTTTTCCAGTCCCTGCTTACCAGTTTAGCCTCTTTTCTAGATTTCCTCCTCCTCCTTTACTCATTGTCCGTGGATAACGTTATGTCTGAGCATAGAATGAACACGCTGTTCTTAGAGATTTACATGTATTATCTCATCCTATATGATGAGGTGAGGTAAGTACTGTTATTAAGTGGGGTGAATAATATTATTTTATTTCTATACTATTTTATAGCCAAGACACTGAGCTATCAAGTTTCACAACTCCCTTCCTCTAGGTCTCTCTTACGCTTTTCCACATGTTTCCACTGCCTGGAAGATGCCCCAATCTCCTTCTGCAGTTACTTCCTGTGGCAGGCTGAATAATGGCCCCCCCCAAAGAGGTTCACATCCTAATCCTTGGAACCTGTTATCTTACATGGTAAAAGAAGCTTGGCAGATGTGATTAGGTTAAGAATTTTGAGATGAGGAGATTGTACTGCATTATCTGTGTGGGTCCAGTATAATCACAGAGGCCCTTACAAGAGGGAGGCAGGAGGATCAGAGAGAGATGTGACATGAAAGTAGAGGTCAAAGTGATGCTATTGCAAAAGTAGGAAAGGGCAAGGAATGGATTCTCCCCTGGAGTATCCAGAAGGAATACAGTCCTGCTAACACCTTGATTTTGGACCTCCATTTCCAGATCTGCAAGATAATAAAGTTGTGTTTTTTTTTTTTTAAATGCAGTGTATTCAACATATAACATTATACTAGTTTCAAGGGTACAACATAATGACTCAATATTTGTATATGTTGCAAAATGATTGCCACAATAAGGCTGGTTAACATCTATCACCACACACAGTTAAAATTTTTTTCTCTTGTGATGATAACTTTTAAGATCTACTCTCAACAACTTATTAAATATACAGTACAGCATCATAAACTATAGTCACCACTCTGTAGGAATGTGTGTTGATTTAAGCCACTAATTTTGTGGCAATTGCTTACAGCAGCAATAGGAAACACTTTCTTGGGGAAGCCTTTCCTGATTCCCCCACACTGGGTTAGATGATCCTTGTCAATGTTCCCCCAACTCCCTGTCCTTGCCGCTCTCATAATAATTGCCTTGCTGCATTGCATTTCCTGGGTAGAAGCCCATCTCTACCTTTAGACTGTAAGTTTCTTTGATAGGAATCGTGTCGGTCCTTTGTATTCCCAGCGTCTAACTTAAAGATACACAGCTGCAGCTCAATAGATATCGGTTGGGTGAATGAATAAATGTGACTTTGTTACCGAGCAATGGGCTTGCTCTGCTTGCCACAATCTGAGCCAATTAATCACAATGAGTTAGAGATCAAGAAAGGAAGCTTTTATTTGATTAGTCAGCATAAGCAGAAGATGGCAGACTAATGTCTCAAAACACCATCTTAAAGGCCAGCCCCAGTGACCTAGTAGTTAATTTCTGTGCACTGTGCTTCAGCTGCCCGGGTTCGGTTCCTGGGCACAGACCTAGACCACTCGTCTGTCAGTGGCCATGCTGTGGCGGCAGCTCACATACAAAAAGAGGAAGACTGGCACAGATGTTAGCTCAGGGTGAATATTCCTCAGCAAAAAGAGGAAGATTGGCAAGAGATGTTAGCTCAGGGTGAAGCTTCCTCAGAAAAAAAAAAAAAAAAACTATCTTAAAGAATTACAGAATCTTGAGGCGGTTATATAGGGAAAATGGGCAATAAGGAGGGGGTTTAGAAATGTCAGCCTCCAGGCATGACAGACTCCAGGGTCTCTCATTGTTCTGTCAGTGATGCTGAATATCCAACAGGTGTTCCTTCTTCTTGGCAGACTTCTTGTTCCTTGGGAACATTTGTTAAGATTGTAAGGACATAGCTATCAGAGTACCTCAGCAGGCACGTGTGAAAATCATGAAAACGTGAAGTAATTTAAAATGATTACATGCTAGAAGGGTTTTAACTAGGAAAGAGTCATTTAGCATGACAAGATGGCCTCACTTCTGTTCACTTACAACTCCTCAATCAAAGAGGGCCGAGATTATGTGTTTATACTAAAAATCATGTGTAGTGGCTATTAAGTTTAAATGTAACCGAATTTGTCTCCCTGGCAAGAAAAAATAAAAATAAAAAAGGCATGTAGTGGGCTGTTCCTAAATGCCCCATGAACACAGAGGGAGGGAGTAGTTACCTTGACAACGATGAGAAACCTGCTCTCCTCAGAGAAACGAAGCAACAAAGCAAGAGGGAGTTAAATAATTAAGAAATTTTGAGGTTTAACAGGGGCTTTTAAGTTTTTTACATAATAAGACACATACTTAGACATGACACATATGCCAGCTATCAGAAGATTTTACTCAGGATAACAGTGAATTAAATATGGCTGTGTTGGGCTTGCTACTACTGAATATGACACCAACATGAATCAGGGCCACAGGACACTTTATTTATTCCTATTTTCCTTTTATAGTAAATCAAATCTTTGTTATGCTCTAGTTTCATAATGTAATTTATGAATGCTGATTCTCTGGGCCAACCCCGCTGACCTAGTGGTTAAGTTAGGTGTGCTCCACTTCGGTGGCCCAGGTTCAGTTCCTGGGCACGGACCTACACCACTGGTCTGTCAGTGACCATGCTGTGGCAGTGGCTCACATACAAAAAGAGGAAGATTGGCAGTGGATGTTAGCTCAAGGCAAATCTTCCTCAGCAAAAAAAACAAAAGAAAAAAGAATGCTGATTCTCAAAGGGAGAGGTCATTTCAGAATTGTGAGGGGTCATTACAGAGTCACCTGAGCTTCTCTCCCATCCTCTACCTCACCAATTTGTTGATGTAAAATAACCAATAACCATTCTATAAATAAAAGAGATAAAGTCAGTTTTACTTGAGTCAAGCTGAGGATTATAACCTGGGAAGGCAGTTTCCACAACGGAAGAAAGTGTTCTGGAGAAGCAAGGTTTTCAGTACAGTTTTATACTTTTTTAGAACAAAGAACATACATTAAACGCCCATAATACATATTCCTCAAAGTTTCAAAGAGGTACTCGGCTGCAAATTAGCAGGTCAACATGACCCTGAATTCCAGGAAAGGGAATTTATCTTCAGGAGTACCAATAAGAGTGTGTCGATATAGGAAGGGAAGTATGCATTCTTGTCTTAAGAGTACATTCTTTTACTTTGAGAGAACGTTTAATGCATTCTTTACTTTAACAGTTAAAACAGATGTACAATGTATTTCGATAGGTCGTAAATCAGGCTTCAGTTCAAGCTGAATCAGTTTTGCACCAGAATAGCTACCCCGTATACCTCAATATGGGAAAATCTCTTGTCAAGTTGTTCGGAAGTCTGGCATGGTGTGGCTGGGATCTCTGTTCAGGGCTGAAATCAAAGTGCCAGCGGAACTGAGTTTTTGTCTGGACACTCTCGGGAAAAATTCACTTCCAAGTTCATTGGGTAGCTGGCAGAATTCAGTTCCTTGCAGTTGTAGGACTGAAGTCCTGTTTACTTGCTGGCTGTCAGCTGGGAGCTGCTCTCAGCAAATAAAGGCTACTCTTAGGTCCTTTCCCATGGCCATCATTGTCATTTCACAACATGAATGTTTGCTTTCTCCTAGGCCAGTCAGTGGACAGTTCTTGAACTTCCCCCTCCTTCATCTAGCCAGAGAAAACTCTCTACTTTTAAAGAGCACATATGTTTAGGTCAGGCCCACCCAGATAATCCTCCTATCTTAAGGTCACCTCTCTCATGTAACAACATAATCACAAGAGGAAAATTCATCATATTCATAGTCCCAGGGGTTACCAGGGCATGCATAACATGCAAGTGGGAAATTTCGGGGCCATTTTAGAATTCTGCCCACCACACCACTACCCATGAAAGTTTATCAGAATGGGGAAAGGGAGTGTATTTTGAAAACAACCCAACAAATAAACAAAAAACACCTAAGGTTTTTCTTAATACTTTTCCCCACATTCCCATAGAGAACCACTCCTTTAACAGAATTAAACTTGAACTTAGAATTATATAATTAGTTTCATTCAGTGTGACTAGTCTAATTCTTCAATCATGACTCTTAACTTCAACTGATTACACAATGATGGTGGCAGGTAATTAGCTTATGCAGGCCACTCCTGCTGGCCCATGAGTTCACGTGAGTTAGCTAATCCATAAAACAACAACAAAACATTTTTCTGGAGAGCTAACAATATCAGGTGATGGTTGTCTTATTGTACTAGAGTTTTGCAAGGTGCTGCTACTGGGGGAAAGTGGGTAAAGGGTACATGGGATTTCTCTGTATATTACTTCTTACAACTGCATGTGAATCTACAAATTTCATCTCAAAATTAAAAGTTTAATTTAAAAAATTTCCATTTTTTTGGTGACACATTAGATCCAGGTGCCACATGTCAGGTATCTGGAATGCAGGCATTGGTTCTGCTCTTTTCAGAAAAAAAGAAGCATGAGCGGAGGCAGGATAGAATTGGAAGCTTGAGGAGTGGGAAGAGGGTTTGTAATACCCTAGGGAGGAATCTGATAAGAGCTCAATGAAAGATGACTAAAAGTTCTAGACAGCCTCTTGCTCAGTTGACTTGGCAGTTTCCAGATTTTACAGAAGGGGTAAATTTGGCTATTCATGTTTTGGAATTTATGCATTGTTTAGAAGATTAGAAATCCAAAGCTTTTTCTAAGTTTCCATTATATTATGCAAAGAACCAGATATTTTTTTTTTTAAAGATTTTATTTATTTATTTTTTTCCCCTTAAAGCCCCAGTAGATAGTTGTATGTCATAGCTGCACATCCTTCTAGTTGCTGTATGTGGGACGCGGCCTCAGCATGGCTGGAGAAGCGGTGCGTCAGTGCGCGCCCGGGATCTGAACCCGGGCCGCCGGCAGCAGAGCGCGAGCACTTAACCCCTAAGCCACGGGGCCAGCCCCAGAACCAGATATTTTAAGCAAAAACATTGTGACTTTTGTAACCACTTAATAGGAAAAGATAAAAAAAAATTTTTTAAGCCCCCGAGGAGCAAGGTACCTATTTTCTCCTACACACTGTTTCTCTCATTCTATTAGAGAAATAGAATGGTAACTATTACCACGTGAGGAGGAAGGCCCATCAATGTGTTCTTCTCTGTGGATAGGCTACACCCTGGGCAAGGTGAGAAGAGAGCTGAAATGAGCCTTTGATTCAGTCAATTATGGTTTCTACTGTAAAAAATATTTAAAATAACTATTAAATTTTAGCATGCTACATAATGAAATTATTTAAATAAAAGTACCATATTCTAAGATTGACTTCAATAGCTAACTTATTTATTCTATTTGATCCCAAGCAAAAATTTTCCAGGCAAGTTTCAGATGCCATCCATTAGCTATTTTTTCCTTGCATCTTAGTTATTAAATCCACATGCATCTTTACTCTAAGCCTGTAATAATTGAGGTCATTGACTGAGGTGTCCTCACTCTGCTAATCCCTGCTTATTTTTCACAAAATTACTAATCTTCAGCCAACGTCTGAAACCATCACTTCTATTTCTGAGTCAGAAAAACAAAAAGTGGAGAAAGTTGTGGATGACAAGGACTCTTGGAACATTAAACTTCAACATGGGCCATGTGACAATCTGTCTTTTATCTGGAAAGAGATGGATTTGATACACTGTCATTAGAAGTTGAAGGTGCCCCAAAGCTAGGATTATTCTATTCTCAATACATAAATTTTAAAAACTAAGACAAGGTCTAGGGAAATAATATGAAGGATGTTTTTGTCTTTGTATCTTACTCTATGTCATGAGAATTTTTGTATGCATGTAACACTTCAATTAAAGGAAGCCCACCTTTCAAGCCCCTAAATATAAAAAATAAAATGTTTTAATTTGATGTCATTTTAGATATCAAGGTCATTTTGCAAGGAGAGAAGTGACTAGATCATAATAATGGGTCCTGACCATTGATGTGCTTTTCAAACTTTGAAAACAATTAAGGCAAGAAATTTCACCACAGATAGCTTTGGCCTTATTGGAATGCTGCCTGAGACCACCACGTTAGAGCCAATCTATGCTACCGTAGGATAGCAGGTCATGACGAGAAGACCTGAGACCCGTAGCTGACAGCCAGTGCCAAACTGCCAGCCTTGTAAAGCCACATTCCAGCCTAACCAACCTATATGCAGCTGCATGAGTGGGCTCAGCAAAACCAACAGAGGAAACATCCAACCAACCCACAGAACTGTGAGCATAATATATTCTTGTTGTTAAGCCACCAAGTTTTGGGGTGGTTAAAATAGATTGGAATAGTTGAGGAAGACTTCATGGAACTCAACATGTACAAAACTAGACTCGTTTTTCTTGACTTGCAGATTTCACTTTTTCTGGTGATTGTGCCACCATTTCTCTTTTACTCTGTTTGGAAAGAGGCGTGTTTTTTTCTTCATTTTCTTTATTTCCTTTCCTGATATACAGTATCTAAGTCTCATCAATCCTTTCTTAATGATTTCCTACTCAACTTTCCCTTCTATTAACATTGTCACCATGTTCCTGTTAATTTAATAACTAAAGTACAGCAATGATTCTGTGCTTTTGGTCTTCAGCAGTTCAATTTATCCTGAATCCTCACGGAACTGTCTTTGTAGTAAAATACGGCTCTAATTACGCTTCTTTCCACCAAAAATTCCTTAAATTCCTCTGCCTACAGAATAATGTTCTTGCTCCTTAGCCTTATTGATTGAATCATCTCCCTTCCAATTCTTCTTGCCACATATCTTTCCAGGCATAAGCTATCTTTCTTCCAAGTTATCACTGTCAAACTTGACTTTAGTGGAGCCATTTTAAAATGGAGTCAGAGCTACCCTTCCAGAGAAACTGTCTTGCTGTCTTGAACCTTGGACTGGGGTAAAATGGCAATTGTTTTGCAAGCAATTGTTTGACAAGTCAGCAGGAGAAAGGGCATCCTGATCACAAAAACTGAGGACTGTGGACTTTCTGAAGATAGAATCAATAGTCTATCAATGTTTAGCCAAGACTAGCTCTCTGCCTCCAACTCCAATTAAAAGTCTTTGTAGTACAACCTCCCTTCTTTGCCTTTAAAAGCCCCTGGATTTTACTCCCAGCGGGACACTATTTGGGTTTCTACTTGAATCTGTTCTCTCCAAATTGCAATTCTTTGATCCCAAATAAACACTTTGCCTCTTAAACTGGTTTCTTTTTTTGTAGGTTGACATCATTTTTCTCCAAAACCCCCAATTCCGGCCAAATTAGCCTAGTTATTGTTTCTAGACTGTATTATAAGCATTCTTTCTTTAATACATTTGCTCTTGTTGGGCTGGCCCCGTGGCTTAGCGGTTAAGTGAATGTGCTCCACTGCTGGTGGCTCGGGTTCGGATCCCGGGCGCGCACCGACGCACCGCTTCTCCGGCCATGCTGAGGCCGCGTCCCACATACAGCAACTAAAAAGGTGTGCAACTATGACGTACAACTATCTACTGGGGCTTTGGGGGAAAAATAAATAAATAAATAAAATTAAAAAAAAAAGATACATTTGCTCTTGCTTTTTTTTCCTCAAATGAATCCCACTATCTAGAGCTTGCTTATCCAAAAATGTCTAACTCAAATTCTACCTTCTATGTGAGGCTTCTTTCGTGACCATTCTCAGGTTTCTTTCTTTTTTTTTTTTTTTTTGATGAGAAAGACTAGCCCTGAGCTAATATCTGTTCCTAATCCTCCTTTTGCTGAGGAAGATTGACCCTGGGCTAACATCCGTTCCCATCTTCCTCTACTTTATATGTGGGACTCCTGACACAGCATGGTTTGATAAGCACTGCATAGGTCCGTGCCGGAGATCCGAACCTGTGAACCCTGGGCTGCTGAAGTGGAGCGTGCAAACTTAACCACTACGCCACCGAGCCAGCACCCCAGATAATTTTTTGAACTCCTTTAATATTTTATTGTCAAAACCATCCAGTTAACACCCACCATATAGTCATTTATTATGGTTACATTTTTTATGAATAATAATGTTTCATCCACACACCTAAATTGCAACCTTCTGGAGATCAAGGTCCATATCTTGCACCTTGTATAAGTATAAAGCGTTGTCAGTAAATATTAATTGATGTTGAAGGAGGCAGTAAGATTTGGGTATGTGGGGAGAGAAGGGGCATTCTAGAGGAAGAAGAGCAACAAGTGAGAAAATGCATGATTTGTTCCAGAGATGGGGAAGACAACATCAAATAAAGGGTCAATTTAATTCCCTAACAACAATAACAACAACAACAAAAGCAGCATTCAGCTACGTTCGTCCCCTTGCTTACTTTTCTCCAAGGCACAATGATGCTCATTTTTGTCTCAGGACTTTTACACTTGTGGTGGAAAATATGATCACCAAAATAGAATTTTAAAATTACTTTGTTGTTCGCAAGAACTGTGTTAACAGGAAGGAAAGAGGGGGAGTGTTCACTAACTGTAGGCAAATTACCACCATACCCCAGTTCCTTAACACATGAAATTACAGGATCTATTTTATACCTATGCCCCCCCTCCACCCCCTCAGAGTTGCCTTGTGGTTAGCGAGGGAGGAAATGCCTTGTAACACCCAGCAGGATGGGGGAAGGGAGAGCACTGTAGTCAAAAGTTTCTAAGAGCTCTTTAAAAGGGATGCTGTTTGCATATATTTGAAAGGCTGTCATAGTCGGTCCAGTGAAACCCTGTGGACTATTATTTACATGAGACCTTAACTTTCTCCAACAACTGACGCATAGTCCTGTCACACAACAAAATCATTTATTCAACAAACATTCTCTGAGTGCCCACTATGAGACAGGCACTGTTCTAGGGGAAACGTACCTTACAAGAAACAAAAATTATTTATGTAAAAGTTGAAAAAAAGTAGGAAAAAACATACTATGAGAATACTGACCAAAAGAAAGCTGGTCTAGCTATATTCATATAAAATAAATATGCTTTAAGGCAAAAAATATTACTAGCGAGTCACTTTGTAATGTTGAAATGTTCACTTCATCAAGAAGATACCACAATTTTATTTCTGTATGCTCTGAATAACAGCCTCAATATACACACAATGCAAAAAAAATTGACAGAACTATAATGAAAAATAAATAAATCCACAATCATAGTAGATTATTATGGAGAAGCTAATTTCTTTACCATCCTTTTTCTCCCTACATCTTTGCATTGCATAGTCCCTTCATTTTTTCAGTTACTATCTCCTCAGAGAGTTATTTTCAAATTATTCTATTTAAAATAGTGTTTTCCTATCATTGTTTATTGTATATATATTTGCCCAAAGTTATAGTATTCATTTACTTGTTTATTAATTTCTCCTCTACTAAAATGTATTCCATGAGGGCAAGGATATCATCTTTCTCGTTCACCATGAAATCTCTGGTCCCCAGAACATATTCTGCTGCATAAAAATGTTTGCTGAATGAATGAATAACTAAACAATAGTTAATAATTGTTGGACACTTCTGTGCACTAGAAACTTTAAATGAATTATCCTAATTCTCCCAACACTCCTTTATTTTACAGAAAGGGGTAAGTAACCTGATCTCAGTTAGTAAATGACAGAGTCAAGATTTGAATCCAGGGCCCAGCCCCATGGCCTACGGGTTAAAGTTCTGTGTACTTCACTTCTGCATCCTAGGTTCACAGGTTCGGATCTCGGGTGCGGACACACTCCACTCACAAGCCATGCTGTGGCAGTGTCCCACATGTAAAGTAGAGGAAGATTGGCACAGATGTTAGCTCAGGGCAAATCTTCCTCAGCAAAAAAAAAAGAAAGAAAAAGATTTGAATCCAGGGATATTGTCTCCTTGTGAGTCCTTGACTTTCCGTTGGATGTAAATCCACCATAGGCTCTTCTTAAACAGGAACATGACATTTTATTCCTTAAATAAAAATGTATGAAAATGCTTACTGTGTGTAATATGCCAGAGATGCAATGGTGAGGCAAACATGGATAGTGCCTTATTTCACGAGGCTTATATAATATTAGGGCAGAAGATATTAAACAACTACTTGCATAATTAATTATTTAGTTATAATTATTTAGTATCAGCAAGAATAACTTAAAGTTTGATGAAACTACATATCAGGATAAACTGACATAGTCTGGGGGATGCAGGGAAGGTTTCTTTTGGGAAGCCACATTTGGATTGAAATTGACTCCTACTCATCTTTCAGATTTCATCCTAAATGTCACGAGCACCCCAGATACGGGATGAGTAAAACACTTCATAGTAGAAGAAAGTTTAAAAGAAAACATTTAGGGCCGGCTCCGTGGCTTAGCGGTTAAGTGCGCGTGCTCCACTGCTGGCGGCCTGGGTTTGGATCCCGGGCACGCACCAACGCACTGCTTCTCCGGTCATGCTGAGGCTGCGTCCCACATACAGCAACTAGAAGGATGTGCAGCTATGACATACAACTATCTACTGAGGCTTTGGGGGAAAATAAATAAATAAATAAAATCTTTAAAAAAAAAAAGAAAGAAAACATTTATTATTGTATGTATCTTTTGTAGGGGTGGAAAAATTTTCCCTTCTACCCTTCTAGGTTCTTTGGCTGGTCTAATAATTAAATTGACATAAGACAGATTAACAGGAGAAAAACAAATTTAATTATGTATGCATGGGAGTCCTGCAAAGACAATGAGATTCAAAGGCAGTCAGGCAATTGAGGCTTACATGCCATCCGGAGCTAAGGAATGGGATAGGGGCCTGGGGCTTCAAAGGGGAGGAGGGCAATTCATAGGAAGATAGGAAGAGCAGATGTTTGGTAATCAGATATTTGCTCTGCCACCCAGGTTAAGTCTTTCAGATAAAAAAGTTATTTCTGGTAGTAGGTCTCTTTGTGGGCCAGGCCTCCTATCTACATCGTTTTAGGCAGTTAAGGGAGAGGTAAAAGTTTTTCCTGAATCTGCTGGGTCTTGATTGCCTTCAGTTCAAAATAATCCACATGCCAGAGTGATACATTTTAGGGTGGCATATTCTGCCCCCCTTCACTTTGAAATACAGAGTTAAAATATCTATAATACTGTTATTATGCCTAAGAAACTTGATAATAAATATTATCAAATATCCAGTCAAATTAAAGTTTTTGTGATTGTTTCAGAAATGTTCTTACAGTTGATCTGTAACATAAAGATCCAACCCGGATTCATACACTATATTTGGTAGAATTGTGTCCTCAGTCCTTTAAAATACATAACATTTTGCCATCTCTTTTTTTCTTGCAATATATTTGTTGAAGAAATTTGGTCATTTGTTCTGTAGAATTGCCCTTATGTTGGATTTTCCTGATTGCATCCCCATGGTGTTATTTCAAATGTTCTTCCGTCTCCTGTATTTTCATAGTTTGACTTTAAACAAACCCAACAAGGCAAAAATAAAATAAAATTAAAATTCGATTCCGACTGATGTCCCTCTCTTTAAGTTCTGGACATTTTTACTTTCTTATGAAGAAAAGAGTCTGACAAGAATATGGGAGTGTCCCCTGATCTTTGGCAAAAAATTCCCCTAAAACAGAGTGATACAAACATATTTGCTATTTAAAGAGATCACTTGGGCGGCTTTATGATGAATGGACTAGGAGAAAGCAAGTGTAGAAATGGGGATACCGGTCTTCCAGGTGATAAATAATGGAGAAAGGAGATGGATTTGAGAGATCTTTAGGAGTTATAAACAACAGGACTTGATTAATTGGATGTGGAGAGTAAGGAAGAGTCAAAGATAATTGTTGATGGTGGCTAGTTTTCCACAATGGTCTTAAGTAGACATAAATGGAAAATCGGTAGGCTTTGCAGTTCAGGCACTAATTGGTGCTGGCATAATAAGAAAGTCAAGACCTAAAACTTGGTCAATACATGGGGGTGACTTGGCTCACTGAGTGCCCTGAAAGGTACTGATACAAAGCAATGTGTTCCACTTCAAGAATCTTCCCATCTGGAGAACATCTTATTTAACATGGCCACTATGCCCACTGTACATTAAGCATGGCTTTATGAAAGGCAAGGGAACCAATGGGAAGATGAGCCTACCTAGCTGCCCATTTGGCTCATTTTTACCCTTTACTCAGCTGACTTGCTGCTTTAGAAGTAAATCAAAGCAAAAATAGCTGAACTGAGTCCCAGCTGTCATCTGTATCCACTCTCAAACTCAAACCAGTGAGTTTCTGGCTTGAGCACTTGACTAGGTAGCTGGTATTGCTACTGTTGGAGATGGGGAATGTAGTGGAGGAGGACCTGGCTTTTCATTTTGTTGTTGAAATTGCTGTTGTAATTGTGGGAGAGGTAAAGAAGTAAGTTTAGTTTTGGATATGTGACCTTAAGGTCACTTTGATACTACAAATGGAAACAGGAGCTAGGCAGTTGCATGCATGGGTCCAGATTCCAGAAAAAAGTTGTGGGCTAAAGATAAAAATGTGAGAATCCTTAGCTAAACAGATAGAAATTGAAATTATGGGCATGAATGAGCTCACCTAGGGAGAGAATGTAGTTAGAAGAGAAGAGGGCCAAGAACTGAACTCTGAGAAAAACACATATTTAATAAGGATGGTGATACAACTATCTACTGGGCTTTGGGGAGAAAAAGGAAAAAAAAAAAAAAAAAGGAGGAGGTTTGGCAATAGATGTTAGCTTAGGGCCGGTCTTCCTCAGCAAAAAAGGATTGGCATGGATGTTAGCTCAGGGCTGATCTTCCTCACAAAAAAAAAAAAAAAAAGGACGGTGAGCAGGCTGAGAAGACAGATGTATATAGCAGAATAGGTAGGAGAAGCGTGGTATCTGAATACCGAGAGGAAGAGTATTTCAAGGAAAGCGTGACCAACAGGGTCAAATGCTACTGAGAGTCATGTAAAATGAAAACTGTTCACTGGATGTAGCAATCAAAGGTTACTGCTGGCCTCAGAGAAAGCTATTTTGGTAGAGTGGTGGTAGCTAAGGCCAGATAGAAATAGTTTTAGGAGTGCCTGGAAGGTGAGGAGTGGGCACCAAATACAGACAACCCTTGAGAACTTTAACCCTGAAGGGATGGAGAGAGACTAAAAGGAACATTTAGGAATCCAAGAAAGAAGAGAGGAAAGTAATAGCATATGTGTTAAATGTTACTCAAATTTGATTCCACAAGCATCTGTTGATCACGTGAAGGGCACAGGGCAAGGAACCAAGAATTGAGAGATGAGTAGGAAAAGGTCCCTCCCCTCAAAGTGCTCAAGGTTTAATAGGGGGGAGAGAGAGAAAGAAATAATTATGTATGGACAGTGCAATAAAATATGCATTTATTAGGTTCAATGGTGGCATAGAGGTGGGAGTGGAGAGTATGTTTATTAGAAATGAGACCAGGGAAGACACTAGAAGTGACATTTAAACTGAGTTATGAATTCTTAAGTGTTTGCTAAGATGACTATGAGAAAGCCATTCCAGTTAGAGCAAAAAGCATAGTTTATTGGAAAACTACATGTAGCCTTTAAAGAGCACGGGTTCTTGGAATCATATAGTCTAGATATAAATCCTGACTTCAACCTTACCAGTTCTGTGATTTGGGGTAATCACCATACCTTTGCAAAGCCTCAATTTCCTGATGTATAACATGAAGGCTGATAATTCCTAACTCACAGGATTTTAGGAGGCTTAAAAGTTGTGAAGCTTTTCAATTCAAAAGTTGTGAATTCAGTAGCTGGTACACAGCAAATACACAATATGCAATCCTACAGTAAAAACAAGAGTTCTAAAACGTAAGAGTGGCGAGGTCAGAAGCTAAAGAAGATAATCAAGAACCACATTATATCAGGGGCCAGCCCGGTGGCATAGCAGTTAAGTTCACACGCTCCACTTCTGCGGGTTCGCAGATTCGGATCCTGGGCGCGGACCTACACACAGTTCAGATCCTGTGGCAGGTTTGGGTCCTGTGGCAGAGTCCCATATAAAGTAGAGGAAGATGGGCAAACATGTTAGCCCTGGGCCAGTCTTCCTCAGCAAAAAGAGGAGGATTGGCAATGGATGTTAGCCCAGGGCTAATCTTCCTCACACACACATACAAAAGAACCAGATAGTAACAGATTTGTCAGGAAAGGCAGCATTGTTCCCAGCATTAATTTAAAAAAACTAGTACAACTATTAGAAAGCAAACTGAAGCCAGGCTTAATTCTACTAAAAAAAAGTCTTCAGGAAGCATCTTAATTATAATCTCCTGTTGATGAAGCCTAAGGCAACAGGTATGTACAAGTAGTTTATACAGGCTACTAATTAGGAGGCAGAACTGCTAACCTCTGTGCATTTGCAAATTTTTTTTACATTACAACATCTTGTAATACAATGCATTATTTTCTATTAAGATTGTTGCTAAACTTCAGTTTTCTAATATTTTTTCTTTATATGTTTCGGTATTTAAAAAAATGAACTAGTAGTACGGTAATATTTTGATTTCAGTAAAAATGCTATTTCAACTCTACCACACCACCAGAATTATCAGATAACACGGTGTAGCTGACCTTGAGAGTTTGGGAAGGGCATGTTTTTTATGTGCGTGTGTGACGAGGATCAGCCCTGAGCTAACACCTATTGCCAATCCTCCTCCTTTTTTTCCCCCAAAGCCCCAGTAGATAGTTGTATGTCATAGTTGCACATCCTTCTAATTGCTGTATGTGGGATGCCACCTCAGCATGGCCAGACAAGCAGTGCATTGGTGTGCGCCCAGAATCCGAAGCTGCAGCCACCAGTAGAGGAGTGCACGCACTTAACCGCTAAGCCATGGGGCTGGCCCCTGGGAAGGGTATGTTAAAGGTACAGTTAGCCTCCACAAAAAGCTGCAGGTGGATCTAAGGAAATTTGCATGGGAACTGTGGCCTCTATCCTTTCCTCATAGTTTGAATGGATAAAGGTTTCTCTTGTCCAAGTCAGCGATTTATCTTTTAAATTTTTATTTTGAGGTAGCCTTTTTCTTTTCTTTTTGGAAGAGTTCAACTTCTCACTTATGTGAACAATGTTCCCACTGTAGAAGGTATCTTTGCCTTGAAAAGATAATCCTGGGTCACCAAAGCCTCCAGCACTTAACCTGCTGAGTTATTTTTAGAGTTAAAAGGATTATCCTGATATCTTCATTTGGGAATTTTCCATTCCAGATGAATCCAGTGGATAATCTTTCCACTGGTATTTTAATGCTGATTTTGGTATTTCATATACATGTATTGTTAATGCTGTTTTTGATATTTGGTATGGAATGATTTGTGTTATGTCCTGTGTATACGCCTCAGTTTCCCTAATCTTTTTCTCATGGCCTGAGCCTACAGATTATGCCTCATTTTATGTAAATATATAATCGGGTTTTTTCAAGATGTTTCATTAAGCTCATCTGGTCCATTTATTGTAGTTGACTATAATTTTCTGTGGTAGGAGATCCTGAATTCCTGGCAGCACTGTTGGTTTTATCTGTAGGCTAACAGACGCTTAATAAACACACTGAGACCATCTAAGAGTGCAGCGCAAAGTCCTTCAAGCAGTGGCTTTGGATTTCAAAGTTTTTGTTTTGCCCAAGCCCTACAGTAACATCTACAACCCAGTACACAGTACACGTTTATATGACTGAATACAAAATGTTACTATGGAAAACTTATTCGACTATCCGAGATGTCCCTGGAATTTCTTCCTTTATTTCGTACAAAACAAAATCTGCACCCCTCCCAGGTAGAAACCAGCTACCTTGATTTCATGAACCCCTAACGGGTCGTTAAAGGCAGATTGAAATCGCTCCTCTAGCAGTGTCTGCCGCTGCTCCTTCTGTCACAGCCCTTCGGAAACGCGCCGCTTGCAGGTGGGAAGGCAGCGGCCCGCGGAGAAGTCACTGAGCCGCACCAGCGCTTCGTCCCCGTCCCCGAAGCATGGAGCAGGCTTTCTGCAGTGCAGCGGCGAGAGGGGCACTAAGCTACAGCCCCCACTCGGTGGATGATGCAGGCCTCCACTCACTTCCCTGCCCTGCAGCTTCCTCGAAGTCCGCCCCGCCCCTTTCCTCATTTGTCCGCGAATTTCACTTCACGCCCGCGGAGAGGGCCGAGCGCCGAATGATCGATGCTTCCTCCACGCCCCAAGAGCCGCCATTTTGGGGGGAGGAGAAACACTTGTCGGGGCGGCAGAGGCTCAACGGGATGTTTACTGGCTTTTGCTTCTCTTGCCAGCACTGTGGGACCGGGGGAGAAAAATCCACCGGGGCCACTCCTCCGGCTGCCTCTCCGGAATGAGGCCTCGGCTCCCGCGCGGGACGTCGCCCTGTCTCCTCCGAGAGTGAGTGGCGGCCGCCGGCGCCGCGCGCCCCCGCGCGCCCTCCGCTGTCAGTTACCCCGCGCGCTCCCGCCGGCGCGCGCCGCTCCCCGCGCGCTCCCGCCCCTCCCCCGCCCGGCTTGGCGCTCGGCGCAGACTCGCTTGTTTGTTTCTGCAGGAGCCCAAGGAGAGGCCGAAGCCGAGACGATGCCTGGGAAGCTGAAGGTGAAAATCGTGGCCGGGCGCCATTTGCCAGTGATGGACCGAGCTAGTGACCTGACTGATGCCTTCGTGGAGGTTGGTGCAAGGTCCTGCCCCTCAAAACACAGGAGCGCCCAGCTCTGTGAAGGATCGTACCCACCTGTCCCCAGCCCCTCAGCCCATTCCCCTTTGACTGCCGTCTCGTGCGCGGTGCTTGTCCAGTCCTCCCTCGAGGGCTGACTGTCGAGATTGCAGCCCATGTGACGGGTGCACTGCTCGCAAGCGTCTGCGGCTCACTTCGCCCGCCGGGAGGCTCTGCGTGCTGGGGTGACCCTGATGTCAGGACTCCTAACAGGCCACCTGCCAGTCCGGAGATCCCAAGGCGTGGCCCTGCGGCCACCGAAACACACACACACAGACACACACCCTTCTTTTGGGGAGGGGTGGCTCTTCACCCCAGAGTGATGGAGAAGATGTTTAAGAATGTAGAAACAGCCCGTTATGGGCACTTGGAGACTTCCAGGGCGAGGAGATCCACTCTCTAGCATATTTTCTGAATCATGATGCAAGTTCTAAAACGACTAACACTTTCTGCTCTTGTATAGACTGGTAAGTCTGATGAGCTGTTTCAAGGTAATTTAGTGCCCTGAGGTAGGAAGCCGATTAAGTGCCATGGATTTAAATTGCAAAATTGCTTTTTAAATCTAATGATTAGTTTAAGACTCATGCAAATTAGCACAGGCCTAGGGCCGGGAAAGTAATAACCTGAAAGAAGCCAGGTAAAAATTGTAATAAAAATTGACATGATGAGCCAGAGCGTTAGAACAATAATCATTTGGGCTATTAATGCTTAGAGTTGCTAGATACATGATAATATATAGCTAGATTTCATCTCAGTATGAAATATTCTTTATGTTCCCTAAAGGTTCTCTAACCTAAAAACTGAAGTCTTCCCTCCAAACAATGCCATAGTAATTCTTAATCACAACTTCATTTTCAGTTGAGAAACAGGTACTGGGTATGTTCTTGGACCAGATTTTAGGTAATGGGGATACACAGATTATCAAAGCGTTGTCTTTGCTTTCAGGTAGGTCGGAGACTGATCACACAGGTTAGGTTAATAGCTAATAACTCACCTATATTGAGTCTCATTATTGCCAGGTGTGTGCTAAGTACTTTTTAATTCTTAGTCTTCACAACAGTCCTGCTTTTGTATTATTATCCCATATTACAGTTGACATAACTGAGGCCTAGGAACAATAAATAATTTGCCTAAGATTGCTTAACCTTGTAAATCTCTATAGCCTTGTGGTCTGTTTTGTTAACCACTGTGCTAATACTGCCTCTCCAGACAAGAGGATGAGGATTGTTGTAGACTATGGAAACGTAATTTTGTCTCTGAAGGTTTAGGGAGGCTTCCTAAGAAAGTGACATTTGAGCTGGGCCTTGAAGAACAGCCAGGATTTTACCAGGCAGAGGAAACATCAAAGGCACAGAATGGGATACATGGTATGTTTAGGAAACCATCTTAGTTTGGGATGTGTCTGGAGTCAGAGGAGATATGTGGAAAGTGGAGGTTGTGAAGGATAAGGCTGGAAAGGTAGATTGGAACCAAACCTCAATTTCTATACTAAAGAATTTCTCCTTTCTTCTATAAGCAGGAGTAAGACAGGGGAGCTTTTTAAGTAGAAATGAAATAAGATGACGTTTGTATTAGGTTGTTTCTTTTTATAGGATAACTTGAGCGGTGATGTTATGGACGGGCTGGGCAGGTGAGAGCTGAGGCAGGGAGATCAGTTAAGGTGGTAAAATTATCCTGACAATATATGCACATTGAGCAATGGCATTGGGAACAGTTTAGAGGAGAAAAATTTGAGGGACATTTCATAGGTAAAATTGTTAGGCCTTGGTATCAGATGGTTTTTGCTGGTGAAGGAGGGGTCGGATTCAAGGGTAACTCATTAATTCCTTCTTTGAACAAATAGTTATTGAGTGTTCGCTATTTGCCAGACTCAGTGCTAGTCATTGGTCTAGCCATGCATATGCGATGGTGAACAAAATAGACTTGATTCCTGCTTTTATGGAGCTTATGTTTTGGTGGGAGAGACAGACATTAAAAGTTAAGAAATGATTAAATATGTAATTACAAATTGTGATGAGTGCCATGAAAGAAACAATAGAAAGAGAATAATAGGGAATGTTTACTTTAGGTTGAGTAATCACGAGAGGCCTCTGAGGAAGTGTCAAGGAAGGAAAGACTTGTTGGACAAGAGGGAACTAGCTGCTCAGGGAGTGTATTTGTGTGTGTAGGGCAGGGATGGGGCATACGAGAAGCTGGAGGAGGAGAGTCTCAGCCAAGGGAAAGTCCTGAGGAGATGTGCTTTGTTTTAGGACGAGAAGAAAGACGTGTGTGGCTGGCATGTACTGAGTGAAGGGGAGAGTGGTGTAAGATAAAAATTGGAGAGTTAGTCAAGGAGCCAATCGCACAGGACCTTAGAGGCCATGATTAGGAGTTTGGATTTTGTTCTGAAGTCAATGAGAAGCAGTTAAGATGAGCACCTTTGTTGCTGTTGGGAGAATGGACTGAAGAGGGGAAAGAGCTGAAGCAGGCAACTAGTTAGGAGATTTGGGAACAGTTCAAAAAAGAGGTGGTGAGGGCCAAGGTAATGCTTTTGGTAATGGAGAGAAGTGGGGATTCCAGATATACTTTGCAGATAGGCTCTAGGAGATATATTGGTAGATTGGAGTAGGGGACCAGGGAAAGGGAGACTAACAGATGACTCTTAGTTTTCTGGAGTCATTGGGGTAATTTTCTGAGACTCCATGGGAGTGATAGAGATTGAGTAAGTAGGTGGAGAATCAGTTTCCGTATGGGCATGTTAGGTTTAAGATATCTTGATGACCTTTAATTGGAGTTGTCAAGGAGAAGGTTGGATTTATGAGTATGGTGTTGTGAGGTGTGAGTTAAAAATGAGCTCATACAGGCCAGTGTGTCTCAACTTTGTGAGACCCAGTGTCACCTTTGTATAGCAGGTATTTTGAAATCCACCCTCTACTGTCTTGGCATGATATTCATAACCTATCTATGCTCACAACTTAAAAAATCAAATACTCTAATTGTGATAAGACAGAGAAATGAAAGTATTTTTTAATGTGTATTTCAACATGGAAGTGCTTGTTTGTGACCACAGTGGAAGACATGAAGAAATCAGATTGAGTCCATGAGTATTTATTGAGCCTTTGTGTATATCAGACACTGTACTGGATATAGTACAGTGTGCTGGGGGTATAGTAATGAATAAAACAAAAATTTCTTTAGTTATGGGACTTACATTTTAGTGCAAGGAGGGAGTTCATAAAGAAGATAATTAAGTAAAAGATAAAGTATACTAGATGGTGAGAAGTGCCCCATGTGGAGAAAATAAAGCAGGGCTACGGGGTAGGGAGTGTCTCACCTATGTGAATCACATGAATCATATGAATATGACTGCTCCTCACCCAGAATGAGACAGTTTTGTAGTTTTGGCATCTTAGATAGGCCTTCACTGCCAGTGGCTATCTGATTTTCCAATATAGTCAATTTATGGGAAGAAACAGAATTGTCCCTTACTTTACATGATGGTTGTATTTCTTGACAATTATGTATGTTAAAACCCCATCACAACACTTTTGTCCATAAAACTGAGTTAGGTTCTAGGTAGGTTTTTACCCATGTGACTCTCTGGTTGGACATTTGAAAGTCATGACATAACTCCTCATTTTTGGGGACTGTCTCTTGCATTGCAGGACACCTAGCATCTCTGGACCTGCCTTGATAAACACTACTACTATTCCCCCAAGAAATGTCCCTAGAAATTTCTAAAGCTCCCTTAGGACTTGGTTCTTTCCTTTTTGCAAACCTCGGACTTAGGGGGAGAGAGAGAAGAGGGATGGATCCTTGAAAAAACTTGACATTAAGCCGTCTTTAAAGGAAGAGGACTAGGGGAAGGAAACTGAGATTGTCAGCTAATTGGGGGCGGGGAGGAAATGAGGAAAGTAATATCCCCGAAGGCAAGAGAGGAAGTTTCTAGAAAGAGGAAACCCTCAACTGTCAAATGATACCGAAAGGTCAAGTAAGAGGACAGAGGAATCACTGAATTGGGCAAGATGGGAGTTGTTACTGATCCTGACAATAGGAATGATAAGGACAGAAGCCCTTAGCGTAGTGAGTTAAAGAGGGTTAAAGTATATGGGAGATGAGAAAGTAGGAATGGCGTGAATAAGCAACTATTTCAAGAAGTAGGGCTGTCAAGGGCAGAGGAGAAATAGTGTGATATTTGGGGAGTGTGTAGCTTTTAGTACTTTTAAAAAAATAAGTTAGAAGATATTAGAACATGTTTGTGTGCTAATAGGTATAATCCAGCAGAAAGGGAAAGATTAATGGAGGAAAAAGGGGATAGTAAAGGATTACAATACAATAAAGGGGTAAATTGTGTGCTGTAGACTGTAAGTACTATACAAGCTCATAGGAGAGGGACATAATGAAGCCTGGGCTGGTCATGAGAAATCTTTGTGCTGAGCTTGAAGGATGGTAAAATTTCCATAGGCAGAGAGGAAAAAGGGGCATTTTTCAGATGAATAGGACAAACTTAGTAAAAGCAAAAGGAGGGATAGAGCATATGTAATTGAAGGGAGGGTTTTTGTTGAATAGAAGTGGGAAATAAAATTGGGCTAAATATGGGAGGGATACAGATTACCAAGTGGTCTGAAAATCAAGGGGACAAGTCTGTACAGCAGAAGCTCTTAACCAGCTTCCATTAGCTGACTGGCTACAGTCCCCAGGGCTCTGCATTCTTTCCATAAGCACTTTCTTGAATACCTCATATCTTTAGATTATTCTCCAGTGTGCCTGTGTGCTTTCCTCCCATCAGTTGGCTGTTATACTTCACCAAGAGGCAGTTTATTCCCAAACCTGTTGTATGCCAACTCTGTTATTGTAGTTTATTTGAACCTTATATAAATTGGTGAAGTAAGTGTGAAAATGAAGTCGATAATGCTATGTAAAGACTTATGGATACAGTCGCTAAAAATTTCTCTTCAATTAGAAGAAGATTGTAAAAAATCTAGGATTCTATGTTCATAGTTTTTTGAGCGATTTTAAGTTCTACCACCACGTTTTAAATCCAAACTGGCAGTCACAGATGATACATTATGGGTGTGTGGTTTATGCAAAAAAGATGATGCAGAACTCTAAACAGGGCCCCCTTACTCAAAGAAGAGGCCTTAGTCTTACATTAAAAGGTAGAGGAATGAATATTTATTTATGTTTTATCTTAAAATGTTTACTGTTTGTATCATTTTTAATGATTCTCTGATTTAACCAAATTATTTGATTAACTGAGCAAATACTGGTCCTGATTGCATTGGTCGAGGGAATTTCTACGATATATGATGTGAGAAGTTTAGGAAGCCATTGAAGACCAAGTAATATTTAAAGATGATTATTCTTGCAGGAATCTCCAGGATGAATGGGGTGGGATTCTGTACAAGGGAGCTATTAATGGAAGTGTATCTCAATATTAATGTGCATGTTGCAAACCGTTCCCACTAAACTACATTATCATTTCTTATTTACCCAGGGGCCTTTGCAGGAACAGGGAGAGGAAAAGAAATTAATATTTCTATGTACCAGACAGTTTGCTAGGTCTCTACATGCATTACCCCATGCAATGCTCCCAGCAACCCCACTTTTCAGAGGAGGAAGCAGCCTTAAATAACAGGTTAAATAACTTTCTCAAGGTAATTTAGCTAATGAGTAGGGAAAGAGAATGCTTTTACTTTACTAGGGAATCTCATTAAAATCCCTGATGTTGTTGAACAAAGTTGTAAGGCATTCATTTAATTGCTGAGTAATAAAATCTCTTTTGAATTAAGTAACACTAAATGAACTGGGATTCTTCTTTAGCAGAAGGGGAATCATCACAATGTTGCCAAAATACACACTCTAGCCTTTTTCTCTTTCCGAAATCTTGTTTTTGTTTGTTTGTTTAACGTAGTGTGGGGACTATCAGATGTTTACTATATCTAGAATGAACAGTTGACCAAAAAAACAAAACAAGGCACAATATAGCACTACGGTATAGTGGGACAAAACTGAGGAGGCCTCTGAAATCATAAATTAAAAAATGATATGCTGTTTTTGGCAATTGAGCCAAAACCCTGAAGTACATTTGGCTTTTGAGTGGTTTTGAATGGTTTTATAAATCCTAACATTTTGCTTCAAATTAAGCAGTTTTTAGGCAAATTAAACAATAAGTATTTCTTTGATATTTTGAATATTGAAATATAATGAAAATTAGATTAGTAAATGAGCAGTAACCTCTATTCTCAGTTTTCTTTTCCCTCATTAAGTTTCATTTCTTTCACATTTATGATTTAAAATAAAATAAAATTATGCAAGTAATACGTGAATAGCTCCCATTGCAAAAGGTTCCAATACTCAGAAGTAAAACTTGAAAACCCCTTACTTCTTACTTTCTACACTGTATTGTATTGCTTAACCCTCTCAGTCCCTTCTTCAGAGATAATTGCTGTCAATTTTTTAGCATGTGTTCATCTACTCTTTCTCCCCTCCTTTAAAAAAAAAACTTTTGCATATCATATTTTTAGAAATGAATGTAATCATACTTTATATATTCTGCTGCTTGGTTTTTTCAGTTATTATGTCATTGACGTCTTCCCATGACACTACGTATAATCGACTTGCTTCTTTAGTAGGGAGCTTGTGATTTATTCACTTTCCTGTTGAATGACTATTTAGGTTTTTGTATATTTTTTGGGAGGGGGCCTCATGTGAAAGTGCTTTTTTAGGATAAATTCCTGGAAGTAGATCCAGAATGCTATAATTTGAATCAAAATAAAGTTTTGACATTTGAACCTTATTTTAATTTTTGTTGTTTTTGAATTTTAAAATAATACATTTAAAAAATAGGTAATATATGGGGCCGGCCTGGTGATGTAGCGGTTAAGTGCGCTCGCTCTGCTTTGGCGGCCCAGGGTTCGCGGGTTCAGATCCCGGGCGTGCATCGACGCACCGCTTCTTAAGCCATGCTGTGGTGGCGTCCCATATAAAGTAGAGGAAGATGGGCATGAATGTTAGCCCAGGGCCAATCTCCCTCTGCAAAAAAGAGGAGGATTCGCAACAGACGTTAGCTCAGGGCTAATCTTCCTCACGAAAAAAAAAAAAAGGTAATATATGTGCATGGTTCAAAATTCAAAATTCAAAAAGGTACAAAATGAGTCAGCCTCTCGTGGCCTTTCCTTTAACCCATCTGTTCCATTCTTTCTCATGGCCACTGTTAACATTTCTTGTATATCCTTCTAGAAATAATTTGTGCATATATAGGCATTTGTTATATGCTTTATAACATTTTGTTACTTTTTTCTCCACAAAGAATGCCCTGCACACTGTTTTGCAGTAGACACATGTATCTTGGGTGTTGTTCCACGCATAGAGAACTGCTTCAGTCTTCTATTTAGCATTGCACACACTGCATTATGTGGCTTTATCATACTTAATTTAACCAGTTCTAAATTGATAGACATCTAGGTTTTTTCTAATCTTTTGCTACTATAATGCTGCTTATATATGTCATTGCCCATGTCTCTCTGAGGATATAGGCATTTAAAGTTTTGATATTCGTGGTCAAACTGCACTCTGTAGAAATGGTTCTGATTTACACTCCTACCAAGAGTATGAGAGTGCCCCACTAACACTGTTTTCAAACTTTTTGATCTTTGCCAATCTGATAAGTAAAAGTGTTGGCTTAATTTGCATTTCTTTTGGTATGAATGAGGTTGATCATTTCTTGATATATTTAAAAGACGTCTTTATTTCCATTTCTTTGAATTGTCTGTTCATGTCCTTTGCCCATTTTTCTGTTGCTTTATTGATCTTTTATTGCTTTGTAGGAACTTGTTAGAAATTGAGGAAATTAGCTCTTAAGCTTCCTGACCACTTCTCAAGTCCAGTCTGAGGTTTCACAATCTCCTCTTTGTTGGAAGCAAGTCCCAGGGATTAGTCTGCTTTCTGCCTTCTTTATTTCTTTTTCACCTATTTTTGGATCTTCATGATTTAGTGGTTGCCAAGACTGGCTGTGAAATAAGATAGTCTCTCCATCCATCGCTTTCATTGTCCCTGAAGAGAGAAACATAAAACCCTTCATGACCGTGGTTTATTGCCGATCACTGTGCGCTGTGAGAGTGTGAGAGTAGACTGAGAGTCAGCTGGCCTTTTTACCTTCGCATTTTATTTTTGCTGGCCCTCCGCTCTTAAGACTTTCCTCTTTTGTTTGAGGTTGTGTTTAGTAAACTGACTCCTTCCTCCATACTGAATGGTCTATGTTTTTAATTTCACTGTAGAGCTAGTCAGGCAGAACAGTGGGTAGTCTCTTTTTCCAGATGTATTCTGCAAACTTACCTGGACCCATCTGTGCTTTCTTCCTTTTTGTCTCAGGGAACAGTTGTCTTTTATCCCCTCCATGGTTAATCCTCCCGTTGGTGGCTGACATTAAATTTTATTTCTATTCACATTTTTGTTATTTATATTTGAATTGTTTCTTATTTGTTTTTAGGTAAAATTTGGTAATACTACCTTTAAAACAGATGTGTATCTCAAGTCCCTCAACCCTCAGTGGAACTCGGAATGGTTTAAATTTGAGGTAAGTTTTTAAATGTCAGCATTTTTGCGGTGACCCTTTTCCCCAGGAGTGATAAGCGTACCTTTTATTTCAGGTATAGTAGTTTTTCTGCACCATAAAAACATTTCCTAGGAATATTGCGTTTTTAAAAAATTATGTTATAGTTAAGAAAATATAGTATATGAATATGAGAACCCAGATTAAAAGAAATAGAATTCCTTAGAGATATTATATTATTACTGTAATAATTTTCTCTGGTTTTAGCATATACCAAGAATCACTTAAGAACAATGTACAGATTAAAAGAATTTTTTTAGTTGTGGTAAAAAATATATGTCATAAATATTGCCATTTTAACCATTTTTAAGTGTACAAGTCAATAGCATTAATTACATCCACAGTGTTGTGCAACCATCACCACTATTTCCAAAACTTTTTTATCAGTCCAAACAGAAACTGTATTCATTCAGCAATAAATCCCCATTCCCTCCTTTCCCCAGCTCCTGGTAACCCCCAATCTACTTCGTGTATCTTTGAATTTGCCTATGTTAGATATTTCATATAAGTGGAATCATAAGTATTTGTCCTTTTGTGTTTGGCTTCTTTCATTTAGCATAATGTTTTCAAGTTTCATCCATGTTGTAGCATGTATCAGAATTTCATTCCTTTTTATGGCTGAATAATATTCCATTGTTCATATATATACCGCAGTTTGTCCCATTTATCTACTGATGGACACTTGGGTTATTTCTGCCATTTGGCTATTGTGAATAATGCTGCAATGAACATTGATGTACAAGTATCTGTTTGAGTCCTTGTTTTCAGTTCTTTTGGGTAGAAGTGGAATGGCTGGGTCTTATGGCAAATTCTATTTAGCTTTTTGAGGAACTGCCAAACTGTTTTCCACAAGTGGCTATACCATTTTACATTCCCACTGGCATGTATGAGAGTTCCAGTTTTTCCATATCCTTGTCAACACTTGTTATTTTATGTTTTTTTAAAAAACTGTAAGCCATCCTAGTAGGTCTGAAGTGATATTCACTGTATAGTTGTAATTATGAATGAGGCGTTTTTATTTTGAATGAAGCAACTTATGATTTCTGTGGCTAAGGAGCATTTGCGTTTCTTTTACTTTGAACTATCTCCTATTTTAACCTTCCAAAGAAGATATTTGGAGATGACGTTATGGCAGTAGACTTACCGGGACTTGGTGACCAGCTTAATACGAAGAATGTAGACGTAAAGTGGTATCTCATTGGTTCTGATTTGCATTTCTCTAGTGACTAATAATGTTGACCATCTTTTTATGTGCTTATTGGCCGTTTGTAGATCTTCTTTGGAAAACTGTCTATTCAAGTCCTTTGCCTACTTTTAAGTTGGGTTGTTTGTTTATTTTGTTGATGTTTTAATAGTTTATAACATTGTGAAATTTTGGGTTGTACATTTTTGTTTGTCCGTCACCATATATATGTCTCCCTTCACCCCTTGTGCCCACCCCCTACCCCCATTGCCCCTGGTAACCACAATACAGTTTTCTCTGTCCGTGTGTTGGTTTATATTCCATATATGAGTGAGATCATACAGTGTTTGTCTTTCTCTTTCTGGCTTATTTCACTTAACATAATACCCTCCAGGCCCATCCATGTTGTTGCAAATGGGACGATTTGCATGTTGTTGCAAATGGGACGATGGCTGAGTAGTATTCCATTGTATATATATACCACATCTTCTTCATCCAATAGTCAGTCGAGGGACACTTAGGTTGCTTCCACTTCTTGGCTATAGTGAATAATGCTGCAGTGAACATAGGGGTGCATAAGCCTCTTTGGATTGTTGATTTCAGGTTCGTTGGATAGATTCCCAGTAGTGGGATGGCTGGATCCTAGGGCATCTCTATTTTTAATTCTTTGAGGAATCTCCATACCGTTTTCCATAGAGGCTGCACCAGTTTGCATTCCCATTAGCTGTGTACGAGGGTTCCCATTTCTCCACATCTTCTCCAACATTTGTTGTTTTTTTGTCTTGGTGATTATAGCCATTCTAACAGGTGTGAGGTGATATCTTAGTGTTGTTTTGATTTGCATTTCCCTGATGATTAATGATGTTGAACATCTTTTCATGTGCCTGTTGACCATCTGTATATCTTCTTTGGAGAAGTGTCTGTTCATTTCCTCTGCCCATTTTTTGATCGGGTTGTTTGTTTTTTTGTTGTTCAGTTGTGTGAGTTCTTTGTATATTATGGAGATCAACCCCTTGTCAGATGTATGTTTTGCAAATATTCTCGCCCAGCTGGTGGGTTGTGGGTTGTTTATCTTTTTGTTGTTGAGTTGTGGAAGTTCTTTTTATATTCTGAATATTAAACCCTTATCAGATATATAATTTGCAGTTATTTTCTTGAGTTCAGTAGGTTGTCTTTTCACTTTCTTGATAATTTTCTTTGATACATAAAAGTTTTTAATTTTGATGAAATCCAGTTTATCAATTTTTTTATTGCTCATGCTTTTGGTGTCAATGCAGAGAATCCATTGCCAAATCTGAGGTCATGAAGATTTACCCCTATGTTTTCTTCTAAGAGTTTTAAGGTTTTAGCTCTTATATTTAGGTCATTGATCCATTTTGAGTTAATTTTTGTAATGGTGTGAGGTAAGGGTCCAACTTCATTCTTTTGCATATGGAAATCCAGTTGTTTCAGCACCATTTGTTGAAGAGACTGTTTTTTCCCCATTAAATGGTCTTGGCACCCTTGTCAGAAGTCAGTTGGACATAAGATGTGTGGGTTAATGTCTGGACTCTCAATTCTATTCCATTGGTCTGTGTGGCTATCCTTATGCCATTACCATACTTTTTGGTTACTGTAACTTTGTAGTAAGTTTTTAAATCAGGAAGTATGAATCCTACAATTCTGTTCTTTGTTTGTGTTGATTTTTTTGTTGTGGAGCATTTTGATTCCCTTTTTGTTTTCTTTTGTGTATCTACAAATTTTTTTTTAGTTTCCAAAATGACATGTATTTTGAAAGACCCATAAAATATTGTACATGTATTAAGTTTGTTGTGCCATTTTAAACTATATTATTGAGGTAAAAATGTGGAATATATGAGTCACTGAAGGTAATTAAAGTAACTTGCTTACATGATTTCAGAGGGAATAAGAATTACAAAGTGCATCTTCATTACCCTAGCAAAACATTTAAATGCTTATGTAGCTTCATTTTCATGGCTTTTTCTTCTTTCCATAACCTAGAAATGGTTAAAAACAAATGCTCTGGATCAGTTACATTGTTACTGGAATGGTAGGAGGAGGCAGGCTTTATGTATTAGTAATTTTCATGATAATAGGACATTACTATTTAAGAAAATGGATATTTCATTTTATTGATGACACAATACTAGAAAAAAATATAATGTATTTGTACTTCTCTGAAATAAGAGATTTTTATGATATTAATGAGCTTTAGTAACTAAAGTTACCAGCCACCTCCCTTAAAATTTAGTATTTTGGCTAGTACTTCTAATAATAGTGTATATTATGTGAAAAATGTTCTGAAACTTTGTATTTGGAGTTACCAGGTTTATCAGTTGTGAATTGTGTTCAGTTATGTATGTCATGAACTCTCAAATAATGTCTTAAAAAAATAGATGTTTAGTTTTCTTTCATGTAAAAGATGTGTTGAGCCAGGCAGTCTAAGGGTCTTTTGGTAGCTCCATGCAGTCATGGAGGATCCTTCTGTCTTTCTCTTCTGTCACCCATAGCCTGGGTGGCAGGCTATGGCTTCCATACTCAAGGTCACTTTAGCCTCCAAGTTAGCAGCTGGAGTTCTAGTTCAGGTCAGTGTTCCAGGCTGGAAGAAGGAGCTGGAATGAAAGGGAGTACAGGAGGAGTGGTGGTGAATTAAACTTACACTTTTCAGCTGAGCCAGCCCTGTTTAAGTTTTTCCCCACCCTATCTAGCTCTAAGTAATGACTTATGCTTATATCTCATTAGTTGCGAAGGAGGCTAGGAAATGTAGTCTTGTATCTGGGCGTCTTCCTGTGTAGCTAAAATTTTTAAACACGTGAAACATTTCTGAGAAAGTCTTAATTTATAACATTTTATCATTGAAATTGGTTCAGTTTATTGGTTTAAATTGGTTTGAAATTGGTTCATTTAATCTATTAAATATTCTTAATTAAAATTAATTCCTAAACTTCTCTATTCATATTTTTCATATTATTAGTTATCTGTATGTATTATGAACTATTTCTAGTCACTCAATTGGTGTGGAGCACTATAATATCAGGGAAGGGATACCTTAGTGTCTCTTGAGATAAGATGATAGTACTCATAGGTGGATGTGTAGGTGATTGAATAAATGTACACAAAAATGTTATTAATAGAGTTAGAAATTGGGGGATGTCTTTGGAGGAATGGTTAATGGCTTAGTTTATGACTCCTTTTTATTAAATGTATAGTAATGCAGTAGTGGTAGAGAGAATGCCGTTGATGACAGGTGATTCAGAATGGATTGGAATTCAAAAGCATTGTTTTATTTTGACATTTCATTATGGAAATTTTCAAACATGCAAGCAACTAGACAGATTAGTATGTTGAACCATCTATCTGTCACCTATCTTTACCTTTACCTTCCAAAGTTGTCTACATTCTGCTGTTCTTGTTTCATTTGCTACCCTACCCCCCATTTTGGGGGGGAGAGGCAGGAATATTTTAAGGCAAATTAAAGATACTATGTGATTTTATCCCTAAACTTTTAATTATGTCTCTTTTATAGAGAAAGACCCCTTTTTTAAAACAAATCATCCAGTTACATTATCATATCAATGATATCAACAATAATTCTTCATGTATTTAATTCTTAAAATAATCTTCAGAGGTTGGATTGTTAGCCTAAAATCAACAAGAAATTAAAAAAGAATGGAGAAAAGCATAATGTTTCATAATTCAGTTTAAAAACTTTAACCAAAGTATAAGGATTGCAGAGATATCACTTGACCAAAGCATGTGTAAGGAAAATATAGAGATTTTAGTGAACCACAAACTCAGTCTGAATTAATAGTATGGTATGTCTGCTGTAATGACAAACATTCATAGGCACATTTAAAAAGTTTTTTAAGGGCCACCCCCGTGGCTTAGCGGTTAAGTGCGCGCGCTCCACTGCTGGCGGCCCAGGTTCGATCCCGGGTACTCACCGACGCACTGCTTCTCCGGCCATGCTGAGGCCGTGTCCCACATACAGCAACTAGAAGGATGTGCAGCTATGACCTACAACTATCTGCTGGGGCTTTGGGGGAAAAAATAAATAAATAAAAATGCAAAAAAAAAAATTAAAAAAAAAATAAAAAGTTTTTTAATATTTTAGTTATAGGAAATAATCCTTTTGTATTCTGTCCTAGTCTCATTACTATCTCTCATACTGTCTTCCATCTAGCTGCTATATTTGATGAGGGGTACTGGCAAATTAGAGAATGGCATGGTATCCAGAGGATGGCAGCCAAAATAGTTAACGTGTCTTCCGTGAGGGAGAAGTCTTTTTTTGCCTTGTTCTTTGTCATAGTCAGTTTGGGCTGCTATAACAGAAGACCAGAGACTGGTGGCTTAAACAATAGCATTTTATTTTTCACTGTTCTGGATGCTGGGAAGTCTGAGATCAGGGTACCATCATGGTTGGTTGGGATGAGGACCCACTTTCTGGTTTGCAGACGGCCATCTTCTGGCTGTGTCTGTACATGATGGGAAGAAAGATTATCTTTCCCTGTCTCTTCTTATAAAGATACTAATCTCATTCATGAGGTCTCCACCTTCATGACCTAATTACCTCCCTAAGGCCGCATCTCCAAATACCATCCTATTGGGGATTAAGGCTTCGACATATGAATTTTCAGGGGACACAGACATTCGGTCCATTGCAGTCTCTCTTTGGTACAGTACTTGGAACATGATAAGTACTTGGTAATGAATAAATAAAAGGAGAGAGGGTAGACATTTATTTCATGAACTTAAAATTGTTTTCACTTACAAATAATATGTTACTTTTGCTTGCAGTTTTATTCTCTGAAATTGTCCTTAGAAATTATGGTGTCATTGTGCTCATTAGCATGCTTACTCTCTGTAGGTAATATATGGACTCTGTTATGATATTCCTTAAGCATTTTTGCTGGATACCATAGGTAGAGTAGTAAAACACAGAATAATATGTAGGAAAAGGAATTAAAACCTAACACTTTTTGTGTGTGAATCATCTTAACTTTGTGCTTGGAGGTAAACTATACTTTTTTTTTCCCCCCAGAAATTTGGCATCTTGTGTAGAAAAAGGAATTATAACTTTTTGTATGTATATTAATCCCTCTACCTTTGTGCTTAGAGGTAAATTTATAAGATTTGATTTTTCAGACATAAGCAATCTTTTACATTTGGTATATGTATACATTTATGGTAATGAAGATTTTTAAATTATAAGATTTAATTTTAAGATATACTTTTAGGTGGATGATGAAGATTTACAAGATGAACCTCTACAGATCACAGTTCTTGACCATGATACTTACAGTGCCAATGATGCCATTGGTAAAGTGTACATTGATATTGATCCTCTGCTGTACAGTGAAGCTGCAACAGTCATCTCAGGATGGTTTCCAATTTATGATACCATACATGGTAAGGAGTATATTTTAAGAAAATAAATCACCACCTTTTTAATTTATCCTTAAAGACTTAGGTGTTACACTTGGTGGTTTTAAAATATGTATCTTTAAAAGATGTTGTCTTTTTTGTCAGCATGTAATAGTAAAGTATCATTGGTAGAATTGTTACATTTCTCAACATAATTTGAAATAATGCCTGCTAAATTTGTACAATATAGTAAGTGAATGCATTACTTAAAAATTATCTAATGTTGGTACTCTCTGTTTGTAAAACATATTTTCAAATAGATAATATTGACATTTTTCTGCTTAAAAATTCTTCAGAGGCTTTTTATTAGTCGAAGCGGGGTTTCCGAAGTGTGGTCCCTAGATACTTGCACAGATTCTATGAAGTGAGATGAGAACTGTTTTCAGCAGAATACTTATATGTCATTTGCCGTTTTTATTCTCACTTTCTTAGTATTCTCACTCTCTACAGTATATAGGTATTATCTTTGTAATCAGGAAATAAATCCAGTCAAATGTTAAATTACCAGTAAAAAAAGCCGCTGGAGAATTAATCTGGGCTTGGATTATTTAAAGACAATAGCTATATGAATGAATGAATTTTCTAAACATTTTATATTAAATATTGTTTATAGTTCGTTTAATATATGGTCCTTTGTTAGTAATGTAATCTCTTATTATTTCAATGGGTATGTGAGCAGGTCACTCTTCTTAGAAAGTCTTCCTCCATAAGTATAAATTTGGCATGAAGTCAGGACGGTCAAGTAAAAATATTTAGTAAATGTTTAGAGATAGGGGCTGGGTCATTTTTATTTGTTAGATATTTTCTGAAAAACCCTTACTCTTGGAATTTCTTAGCTTATTTTAACTTATTATTCATTGAAAAGAATAAAATTTCTTTTGTGTTAAATCAGATTCTTACATTAGTTGTTAAGAGCATTTACTCTGGGATAATAAAGGTCTGACTCTTAATCCTGGTTCCACTGCTTACTAGCTAATAATACTGGGCAAATTATTTTTCTTTTATTAAACTTTAATTTCTTCCTCTGTGAAATGGAAGTAATAATACTACAGAAATTACCTTACTGGGTTGGTGTGGGCACTATGAGATACTACACATAAAGCATTTAGAACATTATGCTCTAGCAAGTGCTCAGCAAATGTTACCGTCATCACCGTCATCGTCATTATCAGTTTAAATGGGACTCCTTTCCAGTTAGTCTTGGTTAAAGTAAGTGGTGACTTGTGGTAAAAATGAAAATTATTCATTTTCTAATGCATGCATGTTCTTCAGAAAATAAAGAAACCACTTAGAATGAAAGTAATGAGGAAGCAAAGTTAGCATTGCTGTTATGATTGATACATTATTTTAAAATCATTAATTGACATTTATTTGCTTGGTTATTTAATTGTACTGTATTTCTTAAGGTAGAAACTTGATTTTTCCTTTTGAAATTATAGGTATCCGTGGGGAAATCAATGTAGTTGTCAAAGTAGATCTCTTCAATGATTTAAATCGATTTAGGCAGTCGTCATGTGGAGTCAAATTCTTTTGCAGTAAGTAAATACATTTTATTACTCATTTAACAGGAAATTTAATAACTGTTAAATATGGGAAATCAAATTAATATTTCAGAAGGCTAATGGAAACCCTACTGTACTTTGGTTTTAATGCCAAAGAGAAAATTATTAATTTTTCAGAAACAATTACTGTAGCTCTGGGGACCATTTATCTGATTTTAAAGTAAATGGTGTCTAATTTTTTACAAGTTTATAGAAGTTTTTGTTAGAAAAATCTGGTGGGGCATGGGTGTGCATGTGGTCATCACGACAACATCACTGTGGCCACAGGGAGGTGTCCACGGGGAGGCTGCCTGGGCTGGCCGTTCCCTCCCTCCTGCCCCTACTTCAGCCCCTTCTCCAGTCCCTGCTTCAACATCCACCCCACCCACAAACGTGTTTAGAAAGAATTCCATGAAACATTGCTGGGAACAGTCAGTTAATGCCAGTAGAAAGAGTAATACGTGAAGAGTTTGGGATTCTTTCCAGTTTTATAGAAGAATCTGCATATTAATGAAACAACTTAATCTCATTTACTTAAACCTTATGTTTAATATTATTGGGTCTGAAGGTGGAGAATTGATTGTTAAAGCACCATATAAGAATACAACTCTGAAATACCTAAGAATGACTGGAAATAAGATTGAAAATAAAGGTGGAATGTTTTGCTGCAATGCTACAAATTCATTTATCCTTAGAGAAATTATATCGAGGTGACTGTGATCTGGGAATGGAAAGTGTGATAGCATTTGCTACAGTCCTAACTCAAAACCAAACAATTAAGGGGATAACCTAAACCGACCTATACTGTATGGCAAACAGTAAGAGCCCCAAGTTCATCTAGGCCCCATGTTGAGAGAAGATCACTGCCTTGTTGAGCGACACGTGTGTAAGCATGATATAAAAACTGTGGTGTAAAACAGGTGATGCCCTGTATCTGAGCAGCAGACTACACTACCTAGGTGTCAGCGGGCTGTCAGTGTTCAGCAACAACATAGAGGAAGAAGGACTTGTTGCACTTTCTCAATCAATGAAAACAAATCCTACACTCTCGTATCTTCATTTAGGGAAACAAATTCGATGAGGCTACGTGTGTATCGTATTTAGACTTAATTCAAATGGGCTGTCTAAAACCAGACAGTGGAGTTGTGGAGCCATTTGTGGTGGGTGGACGTGTGTATCTTGCAGAAGTCTCCAATGGCCTTAAAAAGCATAATTATTGGGCACCAACTTATGGTAGGAAAAGCTTGCAGCCACTCATCTAATGTGGGTTTAACTCTTGTACCAGTAGGTCAACATCTATGAAACACAAGCTCTAAAATAATTTTCACATATTTGTTTCATTACTTTCACTGAGATTAATATTTTATTACTATTAAACTTTTCTTTCATAATTTAGACAAGTTATTTTTTTCAGATGTGTAAAAGATATAACTATATTAAACTTTGTATAACTGTCCAAAAAAAAAAGAAAAATCCAGTGGTGGTATCCTCTAGTATAGGACACTGAAAAGTCCTATACTAGTATAGGACACTGAAAAGTCCTATACTAGTATAGGACACAAAGATAGGAGCAGAGCACTATAGCCAAGCACTGTGGTGCTCTCCCAAATTACACAGACTTCTGAGCCGGCCCTGAAGGCCTAGTGGGTCAGATTCATCGTGCTCCACTTTGGTGGCCCGGGTTCCGTTCCCAGGTGCGGAACCACACCACTCGTTGGTCCATAACTATGCTGTGGCAGTGACTCACATAGAAGAACTAGAAGGACTTACAACTAGAATATACAACTATGTACTGGGGCTTTGGGAAGAAAAGAAAAAAAAAAGAGAGAGAAAGATTGGCAACAGATATTAGCTCAGGGTGAATCTTTCCCAGCAAAAAAAAAAAAAAAAGTAATTCCATTCTTCTGGCTGCTCAGATAAACCAACAAGAACAACAACAAAAACAAAATTACATAGGTAATTTTGGAGGTGGAGCCCTGTGAATGCCATGAAATATGAGTCAGAATTGGGCAGATCTGGGCAATTCATAGCCAGCCTGGATTAATAGGGTTGAAAACTCCTAGGTAGTTGAGTTAGCTTCAAGACATAAATGTCTATTTTAAGAAACTGGTTTGGTGTAGGTGTTCTCAGGTTCTCCTCTTTTTGAATCTGACCAGTTCTTACTTAAATCCAATGACGTTTGTTTTTATGTATTAAATGAGTCTGTTAAGTACTGGTTCAGTACTACTGAACCAGTTAGCCGTATACCGTGAATTATTAGAAACTGCAGGTGTGTGTGACTCTTCATAATATGTCAGGAAGGTAATGGTTTCATTTTGAGACTGCAGTATGTGGTGTACAGAACTTTTTCAAAGGACTTGTAATAATTAAAGATTTTTCTATTCATTATTTGCTTTCTACCTATTTATATAATAATCTGTTAGCTGACTTTGATTTTGGTTTTTTAAACTTTGTAATGAGTGCTGTTTAAGATAGTCTGTAGATGTTTTCTAAATTATAAAAGTACAATTTATATCTACTATGCTTACATGAGAAAGGTGAGAGGCCTCATGAAAGAAAATGATTATTTTTAAGAGTAAAATGGAGCTTAGAAGACTTTTTAATTGAAAGTACTATTATAATTACATTGAGATTATCACAGTAAAAGATATTCTTGTACTATATAGCCAAAAGATAAGAACTTAGTTTTAAAAAATTGGATTTAACCTTGTGACAAATATGAACATAATAGACAATTTCTTTTAACAGCAACATCTATTCCAAAGTGCTATAGAGCTGTAATAATTCATGGATTTGTAGAAGAACTTGTGGTCAATGAAGACCCAGAGTATCAATGGATTGATCGAATTCGCACACCAAGGGCATCAAATGAGGCCAGACAGAGACTCATTTCTTTAATGTCAGGTATTTAAAAAAATAACTTCATTACTGATTGACTTAATACTCCCAAATTTTTCACTTCCTTTTGATATGCCACCTGAAATTTTACAATGAAGACTGTGAGTTGTAGGTGACTGATTCCCTACCCCTGGCCCCATCCTCCTGAACGCACGTGCATTGCTGTCTTAGAACAAGAAGAAGTCTGAATCAGAAACTTATAGTTCCTGCTCAGCTAGGTAGTAAAGGGAAATTGTGCTCATGGAGTGGTATAGTGGAAGGTGCCCAGAGCAAGAAAGTCGGACACGGAGTTCTAGTTTTCGTCTCTCTAGCATTTATTTGCAGTCAGAGCTTAGGTCGTCTCTCTGAGGATTTTTTTCAGATGTGGTCTTTTTATAGTCCTTCTCTGACAGCTTGTAGTTCCTTCTACCCCTCCCTGCCACTCTTACCCCATTGCTTTTCTTTGAATAACTTATTTACCATCTAAAATTTTTATATGTGTGAGTGCATATATATATATATATACACACACCACAGACACTCACATATATGTGTCAGACAATAAATAAGTATAAATGTTATATAATTTTATATATTTTAAATAGAAAAATATAAATGTTATTTAATGTATTTATATATGTAATATTGTATTATATTCATTCTACATATTTGTATTATGTGATATATGTAAATATATTGTATTATATATTATAATTATGATATTTTAGAATGTATTATATGCTATATATATTATATGTTATATGTAATATTTATATTTGTTTACTTGTTTTTTGTCTGTTTCTCCTGCCATTATATAAACTCCACTAGATTTGGGGCTTTATCTTGTTCACCTCTGTATCTCTAGCACTTAAAAGAAAAGAGGAATGCCAGACACATAATACACATCCAAAAATTATTTGGTAAATGAGTGAACCTCACTTGCCACATCTGTAAAATGTAGCTAATAATATCTTACCTCCCTGAAGGTAGGAGGCTGAACCAGATAATCTTTTAGGTTCCTTTCAAGTTCTAAAGATCTATGACTTTTTGACTCGTTTGACTCTGTTACTGCCATATCCAGCTTAAAATTATGTTATGTGGAGATATGAAGCAGAATGAGTTTTCTTCCTTTTTTTACAGGGGAACTGCAGAGGAAGATTGGCTTGAAAGTGCTTGAAATGAGAGGAAATGCGGTTGTTGGGTACTTGCAGTGTTTTGATCTGGAAGGCGAGTCTGGGTTAGTGGTGCGAGCCATAGGAACAGCGTGTACTCTGGATAAATTAAGTAGCCCAGCAGCGTTTCTTCCTGCATGTAATTCCCCATCCAAAGAAATGAAGGAGTAAGTATGAATCCATGAATTGTTCTTATGGAGCTTTTTATCTTTAGCCTATACATTTTCGTTGGATTTGAAACATTTTAGTAGGGTTATTCAATGTACATTTGTTTCTATGGTGATTTTTCTTACCAGAGTTGACTATCAAAACTGGAAGCTTGAAACCATTTAGATATTCCTAATATTTTATTTAAAGCAGGAAAGATTGACTTGTGCAGGGGTCTCAAACTCAGATGTCTACAGAGGCCAAGCAGTTTAAATAAATAACATAGCGGGGTATGATTAAGTAGGGAATACTGGAGACTGTGTAAAGCCTGTTTTGGCAGACATTTTCTGTAAAAGACCAGATGGTAAATATTTCAGGTACTAGCCATATAGTCTCTATCTGTGTTTACCAAAAAAAAAGCAGTTTGCCTCTCTTGATCTAAAGGAATTTAGACTCATACGTTTTCTAAAAACTGTGTGTGATCCAACAGAAACACTTCTGTTGACTGGATTTGGCTTATGTGTCATCATTTGTGTCTAAGGCAGTGATTCTAAACGTGGTGGTGGTGCTGTCAGCAGGGAACGTTTGAAATGAAAATTTTCAGTCATAATGATTGAGATGAGAGGGACAATCCTGTTGGGGGCTAGAAATGCTGACTATCCTACATGGCAGGGGACAACTCTGTATCGTCATGTGCCGTATAACAGTATTTTAGTCAACAACGGACCACATGTACGGTGGTGGTCCCATAAGATTAGTTCCATATAATCTAGGTGCGTAGTTGGCTATACTGTCTAAGTTTGTGTTAAGTACACTCTATGATGTTCACACAATGACAGAATAGCCTAATGATACATTTCTCAGAACATATCCCTGTCATTAAGCGACTCTTGACTGTACAGCAAAGACTTGTTCCATCCTCAGTGCTGATAGTGCTTTCATTGAGAACCATTGATCTAGAGATTCTTCTAGATCAAAAGTCAACAAACATTCTGTAAATGACTAGAAGGTACAGGTAAATAGTTTAGTCTTTGCTAACAGCAACTACTCAATTCTGCTGTTGTGTGAAAGCAGTGATCGATGAGCGTGGCTATGTTCCAATAAGACTTATTTACAAAACAGATGGCAAGATAGATTCTATCTGTAGTGTGAGTTTGCTGACCCCCATTCTGTGTCATCAGGGAGTCAGAATTCTGCAGTCAGAAAACCTGAAATGTTTCCCACTTCAGCAGTAGTAAAAAAGAGTTTGACTAGAAAGCAATCACAGTCTTTTTTTTTTGTGCATGTGTGTGTGAGGAAGATTAGCCCTGAGCTAACATCCATTGCCAATCCTCCTCTTTTTGCTGAGGAAGATTGGCCCAGGGCTAACATCCGTGCCCATCTTCCTCTACTTTATATGGGATACCTGCCACAGCATGGCTTGACAAGCCATGTGTTGGTCCATGCCCGAGATCCAAACTTGTGAACCCTGGGCCGCCAAAGTGGAGCGGGCACACTTAACTGCTACACCACCGGGCTGGCCCGATTACAGTCTTTTTTAAAATGAGATTTTCCTTTTTATCTTAAGCTTATTCTTTCTTTCTTTATTTTTTGTGAGGAACATCAGCCCTGAGCTAACATCTGTGCTAATCCTCTTCTTTTTCTGAGGAAGACCTGCTCTGAGCTAACATCTATTACCAATCTTCCTCCTTTTTTTTTTCCCCAAAGCCCCAGTAGATAGTTGTATGTCATAGTTGCACATCCTTCTAGTTGCTGTATGTGGGACTCGGCCTCAGCATGGCCGGAAAGCGGGATGTCCGTGCGCGCCCGGGATCCGAACCTGGGCTGCCAGTAGCGGAGCGCGAGCACTTAACCGCTAAGCCACGGGGCTGGCCCAAGCTTATTCTAATTATTTCCTTTCTGCTGTCCTTTAGTTATTTGGATTAAATTTTAGTCACAAGAGGGAGCACAGTATTACATATATTGCCTAATTTTACTTGGAAATACATTGACAAGTGAAATAATTGTTTTAAATAAACTGAAGAGTGAATTTGCTTTATATTCCATTTAAAATATGTCTGTAAAAGATGTGACCTGCCTGCTGCTACAGGTAAAGTCAGATTGCAGGTGTAACTTTTTGAGGGATTCAGACTTGTTTTCTTTTACCATAGCAAATTTGAGTAAAGACCTGGGTTCCTCCTTCTCCTGCCCCCCTCCAGCTTTACCTGCATTGCCTGAAGGGGCCTGGCTTTTGCAGCTGTGATGTCTGAAGTTTTCCTCTTCTCATTAAATTACTTAGTGGAAAGAGAAAGCTATAATGCATGTTGAGTCTTAGAATGCTGTATGGACAGTAGGGGAATACATTTTGCCTGCGTTCAGGAAGAGTTCTCTTAATGTAAATCTTCTGAGATTGTGTAAGTTTTCTCCTTTCTCATTTTGTTGTAGCCATTTGCCTTAAATCATCAAAGATTTACACCATGAAGAATTTAAGTTGCTTCATTGAGATTTTCTGAAAGGCATCTTACTACCTAAGTTATGTTATTTAAAAAAAAAAAAAAAAACTCAATACTCAGGCTGCTTTATTGCAACCAGCTTTGTATTTTTGAATAATGAATCAATTTGGGTGCTAGTTTAAAATTGTTTTATGATTCAGCTGATTATAATTATCTGGTATTTAATTATAACATTGTTGATTCTACACAGAGATTTGATAAAAGGTAGTTTGGATTATGTTCCCATCTGAATGGATTTAATATTAGAAATACCACTAGGGTATTATTGTAAGGCAACCTTTCAGGCAAAGAGACTGATGAGAATTAGAACTCCAAGAATTCATTATGTTTATGCTCTAGTGTATTTGGATTTTAATTTGATGTCATAATGTGAACATTTTACAGTGTTCATTTTATTTTACCTTTATTAATGGTGTGTTCTACTCCATCAGTTTTTTTTTTCTTTTAGATGTTTGGTGTAATGCACAAATTAAATCTCTGGTGTTTCGTAGCTGAACTATGTTGATGGTAGAAAGTGCGTTTAAATATGATTTATTGCTTCTCTACTTAAAAAAAGTGTTTTCTAAGAGACTTTAGTTATAATTTCTCCTTTGTATGACATTGATTCTTAGACTTTTTAACTACATTAGTCACTTCAACATAGAAAGAAAAAATAAAACCTCACTCAGTTGTTTGTATACAAATAGATCGCCAATGAGATATTTGATTTTTATCAGTTTTATTAAACACATTTTTAATTTAAACTAGCAAAAAAAGCAGAAACATTTGTCCTATTATAAAATCAGTGATATTTTCAGAAAGTACTCAGTAGACCCTATGAAAGACCATTATGACCAATTAATGATAGCTTATGTTTGAACCTTGATAAATTGTGATTGCCGGGAATGCTCACAAGGCAGTAGAAGAGAAAAGGCCAAGAAAAGTTGGACTCTTGGCCTACTTTTAATTTGAATTCTGAAAAATGGAGATATGATAGTTTTCAGAAGTGTTTTCATATATGATTCTTTTCCCCTCCTTGTGCATAAACGAAGGCATTACACAGTGAAATAGTTGTTAATGTGAAGTCCAGGATTCTTAGTTATATAATGTACCTTTTTTCTTCCTCCAATGAAACTATGCCCTTTTAGCCAAATTTCTTCTTGAAAAATTTAAATGTTAGGGCCGGCCCCGTGGCTTAGCCCGGGTTCGGATCCCGGGCGCGCACCGATGCACCGCTTCTCTGGCCGTGCTGAGGCCAGGTCCCGCGTGCAGCAACTAGAAGGATGTGCAGCTATGACATGCAACTATCTACTGGGGCTTTGGGGGGAAATAAATAAATAAATAAAATCTTAAAAAAAAAAAATTTAAATGTTATATAAGAAAAGTATATTTGTGTATCTGATCTAAATATATATATAGACGCGCATAGATGAGGTCCTAGCAGGATGTAAGTTGTATCTTACAAAATTTCAATTCAGAATGTAGTTTAAAGAATAAATTCTGTTCAAGTTTAAATAATATATTCTGTTTGAGAGCTAGACAAAAAACATTTACATTGCTTTATTAATGTGTTTTTAAAGGCAGTGTCCCCTTGCTTTGTTTTATTCCCAGTGTAACCTGGTTTTCAGCTAAATAGTTGGTGTGCTGGAATACTGGAGTGTTTATATCTGCTTATGTCCATTCAATTCACTCATTTCTCTTTATGCTGTCATTTTTCCTATTCTTAAGTACCCCTGCCTTGAGATTCTAGGCAGAAACAATTCTGTTAGTTGAACTTTTTTTATTGAAAAATATAATTAATTATATCAGCAATTATTCACATCTCAGTTTCAAAGGTAATAGAAGAACTTTATATTTGACTTTTCTCTTTTATGAGTGTTTTCTCCCTAAAATACCATACAGCAAGCTCTCTGGTGATCAAAATAATGATATTTTAAAGCAACTTAAAATCCAAATCTTAGTCTTTTTCTTATTTAATCCCACTGACTATTCTGCTTGCTATTTTGCTTATTCACAATCCTAATTTATTAATCTGATCCTTTAAAACTATAACTATATCCTAACAAATTAATATTTAGCTATTCTTTTTTTATTTCAACTTATTTTTTGCTTGCTAGGGACTAAAAGATATTCCTCTCCCTTAACTAAAGCTCCTTTGAAATTATTTTAACATAACTTTGCTATCTGTTGTATGTATTGTTTTCTTTTCTTCCACTTTGACCACAAATTCCCTCAGGTCTTCGCTGGTTCATCCTCCAAGCCATGGATGCCGCTCGACTCACAACAGCCCAATTCACACTGCTACTGGCTCACGACTTACTCAGAACTTCTCTGTGTCTGTTCCCACTCTCATCTATACTGGTACGAGACTGCTCAGACTCCAGAGCTGGGGAAGGCAGGCCACGGGCAGAGTGGCTGCTGAGGGCAGGCAGGCAGGTAGCGTAGGCAGGTACCTCAAGTCCTTGCTTCCTCCTCTTTTCACTCGAAGTCCAGCTGCAGTGAAGAAATCCTGTATTTAGGTGCCGAGAGGCTCTAACTACATGGAAGTGTAGTGTTCTTGCAGCTTCCAAGGTCTCTTCCATAGATCCTCTAAGAACCCTATCTGGTATACGAATACTATGAATTTTTAGGAGAATCCTCCAGTATGTATTTTTGCCATTATTTCTGCATTTGGTTAGAAATAAAATTGATAATTGGATTCTAAATGAAATAGCTGCCAAAGCTTCCGATTTGCTCATTTTCTTTCTATGCAAAACCTGTTAACGCTAGGGTCTGTTTCATCTGTGGAAGAGAGCTATTGGAAAACAGGTAAGCAACTATTCTGCGTAAAATGCACTGTTTCTGTGTAGCTGTATTCATTTCCCTCTCTGCTCTGTTTTTAGCTGTGGCACTCTTGTTGCTATAGGATAAGGAAACATATTTTTCTTTTGAAGATATCTGTGTGTGCAAATATAAAAACGGTTGTGAATATTTACACACACCATTTGCAGTCATCATTTTTTTCTTTCATGACTTAAAAAAGCATTATTTGAAAATATTTTCAGTCACATATTTATTCTTTGTTTCTTTCTCCTTTTAATATTTTTTACCCCCTTGGTCTGTCATTTCATGCTTTTTTGGTTTTTTACTTGGCTTATTAACTGTTTCAATGCAGATAATTATTTATCTGGAGAATGATGAATGGTTAAACAGCGATTGGTTGTCTTTGGCCTCATACCCAGCTCCACACTTAAGAAACGACTGCTGGCCCTGCCCCAGTACTTGCCTGGTGTTTGGATCATGCTGCCTTCTGTCAAGTCCTTTGGCACATGATTACTTAATATTTCTCCACCTTCTTCTGGCAGGATTCCCTTCAATGAAGATCCCAATCCCAATACTCACTCATCAGGACCCTCAACCCCTCTGAAAAACCAAACTTATTCCTTTTCACCTTCCAAGTCCTACAGTCGACAGTCCTCCTCTTCTGACACAGATTTGAGTTTGACACCCAAAACTGGTAAGGCGCTTCCACCCATCTTTTCTTTTCTTTTTTTTTTTTTTTTTTTCAAATTTGTTTCTATTCCTTATTAGCTTTCCATCCAAGCCTTTCCTCCTGTTTTTGGCATTTAAGTTAAAAGATAATGTAAATACTGATCATTTTCAGTTACTACAATTAAAATATGAAAATTTTGTACAGGTTAGGAATTTTCTCGCTCAGATCTACGTTTTATTGATTTAATCATAGTGTAGATGTGAAGTCAAGGATTTATTTTTGCATGTAGACATTTTTCATTTCATGCTCAAATTAAGAAGAATAATATCTTAAAGCATTTGAATAGAAAGTAACCCTAGTAGCTTGCAATCCAATTCCTCATGCAGTATAAGCATTTTTGAATTGTTTCTGTCAATTTCTGAATTTAATTCTAAGATTTTATAATGAAAAAAGTCTTAAGAACTACTGAAATGGTTATATTGAAGTACATGTATTTATTTATTAACTTCTTGTTATTTAAAATGTTTGGTTTTGCTAGTCTTACTCTCTAGGTTAGAAAATAGCATTTTTACGTATTCTTGCATATTTCTCAATGTATTAAATTCATAATTTTTCTCTCTCCAATTTGTATTTTCATAATCTCTGAGTTTTTATGAATGTTTTTTATGATTAAAAAACTGATAAAATCAAATTAGTTTGTTACTCCTTAAAACAATTAACTTATTTAAATCATTAAATTCTTATTCTTAAGAGAAAATAAATAAAATGTTTAAAAGTTAATAGTTTGCAATTTTTGTAAATAATTCTGTCTGGCATTTTCCTCACCAGATTGATGAAAACAGTTTGCATAGTTCTTGTTTGTGTTATTTTTAATTTATCATCTTTAATAACCTTATTTTTGTGTTAGACAAGAAATTTATAAAATAACCCTAGATTTTATGAAAACAATAAAAAGAAATCTAATTCTAGAACCAGTGCTACTTCCAAAGTAAAGAAAGGACATTAAAAAAAGCCTGTAGATTTAATATATATTTTTATACATGTCACAAAACATAAAGAAGATAATTATGAATACCTAATTCTTTGAAGAGAAAAGCTTTATTTTCACATATACATGATTATGAATAACATTTAAAAATAGTGTGATATTTGCTAGCAGTGGATGCTTTGGAATGTGGCATCTTAACCATATTCATGTCGTGAAAACTGAACCATTCAAATTATAGTGAAGTGTTTTTTGTTTTTTTTAAAATAAAGAATGAGATTCTGGCTTTGAAATTCATGACAATCAAAATATGAAAGACTTAGGATAGTATTTGAAGAGTAAGTTTTCCTAAAAATGTTTTTGAGACTTTGTCCACTGGCTGTTTATTTGTGTATTCCAGGGCACTTTTCAATATTCTTATCTTTATTTTTCTTTGCCATAGCACAGATCAGGTTTTGAAAGTATTTCCTTGGTCTTTCTTTTTCTTTGATTCACCAAAAACACCAAACCTAAAGAAGATTGTCAAGAATAAATTAACTGAACCAGACTTTTCTTCCCTTAACTTTCTAGTAGGCAATCAATTGTATTATCAGTGAAAACTTTTTGCATTTTATTTTGTAGCTCCAAATTTTTAGTTTTTAAAAATTCATTTACAATAGAGACATTATTCTCGTGTATTTCTGTATTTATAAGCTGCCTCTAAATAAATTATTTTGTTTTGCCTGTATTTATTCACTATCTCAATAGCATATTTATAGGATATTAGCAGTTTTTAGTCCTTTGGCCTTATCATGAGTCCCTATATATCTTTGAATATTCCTGAGCAGCATTCCTATTTCTCGTGGAGATTTAAAATGACAAAATAAAGGTTGTTCTAAAATTTCTAAAACTGTAATTCAGCATATATTTCATGATTCTCTGCCTTCTAATTTACCTGTATACAAAATCAGTCTCTTGAGAAATAGTGAGAATAGATAAGCTGATTATGATTGATTTATTATATGTAAACTGGGGAACCAAAAATAGAATAAAGTTAATAAAGCTTAGACTGAGAAAATTGTTTTTTCTATTTGTAGTTAAAGCTATCACTTGTTTTTCAGCTAGGTCTTGTTTTTTAAATATTTCGTATTGGTTTATTTCTGTAGATTTTAATTTTTGACACTTTATAAGGTTTTATTTTCATATTTTTTCCCAAGTACTCAACTAGTAGAATTTTAGAATGCTAGTCTTAGGATATTGATTTGACACCTGACTCAAGCTAATTTTTACTTTTTTAAAAAAGTCAGGCTTTTAACCATGTATAGTTTTTGTGATCCGGAGGGTATTTGGCCCTTAGGTACTCAAATCTTTGTAAATGCAATCAGTACTATGATCAGATTTGAGTATTTAAAATTTTAGAGGCAAGAGAAAAGTATTAACATACATCTTGAAACTGGACAGAAAGAAGTTGGTATTTTATTTATTTAAAATTAATAATGGCAACTGCTTAATGTGGTACTTTTTTTTTTTAATGGGTGTTCAATTAAAATACTCGTAAGTGATATGTTTTAATTAGTAGCATTTGAAGAATGGTACTTTACCACTTTAAATAAGTGTTTATATTTGAGGCAACAAGTTGCTGGCCTTAAAAATGTGTAGCATGTGGTATGTTTTAACCTTACAAATTCTTAAGCAAAAAAAGCCAGGTAATTTAAGTGTTTTTAAGAAATCAGCTAAAGATGATTAGAATAGCATAAGATCCTATGTTAGTGATTTAAAAAATTTTAATGAATGCAAAATTTGTAAAGGTTTTGTTAAGTTTTAGACTATGCCTTTTATTTATACCATGTTGGATAGATGGTCTTGCTAATGACTTCATATGCTTAGTGTAATTTGTGTATGCATTTTAAAATTCATTTTTACTGTTATGTTTTGCTTCATCATTGCTTTCCTTATCCTGCATTTTCTGGTCATCTTCTGAATCTGCATCTTTTCTCTGCTACTTTCCTCCACAGCACCTTACCCACAGGGGCCTAGGACTTACCTGTGTCCCAGCTCCCCCTCTCTCTCTTGTGGTTCCCTTCATCTTAAAAAGTCCTGTCTCCTCCTCTCGGAATCTAGCCTTCCCCCTCATCATTCTAGCCTTGTCAGCCCAGTTCTGAGGAAAAGTGTTTCTTTCAGTGAAGAGCTGTTCCTGGCTGCTTCTGGTAGGATCACATTACGTCAGCTTTTTAATCCCTTTATTTTAAGTCATCTTAAAAGAAATAAATTATTTCATATCATAAAGAAGTATTGGATATTTTACACAGGATGTACTTCTTACTTTTCTTATTGGCAGACAGAGTTAAATAATTAGAATTGTCATGAAGACATGATTGAGGATTACTTGATGGATAATTATGAATATTCCACTAAAATTATTTTATATATTAAAAAAATTATGTGTCTAAGGACATAGATCTGCATATTTCCAATAATTATTAGGTTCTCGTTACTCGAGTTTCTGTTTTAGATACTTTATGTTCTCTCCCTTCACACCAGCTCCATTCACGTTCGACCTGTACCATCATGTTGCTAAACCATATGGTTACATTAGTAAATTATTCTGTTTGAATCAGTTTGTCTCATTTTGGTGATAGTCTTTCATTATTCATTTTTTTCGTCCATTGCATTAATTTACAAATTATTCTGCTGTATTTTCTGATATTTCATTTATCTCTACAAAATTACATTTTTATTTTATGGCTTTCAGTATGCTTCATATGAAGATCTTAGTTTCATTTCTGTTTAGTATTGTATAGTCTCTAAAAATCGTGTTTAGGTTACTACAAGAAAAATAAATTTCTTTTTTATTTTTAAAGAACAGAATGGGACTATACACATGCTAACCTTTGTTTCCTTATCCAAGAACAGCTAAAAATGTAAAAGTAAATTAGTTCCTTTTTTATGTCACTGTAGTAAATCTCACTGTATGTATCTTCAGTTTTTCTGGAAAGGGTGGGATTGAACTATTAACTCTAGTGTGTAGAGCACTGGCTTCTCACCTGTCCCCTGCTTTCTATAATTCTTTGACCGTAGTTGGTCTGTTGGTATTATCAAAAGAATAAAATAAGGTAGGGAAAGAAATTTAAAATCAAGCCTTTAAAAAAATACATCTGAGAGCTTGGGAAATATGTTCTTTCATCCATAACTATGTACATTTGTGATGTGTCTATTATATGTCCGTGATTTTTAGTTTTTTAAAAGAATTTTATGTTGATTTTTGCAAATGAGTGTTGAAAACTATGAATATTAATACTGTTTTTCATGAATGTTGTGTTTAGGAATGGGAAGTTATCAGAAAAGAACTTTGGCTATATTTCAAAATTGCCTAAAATTTGTGCTGTTTAGAGAATTTTGGAATATTTTAAGTAAGCACAATTAGTGCTTTTCCTCTCTATATTTACTTTTAAAGGAACACTTAATGTTTCTCTTATTCTTAAATTGTTAGCGTAGTAAGTAATAGGTGTTATCTTGATTATTTTTTACTAGAAGACTCAACTTTCAAAAATTAAATATTATACAAAAATTAATCACCTTAATTTTTAAAATAATTTTTAGAATAAATTAAGTCTAAAACTAGCTGTGATCAATAAGACTTTGACATCTTGCTTCTAAAGAAGACTTTGTGAATGAAATAGAGTAAAATATGTGTTTAGCTGCCATCCCAAATACTTTAAATATTTGCATCGTTTTAACAGATTTTGACTCATGATATTTATGACGATGAATGCAGTTAAACTTTCTGTTTCTGTAGTTGGTTTTGGTTGTTATTTATGTACCGATGTTCTGTAGGAATGGGAAGTGGGAGTGCTGGAAAAGAAGGGGGGCCGTTTAAAGCTCTTTTAAGACAACAGACGCAGTCGGCATTGGAACAGAGGGTAAGAGTCACTCAACGTTCTTTTTTCTTCTACTGTTAATATGATTTTATTATCATGCTTCCATGTAATTTATTTATGAATAATTTATTATGAATAATTACCTTTAATTTGGAATAAGTATAATTATTTTCGTTTTGTCCTCCAATCTTTTATTAGAAATAGTCTATTTGCAAATATTCATTGAATAATAAAATCATTTCTAATTTTACATTAAATTTATATAAGAGGAAATAGACTTTTTCCGGAAAAAATATTTTATTTGTAATATATTAAAAATAATTCCTTAGTATATTAATATATTTATTTGCTGAGATTATTTTTATCACTGGCCAATCTCTTAGGGGTAAGAAGTTCACAGATTCCATATTTCTACAGATTAACATGACTAATGTAGTTTTTCAGTATGTGAATACATCTCTTGTAAATATTATAAGTTTAATGTTTAGTTAACTATGTTAAATGGGAAATGCATAATTAAAGTTTTTGGATAATTTTTCTCTTTTTTTTTTTTTGTATAAACTTCATTGCTAAGGGAGGATCACCTCATAGGTTCTGTAGAAGGCGGGTATGTTTCTGAACACGTGTGAGAGCCTATTCTTGTATTGGTAGCTTTTCTAGTTTTAATCTTGATCATTTAAGTTTTATTTAAGCTTTTAACAAATGTTGCCAGCTTTTTTTCTTTTCGTAACGCAAAGTTTTCTTTAATTTAATAGCCCTAGGAGGCTCATGTTTTTTTCTTCTACTTACCTAATACAGTGCATGATTTTATTTGTCATGTCAGTTATTTTAAGACACAGTTCCATAGCTTTCATTATGTCTGATTTGGAAGTTATAAGCATTTACAGAATTTTATTTTATGTGCTCCGTTTTACAGTAGGATTTAGAAAAAAAGATGAAACATAGCAAATACCTATAAAAGGATGCATTTTATAAAACAAAAGCATTTCTTTAATAGAGATTGGCTTTTGAGAATAGTGTTTTTCAGATCCTATCCTTACAAACAATACAATTTTTTTTTAGACTTTCTTTCCTTGTGCTGAAAGTATCTGTGTATGCACTGTTTGCCTTCCAGACAAGGCTGGAGAGAGCAGAGCTGAGCTAAGCAGAGTGACGAGACTTTAGCTGGACCCAGTTCTTTGCTTTATACCCTATCAAGCAGTAATTGCCTTTCAGCTGCTCTCACATTTGCCGGCCTACCAACTACTGCCAACAAAAAGCCCACCTAAACATTCAAATGCTCCACTGAAATCGAATACAGGGAAAGACTGAAAACGTGGAGAAGAGGGTCAGAGTGAAAGTGTGTGTGTTATCCAGTTATTATTTTTTAGGCCAGGATGCTCTTATTTCCTCCCACTCCCAGTTTTACGTTTTCTGCAGAGTCTCTTTCGCTAGGAATATTTCCTGTAATCTAATTACCATTCTAGAATTCACATGAACAGAAAAATTTGGGTTGCCTTGACATTTGGTATAATGAGATTTTGCCTGTATGTTGTGCCTATGACTTCTTAGTAAAACTAAGAACTTTTAAAAGCATCTAACTTTAAAAGGAAAAAATACTCATTAGTGAAAATTATTTTGGATTTAGTTTGGATAAAATTTACGTTTTCAAATATGCTTTTAAACATTCTTAAAATTTTGGACACGTTAACACACTGGGCATACCTTACTAGACAAACTTCATGGAATTGACAGCAAAGGTGTGGAGAACTCTAGTTGTCATTTACAACTTTGTGAAACCTCAGTTCGCAATATATTTATGTTACCTAATGTTGCAGCTGCAGTTGCTTGAGTTTCTGGGACCACCTCTCTACCCTGTGTACATAACAAATCAAAAATGCCTTATCATCTTTGGCTTTCCCATTCACCTATGGCTGCCGTTAGTATGGCTTTGTTTTGGGAAAATTTTGTACACAAGTATGAACAATTTTCCTCATATATATTCAGATATGCCTTAACTCTGCCAAATTGAACACTAGATCCAGTTGAATACATGATCTACTTATATCATTTTTTAAATTCATTTTTAAAATATTCACTTCTACCCCTTGGCACCCTTAATAAATTGTGTAGCTTTTTTTTTCTTGAGGAAAAGAGAAACTTTATTTGTCTAACATCTTTTATTTAAATGGATTATTCAAGTAGCAGTTCTCAAAAATAAAAGTGTTATTTTTTTTCTTTTCACAAAAGCATTAAAAAATAAATTGACGATCTTGGTAATAGGTGTCAGATTATTGGGAGATCAGAAATAGAGATAAAAGTTTTATTTAGATTTAGGTTCTGCCTATGAGCTATTTGATGTAAAGCAAATAGATTTAGTTTTCAACATGACTCTTTGACCTGTAAGAAAAATAAAGTTACTTTTTACATTCTGGAATGTATATTTTTCTTCAATAAAGAAACCTAATTGACATAGTTTAATCTAGTGTTTTCCAAATATATTTTACCATGTAATCTTAGATTTAAAATGCCGGTAGTAAGGAACACACTTTGGGAAACATTGATAGAAAGCAAACTCTTTGATAAATTATTATCTTTTTTAGAAGTGGGGTAAAATTATGCAATAAATCTTAGTAGGAATCTGGCATGGAGTTTTTTATCTAGAAAATTTACTCTGGTCTCTTGGGATAATAAAAAGAATATTTGATTAAAAAATTAACTGTCTTTTAAGAAAAATCCTATTTAATTAAAAAAAAATAACTCCTTTTGTGTTCTCAGGTTTTTCAATTAGCCTGTCTTTGAGCACATGCTATTAAATAGATTTATGGTGCATGCACTTGGCTTATGTTAAAGCATCAACTTGTGAAGTCTTATCTAGGTACCATAGGGCAAGATACTTTAAATAGAAGGACTTTCCAGAGAAAATGTCTTCTACAGTCCCTGAAATTCCCATTTAGTCATTGAAAGTAGTGTGTGCTTGGGCTGATCTTAAGGAAGCTGTCCTTTTCAATGGAAGAGAACCTATAAATTCATCAGGGATGATAATAGACTAGAGATTAAAATCAACTCCTGAACTCAGTGTTTTGACCAGATAATAAGGTTTGTTGCTCAGAAAGAGTCTAGGCCCTCTTGACTTCATTTTTTCGCCTAAAACATGGAGATAATAGTGCCTCCCTCTCAGGATATGGGAAAGATTATGAAGGATAGTTTTAAGGTACTTTGCACAGGGCCTGGCACATTGTAAGTACTCCATAGGAGTTGCAGGTCTTGATGAGATGATAGATGTTTAACAGTGGGCTGTAGGTATTGGCAGTAGCTCGTCTGAGAGAGTTGTCTGAAAATGTAGTTTTGGTTAAATAACAATGCCATTTTTGTTTCTCTTGGTTAAATTTTGTGTGTTAAAGTGCGTGGGTGTGCTGTTAGATGAACTGGGGACGTGTAGGACATTGTCGAAGTTGGCAGAGTGGGCTGCTACCTCTTTTTCTGCTATGACCACCTCTACTGTAATGCTTCCCCTCTCATCTCTTTATCTCGTTTTCTGAAAATTGGAGGGAAGTGTCAAGGAACCCAAAGTAGAGAAATCATTTAGATTCTTTTTTTCATACTTACCTAAAATCTTCTATGCAGATGTTTTCCAATATGTAAATTTACCTAGTTTATTTTTCAGTTTTAGAAGGAAGTACTGCTTCCATTTAGCTTACAAAAATTTTATTTTCAGGGGCTGGCCTGGTGGTGCAGTGGTTAAATTCACACCCTCCACTTAGGCGGCCTGGGGTTCACGGGTTCGGATCCCAGGCATGGACCTATGCACTGCTTACCAAGCCGTGCTGTGGCGGCGTCCCACATATAAAGTAGAGGAAGATGGGTGCAGATGTTAGCCCAGGGCCAGTCTTCCTCAGCAAAAAGAGGAGGATTGACAACAGATGTTAGCACAGGGCTAATCTTCCTCACCAAAAAAAAAAAAAAATTATTTTCAGTGTCTTTTGTCCAGAATATTTAAAATGTTTAACTATAAAGATTAAATGTAAAGTGCTTTTTTATACTATGCTTCAGTATTTTGAGGGAATTTAAAAACTTCAGTGTTCTTAAAATTGAAAATAAATCTTAAAGACCTAACTTTATTAATATTAAGTTTCTAATAACATAAGCTTACTTGTACATTTCTCATTTAAAACTTATATTTAAAAAGTTTAGATGGAAATAAGGAGGCATTTTGACTAAACATTTTATAATACATCTAAGTGAAATTCTCCTCCCATACTTTTCCCTTCTCTTCCTTTCCCTCTGCCTATCAGCTGGGCCAAACCTCTTCACATTTCTTTTTTTTTTTTTGCTGGGGAGGATTTGCCCTGAGCTAACATCTGTTGCCAGTCTTCCTCCTTTTATTTTTTTCCCCTCCCCAAAGATCCAGTGCATAGTTGTATATTCTAGTTGTAAGTCCTTCTCTGTGGGCTGCCACCACAGCACAGCTACTGACAGACAACTGGTGTGGTTCCACCACCGGGAGCTGAACCCAGGCCACTGAAGTGGCAAGCGCTGAACTTGAACCGCTAGGCCATCAGGGCTGGCTCTGTCTATCCACTTTCATAGACTGATTTTTTACTCTTTTTTTTACATAGCCTAGATTTTTCTTGCCTTTGTTAATTTAAAGATTACTTTTAAATTCTACCTGAATTTATTTCTAAATATATATATGTGTGTGTATATTTATACACACACATATATATATTTTGTAGTGTATCTTCATGGGTTACTGAGGTGTGCAGAACTGTTTGCCTTTGTGCTAAATGACTCCAAGTTGCTATGCTTTGTGAATTATGCTTTGGTGAGTCTGTATTCTCCGTGCTTTAAGCAGCTAGTCAGTAATCTTGCTGCTTTTAATGTGCCTGCTTCTAGTACTATTCTGTATCTCTTTATCTCCCAGCTTTTATTTGCTGCATTTAATCTGCTGTGGTCCAGAAAAAAAGATACCTATTGATAGATTTTAGAATAAGATCCTAAAATTATGTATTTATAATTACTATATATAATAGTATGAATATGATCTGTGGGGATCTTTTATGAATGAAGTACATAAACTTTAGTACTTGGAACTGTATCAGTTCTTTTGACTGCTGAGAGCCCTGTTTTGCTTATTTTCCAGTTCTCAGTTATGTTCTGAATAGCTGAGGCTACTGGTAAGTGACTTCTGGTTAAGTGGGCTACATTAATCTTGCAGCCAGACAAGTCAGATACTAAGTTTCCGTTACTCGCATCCGATTAAAATGTGAGAGGCCTCTGTATTTGGGCAGCCACAGGAGCTCCCCTTTCTTCCTCAGTGCTATTTCAATGAATTTCCTTTCTCTACCATTTCTCTCTTGCATGCTTCTCTTTATCTTTAAATTGGGGAGATTGATGTCCTTGAGAAAGAGAGGGAGAATGAGCTTGGAAGTACTTGTGGAATTGTATTACCTCTCCCCTTTCCTTAATATACATTTATGTACTTACATTTTCTCCTGCTGCCCTGGTGTTGATAGAGTAAATAATCCACACAGCGATTCTCTGATCCACCTCAATTTGGTATTTGCCCTTAGCTTTACCTTTCTATGTATCTCTTAGCCCACAGTGCTCATCCTCTCCCCCTCACCCCCACAGTCCCACATTCTTTTAGCTCTCTTGCCCCAGGCCTTCAGAGTCTTTACCAGTAGCCTGGAATTGGGTGTGTATGTGAGGGGGAGTCTTCCCCACTAAGAACTAGATATGGGGTGGAGGGGCAGGGGGATCCCTCATCTCATTGTGAAGTTGCATCAGAGTAGGAGTTTGAGAGAGGAAAGAGGAGCGTGTTCAGATATCTCAAATTGGAACTCGGAGAACATTTTCCTCATTGAGAATTGATAAAAAGAGCGTTTGGATTCTGTATAACATGATATATATGGCAAAATGGATTCAGAATTCTAAACACCCAAGGAAACTTTTGCTTACAGAGCGTGTCTAATGTATAATTGGTAGCCTATTGTTAAGGGATAGAATTCATTTCCTTATGACAAGCTTTTTTATAACCGTATTTTTTGTACTTTACACATGGTCAGTTGTATTTTTCCCCCATTTTTTCTACTAGGAATTTCCATTTTTTACCTTGACGGCGTTTCCCCCTGGATTTCTTGTGCACGTTGGGGGTGTTGTTAGTGCGCGCTCTGTGAAGCTTTTGGATCGTATCCACAATCCCGGTATGTTCTTTAAAAGTTTGTTTTCCATGTTTCATTTACTTGAATTGCGATCATTAAAATTGATTTTCATAATGTTTTTTTAAGCGAAATCTGTCTGAAAAGGGAAATGAAAAAGAAAGTATAAACTGGCACATGTTGCTTTAAAATATTTGCAGTATTCTTAATTAAAAATAGACTGAGTAGAAGTAGATTTTAGTCACTTTTTTATATAAAACAAACAAATCTTGATTCATTTTTGGCCAAGGTATTACTTGAAAGGATCCTTAAGTAACTTTTATGTTACTTTGACCCAGGAAGATAACAAATTTTATAATTTGACCATTGTGGCCATTAATTTAAGATAAGTTAATTCGTTTCATTAGCAATAACTGTTTATAGATTATTTGCATAATTTCCTTATTCCTAAAAGAAGTATTCTTTTAAAACGTAGTTGTAAACATTGTGTAGAATATCAAAGAATTTAAAAAGAAAAGTAACTACTGTCTCTGGTTCCTCGGTTTCTTTTATGTAGCTATGTGTTCTATATATGTGAACAAGTAAGAATAGTAGCTTACTTCTTTAAAGCATGGGGCCATGATTGTAAAACAGGAAAGGCATCAAAGTCCTAGTAATTTCAGGATTAGAAATGCTTTGGTGACTTTTCTAAATCTAAAATAGTGTGCTAAGTGTAGTAAGAACTTTCCGTATGGAATGTGCTCTTGCATCTCTCACTGACTACATGCCCAGTAACTTGCTTGAGTCTCTTATTATGTTCATGACATACCTTGAACCTGAAGTTATATTAGTATTCCTATTTGGCATATATACATATATACATATATATACACACACACACGCATATGTAGTTTTGAAAATTTTAAATTGTCATTTCCAATAACCTCTTCCTGAAGCTTGGATTGACAGCTATAAAAAGAGTAAAATGCTTTGAAATTATTGTATGCAAAACATTGCAGGTAGTGATTTTGAGGATACAGAACATTACCATTAAAAAAAATTTTTTTTTAAATTTAATCTATGCCCTGTGGTTTGATGTCATTTGAGTTAATAATTACAGAAAAATGGAATGGAATTTTTTAGACCCTGAATGAGATTTCAGAAAAGCAATACTAGCTAGGATTATTTAACTAAAGCTGAGCAAATACATCTTTTATGCATCAGTCTTCTCTTTTTCTTCTCTGGTTTATTATTTTTTTTCCTTGTTCTTCATTTTTCTGGTCAATTTAAGATCCTTTCTTCATGTAGTATTTGTATATTCTGCAGTAGTTAAAGACAAATTTAGATTGATGTCAGTTTAATGTATTGAGACCTTGAAGGCTGTGCCAAGTTCCATGTCTTTGTGTTTAGGAACTTGAATTATTTGGAAAGTGCAAGGAAATACTGTGTTAAGATATCGGACATTAACTGTGTGACCCAAGGCAAGATACCTGTGTTTCTATGGACCGTTAGCTCAAATATTTTGATAGATGGCACCCACTGGTATAATAGCTCCAGAAGTGGTTTCAAGAATATATTCAGTTGTTGATGACGTCTTCTGTTTACTGAAAACATTTCGATTTTATTGTTGCTTCCATGTACTCTGAGTAAGCTGTAGAGTCTGGGAGAACAAGCGAAGGTTACTTAAATAAGTTTAGGTAGAGAGCTGTATTTAAAGTCACATTACTTTTTAAAGAAAAACTGCTTTTTGGGGTTTATCATATTGCCAGTTTATTCTAGCTGTGTAAGAAATGTAAAAATCCGGGCCCAGTGAAGAAAATAGGAATCCTTATTACAGAATACGTTTTGTGTATTGTAATTACCAGCTCATCCATTCTCTTGCTTTTCTCCCCTTTCAGAATTTTTTTCAATTCACATGTAGAAATTCTCAGTTACTAATGGACTATTTGCCAAAAGCTTATGGGCATATACATACAAATGCTTGTAATGGTATATAAGTGATATTTTAGTTTTGTTTTATTTTCACTTAAATAGAAATCAATTTATATATTCTAAAGGTTCTAATATTACATTATTTTGATATAAATATCATATTCTTGAGATTGTTTTATGTATGTATTGTGCATTAAAAGGGAACATTTTCTTTTAAGGACATTTTATTAATCTCCAAGCCCCTTAAAATTATTTATGAAAAAATTTTAATTTGTTGAAAGAAGCTGAACGTTAAAACAAAACAAAACTCTAGATTGGCATCTACCATAATGATGATGTATTGATTTTATGACACCGAGTTAACTCTGCTAAGAGAAACTTATGGATTGAGATGTGTGTGCTGATGTTAAAAGTGCTGTATTTGCACTTTTCAATGAATCCTGCAGCTATTTTTTGACTAGTGAATATGGGAAATTTTCATTTTACACTGAATGTAGAAGGAAGAACATCTAATTTTAAAACCACTACCACCTGCTAACTCTGGATTATTATTTTGGAGTTATTTGTTTTAGAACTTCCTTTTTTGTTAAATATTAAGCTAACAGGATCATACAACAAGGGAAAGAATGGGGTGGTTTTAAAAATCATGGTAATTTATCTTAAATAATAGACTTTAGTTAATGTTAGATTATGATAGCATGCTCCTCCTTTCCTTTCTATTTCTACTTCTTATTAACTCTGCTGTCTGTGTCTTTCCAGTTCCTGTCCAGTGGTGTTGTCAATTGTGTTCTTGTTTGTAGTGCTTTTTGTTTTTTTCCTACTCTTCTGCACCTAAAACTGATCTACTAATTTGCTGTTTTGAACTCAGCCTTTGTCGGAATTATGGGTAACACAAGATCTTACAAACTGCTAGACTGGAATAGTTTCAATTCAGGTATTTTAATGGTCATTCAGTACTACATATGCTGACAGAAATTATGGCAGCTCAGTGAAGTTTTTAGAAATTTTCTAGATTAAATAGGTTTAATGTCAATTCAGCTATACAGAGACGTTCTGCAATACATATTTTATAATTCTTGTAATTTCCACGGAAATGCAAATATAAAAATGTGTTAACTAAAGTGAATTAATCAAAACCACAGAAATACCATAAATTACAAATGGCTTTTGTTAGGTTATTAACTTTCAGAACAATAATTTTAAATAGTTTTGGACAGTTTTTTTATATCAAGTAAATGACATAGGCATTAGCTTTATGATTAAGGAAATATTAGTTGTTAAATATAAGTATTAAATGACTAGTTGATAATCTTAAAGTACGTTTAAACTTCAATTTAGATTTGAATATAATATATTTAGTGTTCTGTAAATACTATAGAAGTATAACTGTTAGCATTTTTGTTTACAGTTCTAGAAGTGTTTCAAAATTTGGTAAGTAAAAGCAGATTTTTGGGAGATTAACAGTTTTCGTAAGCTTTCCTCCTTCCCCTTCCACGTGAGAATATAATTTTTCTTTCTTAGTAATTTCATATGGATGTAGTTTGTAGCTTTTAAGGAAACTAAGATAACTTTTTAGCTGATGATGTGGTTTAGAGTCTAAGCCAATTTTTCTTTTCTGGTAAAAGCGTATTCTCTTAATAATATAAATGTTTAAATTTTTACATTATTTATATTTTAGAATTGAATTAAATAATAGAACCATATTGATTTAGTATTAGAAGCTGGTATTTTGCCTAAAGAACTTTTTCAGTTCTTTGTGTCAGAAAGTTTATCTGTTTACAACAAAACAAAAACAGAAACACCAAGAGGCTCAGCATTTTAGATAATATCTCATAATCTTTTCAATATTATAAACTTTTTTTGTTCTTAGGAGTCTAGGATGTAAGTTCTGATGTAACTAATGCACGTTTGACTATGAAGTAACTCACGTTCATCATGCAGATTTATCTGAATTCAGTCTAGTAAACACTCTCGTCAGGCCCAACCTTTGCAGATTTAGACTGACATCAATTGGCAAATCTTTAAGGAAATCCACCTCTATTTCCTATCCAAGTTTTTGCTAGCATGTATCACATTGATTAGTATTAAAATTAATCATTTTTAATGTAATGCTTTATACTTTGTTTTTAGTGAGAAATTGAAAATACCCTGCTGGATTCATTTAATGAACATAAGAATATATTTTTAAAACATAGGCAGATTAGTGTAGAGGGAAGAGAAAAGTCTAATTATATAAGAAAAGGACCTTGAGGGCAGATTGATCATTAATACTTGAAGGAGTTGAAACCTTGTGAGGGCGAAGATGTTTAGAGTGAGATGTGTGTTAGATGATAGAACAGTCTTGGAAAGTGGACAAGGCAAAAATTAAATCTTATAGACATAGTCAAGACTTTGTCCATGTAAGCAGAATCACAGAATTTGGCAAAGAGAAACATGGTTGAGGAAGCAGTGTATCTTGCCATCATTTAAAATAAAGTCAGGTAGTAAATGTATGAAAAAAAAAGGTGGATGTAAGTTACAGAATATTAAAAGAACATAAAAGATGACACTTTCAGTTTAATATTCTCATAGTTGTATGCTTTTCACTGAGGTATTAGAATCTTTCTGGTAATAGTTGGTACATATTCAGAAATCAGGCTGATTTTGATATTAGTTTAGGAAAAATAACTGATAATTCTGAAAAAAATGTGATATATTTGGTAAATATATTCAAATCATTTATGTATCTTCTCTGTAATTAGGGAATATTGAGCCATTGCTGTCCTGTATTATCATGGAAAAATCAATAATTGACCACATCAGTAAGAAAAATAATTGTTGATATTAGTGTTTATGAACGCTAGAAATTATTCATCCATACTGTATTTCCTAGATTCTCTGACACTATGTATTATATGATGTATCATCAATTTAATAGTAGCCTTCCAAGAGAAAAGAGCAAGAAACGTTACCATATTAAATATACTTATTAATTATTAGACATTCTTATTTCAGAAACATTAAGTGTGTAAAGGTAGAAAAACATTTTATATCACAATAATATTTCATGAAATACGATATTTCATGTGTTTATTAGAATTTATTTTGTGCCATGCAGTTTGCTGGATAATAAGTGTGCAAAGATGCCAGTCCCTCTGTTTTCACAAAGCTCATATTCTGAGAGGATAGAAAAATATGTAAATGGTTTGCTGTGTGGGATGGTGTGATACAAGACACAGAGTTAAAGAGGAAGGCTTGGTTAACTCTATGTGGCAGGGACGCTTATAGAGGTGGTAATTCTTGAGCTACATTTTGAAGGATGTGTAGGATTTATATTTCAGGCTGTGTATTTGGAGCCATATTAATACATCCTTTGAATGTAGTTCTGAAACTTCTAGCACTTGTAAAACAATATCCTAGCCAGTTACTTCATACTTAAGTTGTTTGCCTTTGACTACAAAATGTCTTGGTTAGTTTAGCTTTTTTTTCCTGTCCCCTTTTCTCCTGTTTTGCTGTCTTAGTATGTGTTAACTACAGTGATAGAGAATATTTTTATAGAGCAGGAAGAAGGGAACTCAATATCTGAGAATTTATTTAAAAATTATTACCTTTTCTTATCTTCTTAGGTTTCAGGCCTTGTAACAGACTTTATGAAAGACAAGATGAATCTTGCTGCTAGGAAGATGGATGCAGTGTTTCAAATATTGTGTGTGACTTGGCAGGCACAGAGGGTGCATAGGAATAAGACAGGTAGCCCATTGTCACATTTGCATTAGATCATTGACTATAGGATGGAGAATGGATTCAAAGGCAGTAAGACTAGAGACAGGGAGACTGGTTAGGAGACTGCAGTAGTCCTGGCCGTATAAGTGACCTAGGATTTGGTGGTGATAGGAGAGCTCAAGTTTATAGAGCACTCTATGTGCCAGGCGCTTTTCTAAGTGCTGTATGGTAGTAGGTCATTTAATCCTCAGAACACAACTCAGAGGTAGGCACTGTTCCTATTTTGTAGGTGAGCAAAATGAAACAGCAATTTTCTCAAGGTGAATAGAAAGTGACTGAGCCAAATTTGAATCTTTCTACTGTGGCTTCAGGGCTTACACTCTTAACCATAAATTTACAAAATATTTAGAATGTAAAATCAGCAGGACTTGGTAATTACTAGAATGTGGTGAGTGAAACAGGCTCTTGGCAACTTTCAGCTTAGAGAGAGAAAAAGATCATGATTATTCCACATATCTACAAGTCTGAAATCCCAGTGAGCAATTGAGTCCTGTCTTTTGGAAACTCACGTCTATTTAAAAGTTGAATTGTAAAAAATATTTTAAGAGTAAATTTTAATAATCCTAGCTCGTTGTTTCTCAAATGGCTATGATCTTTTTTTCCCCCTGAGTTTACCACTAAAAGTATTTCTCAATAGCTCACACATATAATTTTTTAATTAGTAATAGTCTCAGTGTAGTTGAGGAAAATTTGTTATTCTTTCTTTGTATAGGATGGTTGTCAGCTTAGATATTTTTTTCAGGAAGTGGCGAGGGGAACTATACAGTAGTTATATAATGTGGTTTGAAAAGTAGTAGTTTGAAATAGCTTCCAAACTTAGACAATATTTTTAGGCGTGAATGTTTTAAGTCCTGAGTTAGTAAAACAGGTTGTTTAAAACTGGGTACCTTTTCTTTTGATTTCGAGAGTATTTTAAAAAGTTTTTTTTTGTGTTTTAGACAGATTGTAGATTTTAGGGCATATTTATACTTAAGATTTTCTCAATCTTATAATAAACTTTTGCTAATGATAAACCAAGCTTTAGATTAGTGGTCTGAATTTAGAAAATGTTATTCTTTTTTGTTAGTCATCAGAATTACAGTCATTTAGAAAATTCACCTTATTTTGGGGGCAAAAATTAATAGTTAAAACCTATAAAAATAAGTATAATTATTACTATAAAAATATTTAATTTTAACAAAATGTGAGTTAGCTGATGTGTAAAGAAATATTTATAGAATATACATATCAATCTGAACATCCAAGTTTCTGTTTTTTCAGTTTTAAGTAAAAACCTTTTATCAGTGGATGTTCGTGGAGTGCCTGCCTTGTGCTGAGCACAGTGTTGGGGACTGGGAACGCCACTGGTCAGCCAGGCAGACACCTGTTTACATATCCAGTCTAGACTATAGCTTATACTATTTTGCTGTGTGTGTGTATTAGTTAAATGGAGATAGGCTTCCTTGGAACTTGAATTCTACTGATGATCTCAGCAGTTCTTCTTTTTACTACATCTGAGAGATACTCATGAGGAGATGTGCAAAACTAAGCCTAAAGTACTTAAGCAGTTTTTGGTTTTCAGTATTTTAATAAGGTTTTCAGGAAGTAGATATATAGAATTGAGGAAGGCGTAAATGTAGCACGTATGATATGTGAGCTTTTCTTTATATAAAATATTACATGTAAATATAACATAATTTTCTCTCTATGTATAGTGTAACTGGATATTCATTATGATCTATTCTTTACTATCTTAAAAAAAAAGTCAGATATGTAATCTCCTTAATTGTGAAATTTCACATTTGTATATATATATGAAATGTAACTAGATATTCATTACGTTATTATAATGTAACATGTAAGTGTAATATATAATTTTCTCTCTGTAATATGACTGGTCTTCAGTTATATTATATATATATTTAAAGAGTAAAATTTCACAAATAGGGAGTGGATTGCATGTCTCACTTTTTTTTTTTTTTTTTTTTTTTTTACAAATAGTGAATACTCCAGTTTGGTCCAACATGGATTATATGCCAGCTACCATCCTAACATCCCAAATTACTATGTCTTGATGTTTGCTCTGAATTTGCATATCACTTCCTCTGTAATGCAACTCTTCTTCCTAGTCTGGTACTGAATCCCCACCCAATTTGAGGTTGTATACTCCCTTGAACCTGAACTCTCTGATTTCTATTTCATTGGGGGAAATTTATCTTCTTCAAAAGGTTGTTTGGGGTTGGTATTTGAGAATGTAGCTTTTTATGCTGTCCATTAACAAGATAGACTGTTATTGTATTAAAAACCTTTATTTGAGCCTACTTAAAACTTTCTCTCCTCTTGTTCATTTAAAAATTAGATTGGATAACTGTTCATTTCTTTTTTTTCTTTCACAGATTTAAAGATTCTCAAGGGCAGAGTTATTCTCTCCCAGAGCTATTTAAAAATAGAACTAAATTTAACACTTCAGGTAGTCACTGTTTCTTAGTTACAAGTGTGTGATTGCCTAAAATCTCAAAGGGATTAAGTTTTATAAAAGCGTATTATGTTGAATTGTTCACTTCTTTACTTTCCGAGATATAAACTATTACTGTCGTTTTAGGAATCTTTACTAGTTTCACATGCACTTCAGAAACAAAATAAAATGCTAGAAAGATGGCAAGATATCAAGCTATGGCCATGCTCTAGAAAAGTAACAGTAGTAAAATGAATTAATTGTGATGTCAACCCAAGTGTGCTGATATTACCCCTAAAAGAGGCATCAGTGGCGTACTGATACAGAGCTCAGTTCATGCCTATAGGTAAAAGGATTTATTAAAAGATTTGTGAGGGGTCGGCTCCGTGGCTTAGCGGTTAAGTGCATGCGCTCCGCTGCTGGCGGTCCGGGTTCGGATCCTGGGTGTGCACTGACGCACCGCTTCTCCGGCCATGCTGAGGCCGCATCCCACGTACAGCCACTAGAAGGATGTGCAACTATAACATACAACTATCTACTGGGGCTTTGGGGGGAAAAAATAAATTAAAAAAATAAATAAATAAAAAAAAAAGATTTGTGATATTATCTCTGAAGAGTTTTGACCCATAGAAGAAAAACATAAAATAGTCTGAAATATGATTGTATAATATATATAATTTGTGTAATATATATGAAATATAATTTGTATAATAAATAAATTGTAATATCTCCTGAAATGATATCTTTTTATAATTATAAATAATTCTATAGATCATTGGGAGGAGCATGGTATTTAAAGTGAAGATATTTTTTTTTTTTGACGTCTCTGAAATGTTTATTAATTGCCACCCTCACATCTCAGCTGTATAGCCTTCAAATGACTAAATGGTACCCAGTTTCATTTATGGCATGTACAGTTGCCATAAATTTTTAAGCTAGACTTTTTGTTTTGCCTTTTATATAAGTGTGGTAGATCCTCAATTTTGACTTTTGTAGGATGAATAAAATAATTCAAATTCACTAGTGTGTTTCCTATAAGATGTAGTTAGCAGTTTTTAAGCTTTAAAAATTCCATTATAGCGATTAAATACTGTGATATTTCTGAATTTTCATTTGTAATGAGTTAAGCTGAATCATAATTACTACTGGAATATTCTCTGGCTCATCTCTGGAATAAGTATAATATAGGCTTTGAAGACAAATTTAATTTTTCTTTAATATTAAATAAATTGTTAATCTTAACTAAACAACCCCTAAATTTAATAGCCAAAAAATTCATCCTTTGGCTTCGTGCTTACAGTTGTAGATGATTATTGTTAATCCAATTACTAGTTTGTGATCAAGTGCTCCCTACTGTATGCTTGCCTTGCTTTCACCTAGATCTAGGGCCATTACTTTCTGTAACCATTTCAGTGAGCTGCCATAGTTTTCAGTCTGTACTGTCACCTGATCCAAGCATGCGCCAAAATATCCACTGTTTCTGGCTCCTGTCTGCTGAATCTGCTTTGCAAAACCCTTTGTTCTTTGAGCTTTTGCTTTAGCCAAAAACCAAATTTAAGAAATTCCTCAGAGTGTGGATATATGCCATTTGCTTCCTTAGCTGCCATGTTATGTAACTCTTTAGCTCTATTAAACTTGTGAATACTTTATTAAATACAACGATGGCATCCCCATGTGCAGTTGTGTGGCTCGTGTGTCAAAATATAGGCTGCTTGTGAACTTGCCAGAAGAATATGAATGCTCCACTTGCGCTGCATTCAGCTTTTTGCTTTGTTTTTTTTTAAATCAGCCACTTACTCTTTCATAGTGTTTGGTTTAATTATCTGATTATTTTATGTGTTACACCAAGGTAAGTTTGATGTAAATAAACTTTGTATTCTATGTGGTTACATGTATCTCCTAGTAATTATTATTACATACCTTTCCATTTAGACATGCTGGCCATTTCTAAATAAATATATCTTGAGCTTAAGTAGCTTCCTCCATTTTTTATTAACTTAAAAAACAATGTTATGGATTACTTCCTGTAAAATTCATTTTAAAACAGAAAAGCTACCATGTATTACTTGTGGCACAGATGTAGGTAAAACTAATGTGAGAAAATCTATTTTTATAAAAACATAGTATACAATTATTTGCTTTAGCAAATAATATTTTAAACTTCCAGAATGGTTTAAAAAGTAAATAGCAGGTTTTACTAGTGCATTTAAGAAAAGTTAGACTTTTTATTTTATACAGTTTTTCAGGAAAGTATTTTCTAGACTGATATATATTTCTATTAATTATTTTTGATATCTCTTTTCAAAGAATCATAAATAATTTGATAGATTGAGCATCTACTTAAATAATAGTTTGTTTTATGGTATAAAATTCCCTGTTAGGAAAGGATGATATTAAATAGATATCCAAATTGGTCTGGAAACATGTATGTCTTAAAAGAGAGAATGGATTTGAAAGTGTATTTGTGCTGTTAATGTCTACATTTCAGTTAGGAATATGAATAAATTCTTTAACATAAGAGTATGTGCAAAATAGGGCCACTTAATTGTCTCACACATTTCTTAATTCATAATATTGATTGCTAACAACATATTGTAGTCTTTTCTATTTCTCTTCTTTTTTATCTCGTACTTTGATCTTTTCCTCAGTTTCCTGGAGTCTGCATTTCTTTCTTTTCTTCTGAAAGAAAGCTTTAGGGTAGCTCTGTCTTGGATCCAAAACTTAATTCAAGAACTGGCTGGCGTCATTTGTAGTTCTGGCTTTTATCTCCTCCTCATTTCTCCCTTTTGCTGATCTCCTCCCTGTGGAGGAAACAAAATTACATCATAGGAATGTGAGCTATAACAAGCCTTTTAACTTGTCTTTATTTTGCTGTCTTCAGTATTTTACTAGTGAGTATAATTCTACTTATTCTACTTATTTTGGAAAACATATTTTGAAAGTGGATATATACTGAAATTCAAAAAAGGAAGTTTTTGGATTGTTTGATTTTCAGTTTTAATATTGCCTTTTATGTGGAAAATTTACAATAAGAGCTTAGCACCCTACTTAGAGTTAAGTTTTTTGTTTTTTTATCTCAAATTGTTCCCAAATGGAATTGGCCGCAAAAAGAAACAAATTAAGATATGCTGATTATAGACTGTTTCTGTTTTTAACATCTTTGCACATAAAAAGTTACTGTAATTTGCAGCTGCTGTTCACCAGTAGTTTGCAGCTAAATGCAAGTGATTAGGAAGTATGTGTGACAGATGCTCCATTTATAATGCTCCATTACAAGCACTACTGGACTCCTCTATGGTAGTAAAATACAATTCTGTGATTCTAAGACATTTTCTTAATTACAGAGCCATACATGGAGTTATAGTGTTCTATCTGAAATTTGTCCTTGTATACATTAACCAAAATATTTGTATTAATCTTTTAAATGTATTTACTTTCTTTATTTGAATTGGTTAGTCCCTTTATTTCTTGTCATTTTGCTTTAGGACCCACATTTTTTTTAGAAGGATGGCTACAGATGGCTTTCTCTTTTTTAACATCAGCAAATATTTGCCTTGGAAAGAACCCAGAATATAGTGGGTTATAAAAAAGAGATAGCAGGAAATGAAATCAGAACTTAAATTAAGTTTGTGAATATGAGTCATAAAGTGTTCACTCAGTGAAGTGAGACATAGGATATCCTCTCAGTTTAAGATAGAATCTGGAAACTCGGGGTCTACATTTTAAGTTGTATCTAATAAAATACATCCCTATTGATGTCCCTTAAAGTAATAGAGCAAATAGAACTAGGTGATTTATTTTCTAGCAATCAAGTTTAAAATGTTAAACTTTTTGAGAAGTAGCATTAAATTAAAATGTTAATAAGCTTTTTGAGAAGTAGCATTTTAAAGATGTGAAGTTTTCAAGTTTGTTGTAGAACAGTACTTCTTTGCCTTCCAGAGTATGTTTATTTTAAACATTTCTTGCTCATATAGATAATGTGCTATTGAGTAGTGAACTGATTTAAAATTTATTTTTCAGATGAACCAGAAACTCGAGATGCGTGGTGGGCAGAAATCAGACAAGAAATAAAGTCGCATGCTAAAGCTTTAGGCTGTCATGCTGTAGTGGGCTACAGTGAATCAACTAGCATCTGGTAAATGATAACAACTTGATTTTCTAGATGCTGTACAGATTTACAGATTGTCAACTGAAAAAGGAAAAGCTTTATGCGAATATAGGGAAAAGAAAAAGTGGTCCACTTTACCACCGGTCCAGGAGCGTGGGTTTTAGAGTACATCAAACTGAGATTTATATGCCATTTTTGCCACTTAATTGCTGTGAAACCTTCGGAAAGCTGGTCTACTTCTCTGAGCCTCCATTTATACCTTGAAATGGAGATAATAACCACCTATCAATTAAGCTTATTGAGAGATTAAGTGAGAATATAATACTGACTCTGCTGACTCCTTCCTTTCGGATCTTTGGAACCCTTGATCTGTAAATGAACTGCCATGTGTCTTTAGTTTGTCTGTAAACTCTTTCTGCCTTTCTTTACTAATTGTAACTTAACTTTCTCCTGCCAACAAGTCATCCTTCATAACTGCCAAATTAGGAAGGGACTTCATACTCTTAGTTCTCAATTCTTTCTTTTCCTGCCTTTCATTTGAACAACCTCTCCTCCTTTAAAGTCCATGCCATTCCACAGTTCACCCTCCAAAACATTCTTCTGCCTTTCTTAATGACTTCTGTGCCATCTCCTCCAGTTAAACATGATCATCTCCCTTCTAACAGCCTGGCGTTGTACTTTCATTCTCAAGTCCTCTATCCTCACTTGACTTTTAATCATGTTTTGGACTTCATTATTGCTTGCAACTGTTCCTCTTTAAAAATTTGGAACTACAAAATTTCACTCTTGGAGCACAACTTAATATTTTTCTACCCATCCCATTTGCTTATTTACAATTACTTTGTTTTGACCCTTATCTTTTTTTAATTTTGAGGAAGATTGGCCCTGAGCCAACATCTGTTGCTGATCTTCCTCCTTTTTTCCTTTTTTTCCTCCCCAAAGCTCCAGTAGATAGTTGTATGTCATAGTTGTACATCCTTCTTGTTGCTCTATGTGGAACGCTGCCTCAGTGTGGCTTGATGAGCGGTGCATGGGTCCACGCCCAGGATCCAAACCGGCGAACCCTGGGCCGCTGAAGCAGAGCATGCAAACTTAACTGCTATGCCATCGGGCAGGCCCCTTGATCCTTATCTTAACAAAGAGTTTTCCTAGTTTCTTACTTGGGTTCTGACTTTACTTGCTGTCTGCCATCCTTGAACCCTACTTTCAGCTCCTTCAAAAGTTTATAATAGACATCATCTAGAAATTGTTTGACTTTCTGCTATCTTCTTTTCCCACCTTCTATTCTTGGATAATTCTTACTGCCAGCTATTACATGGATAATTCTCTTGTGCTTGTGGTGATCATTATTGTTAGAGAAAAATGATTGGACTGTAGTAAATGTGGGAATTACAGAGCCATGCTATTTCATTTTCCGAGGGCCCTTTGTTTCCTTTGCAGACCATGTATTATACTCTTGAACTGTTCTATTCTCATTGTAGCTGTTCTGCTCTTGTTAAAACTACTAACTTTGTTGTGCTTATCCTCAGTGGATAGTCTTGCCTCATTCATGGATTTAGTGTCATACACTTTCGGGTCCTAGGGATATAGGCCATCAGATTCACATTCTACTGGAGAATTATGACAAGTATAATACATTTTATGATAGAGATATCCCAGGATGTTTTGGGATCCCAGAGGGTTGGAGGTTAGAACTAAGATTGGAATAAAGTGTTAATGAAATAACTGAAGCTTGAACTGAATCTCAGGGGATGAGTGTGAATTACATAAATGAAGAGAAGAGGCATAGGGAGAGTGTTCAAGGCTAAAAGAATAGCATGTGGAGAAGCCAGAGGTGTAGATTCAGTGTGGCTGGAGATGGATCGCAGATGCAGGAGTCTGCAGAAATGAATCCAATTAATTTACTTAGAAGTTTATCTGACACAAACTCCTTTTTTTCTTCTAGACCTCAAAAAATCATTGTATTTAAGTCCCATCTTCGCTAATTTTTTCTGTTCTAACCCATCCTACTTACTGTCATGGGATTAAACTCCTAGAAATGCACTTCTGCTCTCATAGCCCCTTGATTCCGTGGCTTTGGTGGCTCCCTGTTATTCCTTCTGACATTCTCAGTGCCCACTTTACATTTGAAGCCTGGCCTCTCTTGACTCAATTACAGATCAAGTGACCATTTCTTTCATGCCCTCTTAGGCTTCTGGTCCGTTTACACTTTGTTTCCAGTGTTTCATCCCCAGGCTGCTACTTTTCTCATTTGCTTTGGGTAATCTCCTTCAATAATTGTGTTGATTGTTTAATTTTTTGGCTTTCAAATTGAGTGATATGTTATAAAGAGTTTCAAAGAATTCTTTTGAAAATCAGTTTTTATCATACATGTAATGGTGTAGTTTAAGCTCCATTTAGTATATTTTGGATATTATTTGTTTCAGATACCTTTTTATTATTGTCTAAGCTATAGCAATATAGATATTTACAGTTGTGCTTTTAGAATAATTTTAATAAAATTTAATATGCATTTAAAGAGTATTTTAATACAGTTTAATGGGTTATTGCTGGATTTATCAATATAGTTTGTACCTACTTTTATTTTGAAACATTCCAGTCTTTATCACCTTTACCATATTTTAGAGGAATCTATTGTCGTGAATGTTATACTTTATCTTTTACAATTTTTAAGTAATAAAGAATTGTTACCCTCCACATTTTAATAACATTATATTACTTCTATTTTCTATCCTAGGTTTAGGAGGTAATCCTGTGATATTATTAATATTTAATAGAGTCCAACTTGAATTTAAATTGTCACCCTTGTAATCACTTTGATATTTAACGTTTTCCAAAGTTAGAGTGCCTGAAATTGTTTACTTGTTTATGTGTTTTTCTTTTATAGTGAAGAGGTCTGTATTTTATCTGCATCCGGCACGGCAGCTGTACTGAACCCTAGATTTCTGCAGGATGGCACCGTGGAGGGCTGTTTGGAACAGAGGTTGTCATGGCAGCTGGCTTATTTTCCATAAGAGCAGAGAAGGGAGAGGTTGACTTTTTTTCTCTCAGAGCCGGGAAAGTTCTCTATGAGGGTGGATTACAGAGGCAGGGTAGAAATCAGGACTAGGCACTTTATTGATTTTTACCTGACCCATAGCAACAGAGAAGTATTGGGTTCTGCACTATAAGACACACATTTTTACTTCTAGTATCTTGATAAGTGACATGTATGACTACCAATAGAAGAATTTCAAGTATACATTTTTTGTTTGTTACACTATAGGAATAATTTATTTGATTTTTCTCTTACTTTTGTTTCCTTTTGTCGTACCTCCAAAACAGAAAAAGTTCATGGAACAGTTTTCATAAAGAAAATTCTTAATTTATAAGACAAACCCTATATTGTACCAAAATTATATATAAAAGCTTCATGAAAGTGAAGTATAACTTTAATATATGAGAAAGAGAAAGTGAAAGCAGTAGGTAAAATGAGGTTACTTTTTGACTTGATTATTGGTCCCTTTAATCTGTTAGCTTCCATAAACGTCAAAAATACTTTCCATAAACAGATGAAATTATCAAACATGTACACAGAAAACTATTAGTTTGGTACTGGAGTCTACCCAGATGGTATAAATTTTAATTACTCTTACTCTACAGTATGCATGTTTGTTTTTTTTTCGCAGTGTTAATATATTAGTATATATTAAGAAAGCAAAAAAATTCTGTATGTGATCAAATTTAGTATAAATTTGCAAATCTGTATGTAACAAAGAAAGATATTCTAGCTCTGGTAGGCACACAGAAGACCTTGGTAAGTTTCTTCTTTTGTCAATATTAAAAATGGATTTTGACCATAATATATTGCAGAGCATTAAAAAGTCATCATAAATAGGAAAGTGAAGGTAGGACATTTTCAAGTATATTAAACAACTGGAGTGTTCTGTTGAGAAACCTGACTTTGCCAGTGTGTTGACCCAGTGTTGTAATACAGTTCTTACACATGTCAGTAGGTTTCATTCTTGAGTAGATAGAAATGACTTTTCCCATGCAGCTTAGTTATTTCAGTACTGTGGGTTGAATGGATACAGTGAATTCCCTTATATGGCAGTCCGATGCAACAGGTACCATCCCTATTTGTAATAGAGGAAAATGTCTTTTTTTCTGCTATAAAATTATTAGTGCTTACTAGAGAAAATTTGAAAAATACAGGAGAGTAAAAGGAAGAAAAAATTCCTTATGATCTCACTATTCAGAGACAATCCCCTTTTGTACATTTCATATTTCAAATGCTTTCATAAATTTTAATACTTTTATATTTTATGCCTTATGATGTTGCACCACTTATGTTCAAATTTGTGTGAGGTGTTTAGTTAAAAATTGCCCCAGTTTTCATTTTTTTGTGCTCCCTTGTAACACATGGGCTGTGGATTCATACAAACTGGCATTAAAATCTGAGGTCTGCTGCTTAGTACTTAGTGTGACTGAGCAAGTTATTTAGTATCTCATGTTGGTTTCAGGTCAGGTGGAACTAGTGTTTGTTGCTGTCTGCTGGGCATTATATTGGGGTGTGTGTGTGTTAAGCTATAGTTTTCTTACTTAATCTTCAAAAAGAACCCTATAAAATTGTTATTCCGGTTTTATAGAGGCAGCTCTGAGAGGTTAAATAACTTGCTCAGGGTCACACGGCTCTACTCAGATGTCTGATTTCCCTGTTTCTTCTAATGTACCAGAATGCCATCTCAATAATAAAAGAATAATATTTGGGAGTAATTTAATTTGACTTAGAGGGTTATTGTGAAAATTCAGTGAAATAATGTATACAAAGAATCTGCAAAAAGCCTGACTCCTAGTAGATATAGTATGAGTATCCTTTCTCCTCTTTAATTTGACTACTTGCCACGTTTCCACTTCTAAAGGGTTGCTTTAGATTAGAGAGAGCTGAGAACCCACATCTTCCAGAGCACTAGGAGATGTGGCTGTGTGAAAGTCTGGAATTCCCTCTGTTTCCATTCCTCTTCTCCCAATTTCCTGAGATTTAAATGAGTGAAAAAATACTTAATCATTCTAAAATGAATTCATAAACAGCATATTGCAACAAACATTTTACAGTGAATGGGATGGTTGTGGGTTGTTCATTTGTGGTTTAATTATGATATGTATGTCGTTTATGAAACACAGGTGTTTTGGTTTCTAAGAAATATTAAAACAGTCACTGGAAATTAGAAACTTTGGAGTATGCCTATATTTGACTTACTTTTTGTTCTTCTTAAAGGATTTGTTTTTAACAGTGAATTTTTTTCAAATTGTTAGTTTGGTTAAAAATTTTTTTTATGGGAATTTTTTTTGTGATTATGTTTGTGTTATATTTGTCAGACAGTAGGAAAATGTCACCCTTATTCTCTAACCATTTGTTTTTATGTTGTACCCCAAAGAAAAAACTTTGGGATAGTAGTGGTTTTTATCAGGTGCTAAGTCATCAAACATGAATTGGTGCAAGATGACTTGCTACTTGTGGAAGCCTTTCTCTCATGGGAAAGTATATGGTTCTGATTTCATGGTCATTGGTAATTCTTATCAGTCATAGTGATACTCTTACAACCCGCTGTGGTAGAAGTTGTGGTGTAATTTGTACACAAGTACTGTATATATAATAGATTTTTTTAAGAAATACGTAGACTTTTCAATAATGCCTTATTTTTTTCTTAATGTAATCACATAGGCTAGAAGAAAATTTGCCTGCGGGCTGTGGATTTTGCCATATACCATATGATGAACTGAATATGCCATTCCCAGCTCATCTCACATATTGCTATAACTGCAGGAAACAAAAAGTTCCTGACGTTCTCTTTACAACTATAGACCTCCCGACAGATGCAACAGTTATTGGAAAAGGTTGTCTTATTCAAGCAAGGTATGTTTGTGAAAACAGTATTTGGAATCCCTGGACGAGAATAGGGTTTGGAATCAAATAGACCTATTTTCAAACATCTGCTGTACTGTTTCCTACCTGTGTGATCCTGGGCAGGCTGGGCAATTCTAGCCGAACCTTGTATTTTATTGTATGGAAAATTGGGAGGAAAAATACCCTCTTTATGAAACTTAAGTAAGTTTATATGCAAAGGCAGGTTTAAACATTTAAATTCTGTACAAATGTTTATTATTATGAGGATTATTAATTAACCTTGCAGGCTATGGATGTGACTCAGTATGCTTTAATGACATTAAACATGTAAAACATTTTGGAAATTGACTTTTCTCTCTTTTAAAGAGCAGTGCTGTGTAGTGTTTCTTTTACTGCTTCACTTAGCTGTTGAGTTCCTTTTAAAATGTACTGGAGTAGGAAGTGCTACATTGTGGTAGGCATACAGGAAACAGCTGTGGCTGTCTAGGTCGCTAACCACTGCCAGGTACCAAAACCACTGAGCATTTCTGTCCTCATCTTGCTTGACATCTCAGCAGTAGTCACACAGTTAATCATTTTCTCCTTCTTGAAACTCCTTTGACTTCACAATGCCACACTTTCTGCTTTTTCTTACCTTCATGTATAGTCTTCATTCTCCTTGTTGATTCCTCTTCATTTCTTGATCCTTGAGAGCCATGGATCTGGACCCTCTTCTCAAAGCTCTCTCTGTAGTTGAGCTCATCAACTCCTATAGGTCTATGTGCTCTTTATATGTCTATGACTCCCAGATTTATAACTCTAGTCCAGAATCGCTTCTGAGCTTCAGACTCATATACTTACCTGTCTACTTCACATCCCATTTTGAGGTGTCATAGGCATCTCATACTTGTTCCAAATTGAACTGCTGATTTTCTCCACTTCTTTCGTATTAGCCTTCTGTTTTTCTTATTGATGTCTTGATAGTGTATAAGATTGTGAAATTTTGGTTGTACATTATTGTTCGTCAGTAACCATATAAATGCGTCCCTTCACCCGTTGTGCCCACCCCCCAACCCCCTTGCCTTTGGTAACCACCATATAGTTCTCTCTGTCTGTGTGTTGGTTTATATTCCACATATGAGTGAAATCATGTGGTGTTTGTCTTTCTCTGTCTGGCTTATTTCACTTAACATAATACCCTCCAGGTCTATCCATGTTGTTGCAAATGGGATGATTTTGTCTTTTTTTTTTTTCTTTTTTTTTTTTTTTTGAGGAACATAGGCCCTGAGCTAACATCTGCCAATCCTCCTCTTTTTGCTGAGGAAGACTGGCCCTGGGCTAACATCCATGCCCATCTTCCTCCACTTTATGTGTGACGCTGCCGCAGCATGGCTTGCCGAGTGGTGCATTGGTGCATGCCTGGGATCCAAACCGGCGAACCCCGGGCCGCCGCAGCAGAGTGCACGCACTTAACCACTTGCGCCACCGGGCTGGCCCCGATTTTGTCTTTTTTTATTAGCCTTCTCTATTTAATAAACGATACCTTGCTATATCCAGGTCTTCATGCCAAATATGGTATTCTTTGACACTGTCCTCTTTCCTAACCTCCTCATGTGAAATTTATTAAAAGTCATGTTGAGTTTTCTTATAAAATATATTTCTAATCCATTTACTTATGCTTTCATTTCCTCTTGCATCTTAGACCTTCTGTTTGGGATTGTTTTTCTTTTGCCTGAGGTATATCATTTAGTATTTCTTTTGGTGGGTCTGCTGGTGGTGAACTATTTTTTGCTTGTCTTAAAATGTGTTTATTTTATCTTTAAAAACTATTTTGGGCTGGCATTTATTTTCTTTCAGCACGTTGAAGATACCCTTCCACTGCCTTCTGCGTTTCATTGCTACTGTTGAAAAATAACCTATTAGACCAACTGTTGTTCCTTTGAAGGTAGCGTATTTTTTTCCTTAGGCTGTGTGTGAGCTATTCTATTTGTCTTTGGTTTTCTGCAGTTTCCTTATCATATTAAGTATGGAGTTCTCTTTATCCTAATTCTTATACATTGGGCTTCTGGAATCTGTAGATTGGTGTCTTTTATGTGTTTTAGAAAATTTTTAGATATTAGTTCTCCTGTGTTTCATCTCTTCTCTCTTCTTGATGATCCAATTTAAAATATGTTAGACTTTCTCACTGTCTTCTCCGTGTCTGTTGCTCTCTTGTCTATATTTTCTATCTTTTTGTTTCTCTATGCTATATTTTGGATACTTTCTTAGCTATCTTTCAATTCTCTAATTCTCTCTTCAGTTATCTCGAGTATGCTATTAAGCTTAATAATTGAGGTTTTTAATTTTTGTTGATCAGTTTTTTATTTCTAGAATTTTTATTTTATTCTTTTTCAAATCTGATATTACTTATTATAGTTCGTGACTGATTCTGTAACTGATAATTTTAATATCTGAAATCTCTTTGTTTTCTGTTGTTCCTGCTGGTTATTGTTCATCGTGTTTTGTCTCCTTTGACTGTGATAGGTTCACAGGAAGTCGCAAAAATGGTACAAAGAGTGCCAGGTACCCTTCACCCAGCTACCCCTGTTGGTGACATCTTACACAGCTGTAGTAGAGTATCAACTAGGAAATTGACATTGGTATAATACTGTTAACTATACTATAGACTTCATTCAGTTTTTACAATTTTTTAAACTTGCATTGATTTCTGTATTTGTGTGTATATGTATAGTTCTATGTAATTTTATCCCACCAGTAGATTTGTGTAACCACCACCACAGTCAAGGCACAGAACTGTTTTTCCACCACCAAAAAAGAACTCATACTACCTCCTTATGTTTATACTTCCCCATCCCTTGCCCTTGACCTGTGATGCTACTGAGAAGATTTTTAAAAATATATAATTTATGTAATTTTTTTTGTTTTAGGTAGGAGGAGGTTAGTCTCTATCAGCAGTTCTCAGAGTGTGGTCCCTAGACCAATAGCATCACCATCCTCAAGGGAATTTACAGAAATGCATATTCTCAGGCTCCACCCCAGACCTATTGAATCAGAAACTCTGGGGATGGGGCTCAGTAATTGTTGTTTAACAAGCCCTCCAGGTGGTTCTGATGGAAGCTAAAGTTTGAGGACTACTAGCCTAAATAGCCTGGCTTGCCAGTTTGGGAATCTTTCCTTCTTCTTCACTGCTACCTTTTTAGTCCAAGCTCTCATTGTCTCTCACCTAAATAGCCTCTTGTCTGCCATCCCCACGTGTCATATTTACTCCATTCTCTGTGTAGCAATATAAATGATGTCCTAAAATATAAATTGGATCATGTTATTGCTTAAAACCCATCTGGGCTTTCCCGTTGCTGGTAGAATAAAATCAGACTCCTTACCGTGACCCATATGACCCTAACATGGTCATGCCCCTTAGCTGCACTCGCACGCTTGCTCTCTGCACTTGAGCTACAGTAGTCTCCTCTTGGTTCTTCTGATCTGCCAACTCCATTCTGCAGTTGTCTTTCTCCAACTCTTCAGTCCCATCATGTCTTTAAGATCCCAGCTCTCCTGTGAGGCTTTCTGTCTAGTTATTCCCTTGCTTCACCTGGTTTATTTTCTTCAGACACCTGATTCTTAAACACAATCTGAGCTTGCCGGGTTTCTTTGTTCATCCCCCGCCCCCCCCACCACTGAAATGTAACCATGAGGACAGGGACTTTGTGTTCTGTTCATTGATTAGTGCCCACCATCCACAACAGTGCCTGGCATGTGGGAGATACTCAAGTAAGTTTTGTATGCTTTTAATGAGTAAATTAACTTTTTTCCTCTGCTATCCATCCGTCATATGATCATATGGAGTTGTGAAACCTAAGATTTTAAATTATATTCTCTAGTGATTTTGATCAGTATTTATTTCATTGCTAGAGATTTTGAGATTTTTCTTTTTGTTATTGAAATAGGACTTTTAGCCAAAGTGTTTACAGTGAGGAAAATGGCAGAAAAGATTATTGATATAACTTAATAAGCCCATTTGAAACAAGTAAATGTTTTATCAAGTATAATTTCAGAAAGTTTTAAAAATTGGACGTTTCTTAAGATGGTACCAAGAATACCATCCACTGACTGAATTATTTTCCTTCGCAGGTTATGTCGCTTAAAAAAGAAAGCACAGGCGGAAGCAAATGCCACAGCTATCAGTAATCTGCTGCCGTTTATGGAATATGAAGTGCACACTCAGCTCATGAATAAACTGAAACTGAAAGGAATGAACGCTTTATTTGGACTGAGAATTCAGATCACAGTGGGTGAAAATATGTTGATGGGCTTAGCAGTAAGTGTAGATGTTTTGGTTTGGTTTTGTGATTCCTGTAGTTGTAGTAGATTCCATTTCATGTGATTCAGAGAGTCTTTTTATTAAAAAGACTTATTTAAAGAAACTGGCGTCAAGACCTTTAAGAGTTGGGGACATTATAAGAAATAAAAAATCTGGTGATAGGCTTTCAGATATTTTATTTTTATGTTTATAAAGTTATTATTTAAAATTAAATTAGTAAGTTATTATATAAAATTATTTATATTTACATTATTATTATAATATTCTGACCATAACCTCAATAGTCGGATTTCTAAAAGTTGTCAATGACTTGTTTAGTAAGTTGGCCTCCGTTTTTCTGGACTTTATTATGGTTTATTCATTGCTAAAACAGAGTTCTCAGCGCTGTTGACATTTGGGGATGTATAATTCTTTGTTGTGGGGGGCTGTCTTGTTCATTGTAGGATGTTTCTCAGCATCCCTGGCCTCTGCCCAGTAGATGCTAATAGCTTCTCTCCAGTGTGACAACCAAAAATGTCTCCAGACATTACCAGATGTCCTCTGGGGGGTAAAAACACTCCTGAGGGGTGGACCACTGTGCTAAAATAATCTTTAGTTTCAATGGAGAACATAAAGCCATACATGTGAGATACTGTCTACTGTTGGACAGAGAATTGTTTCATCATAAATGTGCACATGTGGTCTGTAGTAGAATGTGCAATAAAATATTGTGTTTCTTAAGTGCTGATCAATTGTGAGGCAGTGAAAAGCTCTTTATCTCAGCTTCATGTTCACCTTGGCTTGTTAGAAAATAAGTTCTGACTTCAGAAAGTTGTCAGCGGGGAAAGTGAGATCTGCCTTTATGAGTAGCCTGAGACCCAGAGAACTAGATGCCTGCAAAATATATATTGATCAGATTCTATCTGATCAATAATATGTGTGGAAATCATCTCATATTCTAGACACTTTACTAGCCAGCATTTTTGTCTATGTCACTGGCACTTTTCCAGTTGAAATTCTCTGCCATCTTTCTGAGACATGCATAGAAATTTCATTTTAAGAAATTTATGGAACTTGGATTCTTTTTCTCGGTATGCATTTGTAGATAAAATGCTAAATTGTTTCCTGCTTCATCTGTTCTTTCTATAAGAGCAGATATGTAAATTTCTGTATATAGGGAATTGTGTGGCGATGATAAACTAGTTAGGTAATCACAATTTTTTAACAGGAGAAATTTGTAATGATTAATGAAAGTAATCTGATTATATTAAAATATTTGATATTTAGATTAACTTGGGAAAAATGTTCATTATAATTCATTCATCTAAAAACTTGCTTAGTGAGGACATAATATAAATGTGTAATTTGGAGTGAATACAAAACTATAGTTATTGGTAAGTGTCTATGGAAACTAAGAGCTTGATTCAGATTCAAAGGTTTAAAAAACGTTGTGCCAACTGTATCAGACACTTCTGATGGTTGAGCCCTAGGAAACTAGTTTGTGACCCTGGTAATAATTCTTCAGTGCTTGTCTCAAATACTGCCTTTTCTGATCCTTACTAATCTTCTTCTTGATCACTAGTGACGCTAATTACAACTGTTTGAGATTCTGATCTTTGTGCTGTGTTTTAGCTTGTGTATTTAAATCTCAAAGTCTTATGAGTAGCTTCCATGATGGTTAATCTCTGGATGAGTGCCTACTGGGTGTCTGGCACTGTGCTACTCCAGAAGGAATGTAATATTGTCTTCCCTTTACAAAGAGGAGAAAGTGGATGCTGTGATAGGTTGAGACTTGTCCAAAATGATGTGGTTACATGTACTGGAACTGAATTTCAAATCCAGGCCTATCTAGTTCCAGAGTCTGTGTTCTCAACCATTCTGGACTGTTGCCTTGTTAGTGAGTGCTGTGAAGAAAGTGTTTGAGATGGTGCACTAAGGCTTCATGTGGCACAGAGGGCATTCTGGGGTTGAACATCAGAGACTGGGTCTCTGGTACAGTCAGGGACACTGAAGAACAAAGAAAAAGAGCTTCTGAGGATCAGTTTCATCTACTGTGCAGACTTCATCATAGAATATCATACCCTTTTTAAGATGGACTTTTACAAAATTCACAGTTGATTAATTTATAAATAATAATATCAACTCAAACAATTCAAAATACACAAATATCTAGCGTTAAGAGAATTGTCTTCTCTTTTCCCTGTTCCACTCCTTTGATGTTAACAATTTGATGTTTATATTTCTATATACATTTTTTGCTTTGCTGATATAAGCATATTTTTTTTACTCTTTATTTTTTTATTTTTATTATTATTATTATTTTTAATTTTTTGTTTATTGCGGTAACATTGGTTTATAACATTGTATAAATTTCAGGTGTACATCATATTTAAACATAAATTATCATAGGTGTGTGTGTGTATTATCTTGTTTTGTATTTCCCCTAATAGTTTTCCAGTACTAATGGCATAAAGTACTGTTACAGAGTCAGAAATTAATAGTCATTGAATTAAATATTTAAAATAAACTGTGTCGAGTAAAGTTTTCTTTCTTGGTCATTATGGAAGTAAGGTGGTCTAGTGAAAAATTCCTGGGTTTTGGAGTGAGAAGCAGGTTCAGATCTCTTCTCCACATTTATTGACAGTGTGATCTTGAGTAAGTTTCCTATCGTTCCTGAACTTTGGTTTCCTCACTTGCTTTGCAAAAGTTGCCCTTTCACTTTTGCATTTTAAAGATAAATTATCTCCTCATTAATGAAAAATTTACTTTTTAACAACTTTTTATCTTTTTTTCTAAGCTGTTTTTTCAGTGTAATTTATTTTTTACAATCATAAGGTAAAAATTGTAAAGTACAGTTGGGTATGCAGTGGAAAGTGAATCCCCCTTTCGCTGCTGTCTCCTACCTTCCCAGGGTTCTCATCAGAAGCAACCCAACCCCTGTGACTGGTGGTTTCTCTCTGCCCTTCCACATATGTCCTAGGCATACACTGGTGCTAACTCTCTTTTTCCTGTGGGGCAAAGACCACATTAATAAATATGAAAACTTAAAGACTGTTATTCTTAGATATTCTTCTGATTATCTCCCCGTTGTTTTTGTAAGTCGGCCACAGGTGTGTATTTAGCAGCTTTACCAACTCCTGGTGGTATTCAGATTGCCGGGAAGACTCCTAATGATGGCTCCTACGAACAGCATATATCTCATATGCAGAAGAAGATAAATGACACGATAGCTAAGAATAAAGAGTTATATGAAATCACTCCTCCAGTAAGTAAAATAAATCTACATTGTGAATACATAAGTTATTGTTTAGATGTTAGTGTATTTTTAGGTTATCTTATTTTGGACATAAAAGATTTTTTTGCACTGTTTAGATTCGCTCTTCTTATTGCTCATTCTGTCACCTCCCTTTGCATCCGTTTATGTCCGTGCTCAAGTGTCTCCTTGTTAGGGAGGCCGATTCTGACCATCCTGTTTAAAAATTGTAACACTCCGGTCAATTTTTGGTACTTCCTATCCCCCTTCTGTGTTTTATTATTTTCTCTTTCTCTTATCTGTGTGTGTGTGTGTGTGTGTGTGTGTGTGTACACACAAAGAGAGAGATTTTTGATTTTTGTCTATTGCTTGTTACTCCCAGTGGAATGAAGCTCAATCAAAGCTGTATTCCTAATGCCTAGAACAGTTCCTCCTGGTAGTAGCCTCTTGATAAATACTTGTTGAATGACTAAATAAATGGCTTAAAATGTTCTTTTTTAGTAAAAAGATAGATTGCTTATCTGTGGTAAAAATGTGATAGAATACAGAGTTTTTTGGTTTCAGCTTCTTTCTTAGAATTTTCCTACTGGTCATTTCCATGGTCAGTCTTCTCACCAAGTTTGCAGTTGGTATCACAATGCCTCTTACTCTATGGATGCCTTATAGCCATAGTCTGAATTGAAGGAAAAATGTGTTGGAGTTAGAAAGAAACTAGTTGTTTTTATGACTATCTGATAATGAAATACTTCTGTAAAAGCAAAGTGTTTGGATAAGATTATTATTGTTGTTTTTATTATTTTATTTTATACATACTATTGAATTTTGGTCTTTTGGAACAGTGCATCTGAATTCTAGCTTCAGACTTACAGCTTTCTAGAAAAGTTGTTAAGCTGGAGGGAATTTTAAGGATGTGACCTAGAGCTACACTGTGGAGTGTGGTAGACACTGGCCACATGTGGCTCTCGAGCACTTGACGTGTGGCTGGTCTGAACTGAGATGTGCTGAAAACATAAAAATACTGTATACACCGGATTTTGAAGGCTTAGATTGAAAAAGAATGTAAAATATCTCATGAATATTTTTTATGGGTACATGTGGAAAATGTAATAAATATTTATTGAAAATAAAATATTTTCAATATTTTATTGAAATTTATTTAATTTGTTTCTTTTTTATTTTATTACTTATGAGGCTTGCTTTGTATTTCTATTGTGCTGGTATAGAACGTCTAAGAAAGTTAATGTGTTAATATATTAATACTTAAATAGCCTTTGTAAAAGCTTTTCACACAGCACAGTAGACTGTTTGCAATACATTGTTTTTCTTGTTTAATTATATTTTGATATTTGAACATCTACTAATAGTGTTTATGCCCATTGGGGAGAATGATTTGTAAAGCTATGTGTTAGGGCTCCATTTATCAGTTCTAATGGTGTGAGCTGAACTCTTTTGCTTAACAGTGTTTATCAACTCTGTGCTTCCCTCCCGACCTCCCGCAGGAACAGTTGACCCTCCTCCATTGTGTTCCTGTTGTACCTGTACGTGCTTCTGTCATAGTGCCTGTTACAGATTATTGCACTTGGTTTTTACATGTCTGTCTTCCTTTACTATCATGTGAGCCCCTTGAAGACAGAGAGATATTTAAATCAGAATGTGAATTATTTTACTTCATCCATTCAATAAATATTTATTGAACTTCTGTTTCAGTAGTACATTTTAGAGGAGGGAATAAATCTGTTATGATTTAAAAAATTTCAGCATATATGCATTTCATGTGTTGAATATGACTGTGTTTCCACAAAAGGACTAATCAATTTATGAATCTTCTAATATGTCTTTCCTTATTTCAGATACTGACTCATTACAGTCTTTTAGCTTAACATCTCAGAATTTGTTTGACACAGTCAGTGTACCAGGCCATTACCCAGATTACAGTTCTGTCTTTTCAATTTTCTAAAACAATGTATGCCCAACCTAAAAATGTGGATCAGAGTATTCCTTCTCTTAGAAAGGTAGCCCTAGCTGAAGTGAATGCTATCGTTTGATTTTTTTCTCAGTACACTGACAAATGTTTCTAATGCAATAGTGTAGTACCACTTAAATGGAGATAATTCAGTCAACCAAAGGTATCAAAATGAGGTGCAAAGCTTTTAGAATAACGGTGTCAGTGGTGAAACCTCAATATGAATCTAAGATATATTAAATACCAGATGGTTACATTTATTAGGTCTGTGATACAGTGAACAGAGGCATAAGTGAATTTTAAGCTACTATGGAATTATAAAAAATAGGGCGAAATCTAGTGGGAAGAACATTGCACTCAGTCAAAAGAACTGATCTAGACAGGTTCCTCACTTACTAGTTTTCAAACACAGCAAACGACTTTACCCCTGAACTGCAGCTCTGTCTCATTTTATAGTCATTATAATAGGCGCCCTGTCAGATTTATATAGGGCAGGTTAATTTGGAATGTAAGTAAGATAAATGGATGTGAAAGTAATGCATAAATAGCTGTGTTATGAAACTATGTGGTGGTAGTCTTATGTAACGTAGGCACTAGCAATGAACATTTAAAACTATGTTTTTGAAAAACGTTTTCTTATAATTTCCTTGTTTTTTAAAAAGCTAGCTTTGTTACACCAACAATAGGCTATGCCCTTTGCATTTGTGCTCACATGTCCATATTCTCCAGATTTTCCTTGTGGCCAACAGGTATTTAGGGCCTCTAGTTAGCTCCGATCTTTGGCTAGGGAATAGGTGAAAGCTTACCCATATAGGATTTCATCATACACTGGCCTCAAAAATATCATATTGTAACTACCAAAGTTCATTTAGCTTGGTAAGTTGCACAGGAATACATGCATAATATGTGTATTGTGTATACGTACAAAGAAATACATTTATCATATTCTTCATTTTACTATGTGGAGCTTCGAAAAATTACCACTAGGGGGCCGGCCCCTTGGCTTAGCGGTTAAGTGCACGTGCTCCACTATTGGCGGCCCAGGTTCGGATCCCGGCGCTCACCGATGCACCGCTTCTCCAGCCATGCTGAGGCCGTGTCCCACATACAGCAACTAGAAGGATGTGCAACTATGACATACAACTATCTGCTGGGGCTTTGGGGTAAAAAAAGGAGGAGGATTGGCAATAGATGTTAGCTCAGAGCCGGTCTTCCTCAGCAAAAAGAGGAGGATTGGCGTAGATGTTAGCTCGGGGCTGATCTTCCTCACAAAAAAAAAAAAAAAAGAAAACTTACAACTGGATAAAGAAAGATATAAAAGAGTAGAGTCCTATTTGGGGACATAAATCTTTAGTTCTTTATGAGCTATTAGGACTTTTGAATGCTGAGTAGAAAATACCTTCTGAGCTGGGACTACTCATTGTAGTGTCTTCTCTGTACACTAGATGTCAGTATTGCCTTCTATGTCTGTGTTAGCGATCAAGTTTCTGGAGTAGTGTTTCAAGGGTGCTATTATCAATCAAAGGAAGTATCCAGGTACTCAATAAAGTGTTAGTTATAGTCATAAAGGTTGTAATTAAATATAGACTGTGAATATATTTTGCAGACTTCTTCCCCCCCAGGTAGTTGTCTATTAATATAAAAATTTAAAATCAGACTGAAGTATACAAATACCAAATCATTAAGTTGTACACCTGAAACTAATATAATATGTCAATTATATCTCAATAAAAAAAGGAAAAAGAGAAAATACTGCAGTTTACCAAAGGAAGAAAAAAGCCAAAAAGCAAAAAAGACAGTTTCATGTGATACAAAGCAATTATATTTCTTCTAGGAGATATCTGAAGAGATTATAGGATCACCCATCCCAGAACCCAGACAACGCTCAAGACTTTTAAGATCTCAATCAGAAAGCTCTGATGAAGTTACAGAATTGGACCTTTCACATGGGAAAAAAGATGCTTTTGTTTTGGAGGTATTATTGCATTGGACTAATTTCTTAAAGTTTTTGGAAGATAAGATGTGCATTTTTACCATCAGATCCTAAATTGATGTGATACTTTTGTAGCATTATAACTGCTATAAATATCAAAAAATATTTTATTATAGAAATTACAACAAACTTGAAAATATCAGAACTTGGTAATATATTTTTTTGTTCAAAACCAGATTACTGATACAATAATGCAGATGGTTCTGGAAAAATTAATGTATGGCTTGAAACAAAATTAAAATAATATTAAACTCTTGGAGCTATTTTTGTAAGCCTGAATGAATTTAAGTAAGAAAGCTATTCTTTCACCTGCTGTAATTATTACCTGCTTTATATGTTATAACATGTTACTATAATTTTAACATTTTTACATGTATTATAATAATGTAAGCACTGTGACTTCTGGGTGTAGTGTTTTCTTACTGAATTCAGAAGATATAAGTGAACTTTCATTATAAAAATACACTCAGAACTAACATTTCTGGAGAATAAATGTGGCACAAAAGGTTTATGGAGCCTCCTCCCTCACAGGTCTGCTCCCCTGCCCTCCCCTGTAGAATGGTTAGCTTTGAAAGAGATAGGTTGGGCCGGCCCCGTGGCTTAGTAGTTGGGTGTGCGCCCTCCGCTGCTGGCGGCCCGGGTTCGGATCCCGGGCGCGCACCGACGCACCACTTCTCCGGCCATGCTGAGGCCGCGTCCCACATGCAGCAACTAGAAGGATGTGCAGCTATGACATACAACTATCTACTGGGGCTTTGGGGGAAAAAATAAATAAATAAATAAAAAAAGAAAGAGATAGGTGATCTTCCTTTGATATTGAAAGAAAGGAAGATAAATGAGAATACTCAGAAATCTTCTGATAAGGTACCAGTTGAGAGAAGAAATCAGATGCTTTGATCTCAGTAAAGCAGGAAGCTGATGGCAGAATTGGATGGGGATGGAATTGGAGGTTTGAAGAGTCTAGAACAGTGCCCGTGAATGTGATCAGGATGTCAGCCATGGGGGATACACAAGGCTTAACTGAGGTGAGAGTGTTAATTTGTAAAAAACTCAAACTATATGAAATTGTGCTTTTTTCTCATAGTTTTCTACAGTCTGAGAATAGAAAAAAATTGGAGATTGGTAAAAGAATATGTCAGGTTAGGGAGGTAAAGAGTTCCCGGGTACTTTGCTGCTGCACGTGTGCCGTGACTACCTGTAGCATCTGCACTGTCTGGGAGCTTGTAAGAGATGCCAATGCTGGAGCCCCTACTTCAGACCTAGTAAATGAAATTTCAAGGTGGGGCCCAGGAATCTGTTTAACAAACTCTCCAGATGATTTTTAGCATTACCATAAGCTTGATGTAGAGCATTATTGATATTTCTGATCCTGGGATCCTGACTCAGTAGAGAACAGAAGTGCTGCAGACATGGGCGGAAGACTGAGGGCAAGGTGCAGATTCAGTAAGAGAAGGGACAGAGAGACAGGGGATTGTGGTTGAGAATGCTTGAGATCTGGGTGTGGAGTGTTGTGGGGAATAGTGGGTTGAGGTATGGCCACAACTGTGGGTTGCTAAAGTAAAGTGGAAGTAAAGGTGGTTCTTGAAGACCCAACGGTGATGTGAGGGGAAGCTTAGAGTGTGTGAGTGAGGACTTAGACCCCTGGTGTACAGATGAATGTCAGTATATGTCCAGTTGGATATTTTCACTATTTATTATTCACAGTGGAATATTGTAATGTAACAAAAATAGGATTTGGACTTATTTTTTTTAGATGCGCCTTTAAATTTATCCCTCCGTAATTCTGTTTTAAAGCAGTTCTGGATTCAGTCAAAAGATTTTTTTCAATTGCACTTAATTAATATAAACAAATAGAGATAATGATTGATTATGGCATCTTTGTTAAGTATTGAAACATACCCTCATAGAGGCTTGAGAAAAGGCTCATTTTTTAAAAAATTCAATGTAGTTTAAAATGTAAAATATTTCACCTAGAAGTATTTATAATTATTACTGTGGAGAAATTTACAGATGTTAGAAAATTTTTTTTTCAAGTTTTTTATTTTAACGTAGGGAAAAAATGGCTCTGCTTTTCCTTGACTCATATGTATTCTGCTAAGTAAATAATAAAAATTATTTTTAAAAATTTGAAATGGTTATGTATTTACTACTTATGTAATAGTTTTAATCTTTTTATTTTCAGATTGATGACACAGATGCTATGGAAGATGTACATTCTCTACTTACTGATGTTCCTCCTCCTTCAGGTGAACAGAAAAAAATTACCTTTGAGATGAGACTAGTTTTGCATATCAGTATTTTAGTTCATCATTATTATAGTACTTACTTTATTTTAAAGACTTTATCAGTGTCACATCCTATGTGCTCTGCTGCTCCAAGAGTGAAAACATAGTTTAAAGATATTTACATGAGAACTTAGGTGAACTGATTTTTAATCCTTTTATGTTTATACATTTTAAAAAACCTGATAATTTAATAAGATGGTCTAAAGTTTCCTGAAAATATAGAGTTTTATAAAAAAAGAATGAATGGATCTTACAGTTAGAACTTCATGTAATAATTGAAAAATGTTATTCTTTAACAAAAATAAATGAAATATTATCATGTATTTTAACTGTAATTTATTTTGACAGGCTTTTATAGTTGTAATACAGAAATCATGCCTGGTATAAATAATTGGACATCTGAAATACAGGTAAACCTGTCATTCTTAATTTTAAGCAAATGAAACATACTTGATTTTAGCAAGTTCCTTCCTAGTATATGTTTCTTTTTGACCTCCTTACTGCAATTAAAATGTTGTCCTTTTTCATACCATATTAGTTATCATTGTTCATTACTTGGCAGTTTTCTCAACTGTTACAGTATTTAGTTAAAAATAATAAAATGACATGCTATTGTGTCTCCCCATATTTAGATGTTCACATCAGTAAGAGTAATCCGATTAAGCAGCCTTAACCTGACTAATCAAGCTCTCAATAAGAACTTTAATGACCTCTGTGAAAATTTGCTCAAGGTAGGAAACTTTCTGAATAACAGTATTTTAGTTAAAACTTTTTTTTTTTTTTTTTTTGTGAGGAAGATCAGCCCTGAGCTAACATCCATGCTAATCCTCCTCTTTTTGCTGAGGAAGACCGGCTCTGAGCTAACATCTATTGCCAATCCTCCTCCTTTTTTACTCCAAAGCCCCAGCAGATAGTTGTATGTCATAGTTGCACATCCTTCTAGTTGCTGTTTGTGGGACGCGGCCTCAGCGTGGCCGGAGAAGCAGTGTGTCGGTGAGCACCCGGGATCTGAACCCGGGCCACCAGTAGGGGAGCGCACGCACTTAACCGCTAAGCCACAGGGCCGGCCTTAAAACTTCTAAGAATCATGAAATTAAAAAAGGAAAAGTGTATATATTGTCTGGACTTCCTTACACAGTTGACTGAATTATTTTTTTTTACATATCAATCTTAACTTTGCCATCAGGTGAAATGCTAAAGTTGTCCTCTCCGTCTTAATATACCATAGTATAAAAGAAATGTATTTTAAGTTATTTTATAGCTTTAAACTTCATAAAAATCTATTGTATATGTATATATTTAAAAAAAACCTTTTTTCTTATTTTTTATGACTGATAAATATGATTAAATCTTATTGTCTGCTTAAATGTTAAATATGTATTCTTAATATAAGATTAGACAAAGCAGAAGTGGACCAGCTTTGTTTTAATCTTTTAAATTTTCCATTTATATTAAAATTTTCCATTTTAATATAATGTGCATTAAAAATTAGTTTTTATAAATTTTTAAATTAAAAGAAGTGATGTTACTAATATTTTCTATTGTGTAGAGCCTGTATTTTAAACTACGGTCTATGATCCCCTGCTGCCTTTGCCATGTAAATTTTACAGTATCTCTGCCTGAAGATGAATTAATTCAGGTAATTAAGATTCAGTCTATTATTTAAGAAGATTTTTAGCTTTTATCTGATCTGTTTTAATGTTATAAATTTGCCATTATTAAATAAGTATAAACTATTTCACTTCAAAATATTTTTAAACATATTAGTATGAGTCAGACCATGTATGTTTCATTTTTCTGAACTCTAGTTATCTGAAGGTGGAATCACATGTGTGCTCCAGCATATATATGTATATATACGCATAGTAGGATGTGTACCTCAGAGCGTTTCTCCAGTCCCCATCTTTTAGAGAAAGTTCTGGAGCTCTGTCTGGAATATCTAGGTTTAGGTATACATGTTGGACTTAGTTGTAGTCTGAATATCTGAGTTTATGTGTTACTCTGGTTGAGAATCTTAACCAGGAGAGGCAAATTAGCCATTAGGTGTAAATTGTTCCATGGTACTGAAAAAGATTTGTAAGAAACTTATTTTGGAAATGATTATTTTGCTAATCATATTGCTCCTGTGATTCTAGGTTACAGTCACAGCAGTTGCAATAACTTTTGACAAAAATCAGGCTTTACAGACCACAAAAATACATGTCGAGAAGTCATTGCAAAGAGGTAAACCTGTGGTGGGTGGGAGCATAGTTCATGTTTGTCTAAGTTATAGTTCAGCGATAACATATAGAGGATCGGTAGATTAAATAAACGACTTGTTTCCTGACGAGATACTGCTACTTTTCTGTTTATCTTTGTCAGGATAGCTGTGTGGATAAGCAGATGACTGGCTTGATAGTTTTCACACATGAATAAGTAGTTGACTAGTTTTTACATAGAGAATGCTTCTGTTTTTTAGACTTAGATTATAGCATGTTAATTATGCAGTAATTTAGAGCTTCCTATCCAACATCTCTGGGGAGGTCCTTAAGGCATTTGAGAACTACTAATGCATCATGTATTTTTCTCAGGAAAGTTCCCATAATATTCAGCAGATTCTCAGAGTTGTCCTTTATCCAGTAAAATTTAAGAAGTGCCATTCTTAATATATTCCAAAGAAACTCAAATTATTAGAAACCATTTATGTGTTCTGAAATAAAGGAGAGGGAAATAGTATATTTGGCTAAATAAAATACTCATCATTGGTCTAAAATTTTTTAAAGTTGGTTGCATTCCGCATGTATAGCATTGAATTTATGTGAAATAGAGAGATGTATTAAATGATTACGTGTTCAGATATTTATCAAAAAAGATAATAACTGGTTTAAGTATCATAGAAACTAGTATGGTACAAAGAGTAGGATAATAATAATTATTGAGTGCTTATTATTTGCAAGGCACTGTGCTAAGCGATTGACACACATTATCCTTTCTAAATCTCACAACAATCCTACCAGGGAAGATAGCACCACTCTAAAAACATCATGCAAGTGAAGGGTTCCCAGGGGAGAAACCAAGGCGAAAATAACTAGAATAAACTGGGTTGGGGGAAATAACGTATGTTATCCCAGATTCTTAATTTTTAAAAAATTAATAATATATCATTACTGAATAACTAGTGTTTTTCTTGCCTCTTAAGCCTCTACAGATAATGAAGAACTTCTGCAGTTTCCACTGGAACTCTGTTCAGATTCACTTCCTTCTCATCCTTTTCCACCCGCTAAAGGTTGGTTAAGCAAGGGAAATGCAAACACACATCCTAATGTCTGGTTCCTTTCACTTGCTTCCTCATTGTAGGCAATGTTCCTTACTCTTGAGATGAAGATTTCTTCTTCTTTCCGTCATTGTAGCTTTCTTCATGTTCATGAAGGGGAAAGAGTAATGTTCCTCTCATTTTAATTTCTGAAGTAATCTCATCATAAATTAATAAGGTGATTTTTCGTATGATATACCCTTCTTCATTCTCAAATGTATTAAGTTTTATTTTCAGAGGTTTGGATTTCCCAAAGTAACTATTCACACGTGGTATATTTGATATTTATATTATATTTGGTAAATTTTTTTCCAGCAACAATCGAACCTTTACAAAAATTTTTGTATTTTCCTAGACAATGTAATACTTATTTTCTTCAAAAGATATGTGGAGAGGTTTTGGGTGGGGGTAGTACAACTGAGAAAGGGATGAGCTCTCTGTCTTTTGGGTGCCTGGTTTGTAATTGAGGAACATTGTTATGTACTTACAGGATTTTTTTCAAATGCAAAATAATTGTCCTTTAACTCAATAGCAGTAAATCTGCTTAGATCTGTACAATCTTTGGAGAAAAATGGGAGGTAGTTTTTTCCATTTCTTTTCTGATTTCAGTGCAGTTTTTATTATAAAAATCTCCAGAATTGCTGTACCTTATTTCATAGCATTACATACATAATAAATGTAGTTTGTATTTTTTCCTAAATTTTTTATTCTGAGAAATGATGCATTTGTTATTTAAAATCAAATTAGCTTTTCTAATTTTTATGTTTTATAATATAAGTGAAATTATTTTATGATTTCAACTTGTCAATTTTTATCTTTATAATTTATAACCAAATTAGTTATAATACAGAATAGTTTTATATTTACATTGCGTATATGTCAATAGAGTCTTTACTAAATCAGTACAAGGCTTATCTATGTAGATAAAGATCCTGTCTCATATTTTCAAGATGAAAAGATAAGCTACTTTCAGATTTTGAGCTTTCTAACTTGGTAACTGTGGTCCCCTTTCCTTTTTGTCTAAGTTAAAATTCTAATTTAGCATACCTCAATTCCTTGAAAGAATAGAGAGGAAAAATCAAATCCAAAGATAATCTGAGATCAGATTTATGAATTAAATATAGCTTCCAGAACAAAAAGCAGAACTGTCAAGATCTTCCTTGAACTGACTAGACAGAATTAAAAAAAAAAAAAAACACCTACTTTATACAGAAACTTATATTTAACACAGGGTTAGTTCCAAACCACTTTTAGGTATCATTTCATGTATCCTTACCCTGCAAGCAGGGAGGGGAGAGGCATGGGGGAAAAAACCAAAACCAAAAACCCAATTGACAGCAAAAAATATTTGATGAGTTGCTAATCTATAGGGGTATATATTTGTGGATTTGGAGTCCCTATTAGCTCAATTTTACCATGTTGTTAATAGCTACTGAATTCTGCAGAAGATTAGATTTAAACTCTAAGTTGGCCATATCTATATTGACAACTTAAAGTTTCTACAGTACCTTTCAAAATGTCTTCAAAGGTGATTATAACTAGTGCTTATTGTGATCATTAGTATATTTTATACAAATGATACTCTGTGAACTGAGGGACAAGGAAAGAAGAATTTGAGTAGAATAAGTCATATCTGAACAATACCTAAAATATTTGCAGTTCATTGAGGGAGCATGGGGAGGGGCCGTAAGGGAGTAATAAAGCAACAGACCTGGGTTCTCCTCTCAGTTCTGCTGCTGATAAAGTCTGAGAACTTGGACCAATTAACTTCTGATTAAGCCAGTTAAGCCTCAGTTCCTCATCTGTAAAATGTGCAAAGATTAAGATTCTCTCTAGTCTTTAAAATTCTCTGATTCCTTGGGTTCCTATAGTTCATGGTTCTTTAAAAACGTAAAAGCTAAATTATGCCTGAGGTCATACTGAGCTTCTGTTAATCAAGTTAAATTAAAAATTTCCCAGTATCTTCAAATCAGTTAAACTAATAATTTTTAAACTATGTTCTTCCAAGCCGTAGAGTTGCTTCAGAGGTGCCTCATGGCCTTCCAGGAGGCAGAGTAGGAAGGGAGCTGAGGAGGGTGGGGGAGTGAGAGGATAGGTCTTTGGGCGCCTACCTCTGAACTAGAGCAGCTTCAATTCAGTGTGCTTTTATGTATTGGTTTTCTATACAGTGTGTGATTTTGTTGGAAGGAAGGATTTCAAAAAGTTTGAAAACCACTGAATCAGATCATGCCACCTTTATCATCATCATCACCACCATCATCATCTTCATAATGATCAGTATCATCACATCTAATACTAATATATATAAAACTTTTTGTACTAAGTGTTTAACTGCAAAACCTACGTGCTTTTCCTTGAATATTACATTTTAAAATCATCAGTAAACACTCCACAGTTTATCTGTACCTTTTCGTAAATAGTTTTGTAAATTGTGGTTTGTGTCGCATGCTTATTTATTGTCTTTGCTTCCTCAAGTCTTTTCAGGAGGTCGTGGGCTATACTAAATATATTTGAAAAAGTGATCTCAAAGTATTTTAGAAGATTTGAGGATAGGATGAGTTTTGAAAATGTCTGAAGAACGTAGTAATAGAACATTTTAACATCAGTGTAGTAAATGAGCATCGTAACATGAAAGCTTTAAATAGAGAGCAGAAATATTTGGAAAAAGTTAAGCTTAGCAATTTAGAGGCGACAGGCAAGAGAGAGAAAGGTAAGAGTGTTAGGAATAAATGCTCAAAGAACTTCTCTACTTATAGGCAACCACAAGAGGCTTAAAAGTCAACTACTGATTCTAAGTAAATAAATACATAGTTTTTATAGTTTTGTTAGGTCAGTTAGCTAAGCTGATAGAGCTTTTTCTTTTTTTAATTCTGAAAACTTTGAATTCTAATTTATTTTTTATGTTCTTATGACAAATAGGATGATTTATTAAAATTTTTAGTTTCCTTTTATGTTGACAGTAGTTTCAAGAGCTATGCACAGTACGTTTAATAATACTTCCATCTTTTCACTTGTAGATAAACCTTTCCTTATCTTTTTATGTCATTGAGAATGAGTGAATACTATGTGAAGAAAAGATGCTTCAATTACATGTATCCTAATTCACTGTGTAGAGTAAGCCTGGGCCTGAATTGTCCATCCGTGTTCAATTTTTTCCTTCCATCCTTAGTTATGTTTGGTTTTGTCTCTCAAAGTAACAAAATAAGTTTGATGTTTGTCTCAAATTTATGGTTGATTTGGTGTTACCTTGCTAGTTATCTTGATTTTTCTGATTTGAAGGACTAAAAGGTGCTGAGCCTGAGTGGTTTCTTAAAGGACAGTATCATATGAAGGTCATCAAAATTCTTTGATGCATACATACTACGAGGAACATAGATGATGTGGCATCAACATAAATTATTTTCATATGAGAGAAAAAGATGGCTATAGTAGATTTTATATACCCCTTTCATAATGTTTTTTCCTCATCATTAATATCTATACTTGAGTTTTCTGAATATCTACCACTTTACTCTGAAATGGTTTTCAAGAGACATTAAAAACAATATATAGAGAAAAAAGAGATATAGCAAATATAGTAAAAATGGGGAATCTGAGTGAATATAATCTGGATGAAAAGTAAAAAAGAATCAGTATGATTTTTCCTCATAGACTGTAGTTAATTTCAAAAAAAAAAAAAATTTATGCATGCAATTTTTATAAAAGGTTAGCATATTACTTTAGATACATGTCTAAAGACCTAAATCTCAAGATATTAGATACCATATTGTGGGGCTTAAGAATTTATATTAGACAAAGTTGTGTGAATCATATACCCCTATAAATATATCTCAAATACTTTATAAATCTAATCTATAATAAGATAATAGTTTTCATTAAAATTATGAGAGTTTAAGGCTTTAAAAAGGCTTCATTAAGGAAATTTTGGTTTTTATATACTGTTGAATGAAACTGTATAGAAGAAAAGTTTTTTGTACCCAGCTTGTTCCTGCTTTCATTTTGCTTTATGCTGGAGTGATGTCCTCATACTCAATGGCATAAGCTGTAGGCTGGCAGGAGTATTCTTTTCGTTGAGCAGCTGCTGCTGACTGATGTGACAAGCGTAGGTCAAATTCTGGATTTCAGTATAAAGGAAAACAAGTTGGCTTATACCCTCAATATATTGTAGTCCGTAATTAGCTAACACATTTGAAGTTTTTTATCTTTATTTTTATTGTAGGCTCTAAGAGTTACTTTTTGTTAAACCAAATTTGATTTTAAAAGATAGTTTAACTTTTTAAATTATAATGACTTGCCTTACATTATTTTAAACTAGCAATTAGGAATATAAATCTATAAAAACTACAAGTTAGCTTTCATTTTTTCCTGCCAACTTGTGATTCTGAATTCTTACAAGTATATATAATTCTTTATACTAACTAAAAATATCTTTACATATTAACAATTCATTGCACGTCTGTTTTCTCTGTCTCTCTCTTGTTTTATTGTGTTTAGTCCTATGACCAAATGGTAGCAACAATAAGAAACACTAAAGTTCTCCACGTTAATGATGGCCTCCACAAACAATGGGAGGTCTTGAAAGGAGAGAGATGCTGAGGGGAAGGAGAATAAGAGGAAAATAGAAACTGAAGAGTGGGAAATGTGTGAAAAACTCATCCAAGAAATGGGAAGGAAGGAAGCAGGATGATGGAGAAGTAGGGATAAGGAATCTTAGCTTCTTCAAGGCAGCTTGAGGACAGTGAAATCCAGAGTCAGAGGAAGAGGGAGTAAAAAGCAAAGAAAATTGAATTGGGTTACTGATAGAAGACAGGGATTATTTGGAAGAGAAGATATAAAGAATGGGAGTGAGAGGAGGAGTGGATGCCTGGAAACAGAGACAGGAAAACTGATGGGGATTGAAGAAGACAGACAAGTGTTTAGGATGTTGTACACCTTTAGTTGGAAGCTTTGATGACCCAAACAGAGAGGCTGTCTGTGTCATCTAATGTATGTATTACCTGTGTATTGTAGTTGAAGTTTTTTTCCCTAGTAGACTATCCAAATTGAAGCTATTTATATCTTTCTCTATGCCTTAGTAATTTTTAACTATAATATGGCAATACATTATCAATCCACCAATATTTGAATACCATTATGGACAAAGTTTATTCTGAATGTTTATGTACGTCATTTGTCTAACTCAGTCATTAAGCCAGATTTTATAGTTATAGGACATAGCTAATCAATGCATTATAGATGGATGGAAATGCGTAAAGGGACATAGAAAGAAATTTTAATCATAATAACTTAGAACTGAGAATGTTTAAATAGGAAAATAAAGCATAAATTTTAAAGACTCCAGATTGTATATATATATATATTTTTTTGGTGAGGAAGATCAGCCCTGAGCTAACATCCATGCCAATCCTCCTCTTTTTTCGCTGAGGAATACTGGCCCTAGGCTAACATTCATGCCCGTCTTCCTCCACTTTACATGGGACGCTGCCACAGCATGGCCTGACAAGTAGTGCATCGGTGCGCGCCTGGGATCCGAACCCAGGCTACCAGCAGCGGAGCGCACGCACTTAACCGCTAAGCCACGGGGCTGGCCCCCAGATTGTATATATTTTAATCTACCAGAGAATCTTTTCAGAATTCGCAGGAATTTTTTAAGTTTTAGTAATTTTCTTAAGATGACCAGATAAGATGTTCTTTAAAAAAATTTTTTTTTTGTTTTTTTGTGGAGGAAGATTCTCCCTGAGCTAATATCCACTGCCCATCTTCCTCTTTTTGTACGTGAGCCGCTGCCACTACATGGCTCCTGACAGATGAGTGGTGTATGTCCACGCCCGGGAACCGAACCTGGGTTGCCGAAGCAGAGTGTGCGGAGCTTAACCCCTAGGCCACTGGGGCTGGCCCTCAAATATTTTTTAATTACAGTCATGCCGTCACTTAACAATGAGGATATGTTCTGAGAAATTCATCATTAGGTGATTTCGTTGTGTGAACATCATAGAGTGTACTTACACAACCCTAGGTGGTATAGCCTACTACACACCTAGACTATATGGTACTAATCTTATGGGATCACTGCTGTATATGTGATCCGTCATTGACTGAAATGTCGTTATGTGTCGCGTGACTGTATTCAGAACAAAGATGATCTGTAAATTCTAATGATACGAAGTGAATAAGTTGTCAGAAGAGTTAGTGATCAGTGTAGAACTTTATCATAGCTGATACCTTTATTGTTGGTTATGACAAATGGTTTAGGAGAGTGGAGAGGTCTCAAACTTCAGAAGCATTGGACCATGGATAATGGAGGGAGGGGGATTCCTTGCCACATTTTTTTTCTTTTTGTCATGAATATGCTCATTTCCACTAAACTGCTTTTAAAGTGAGTCCCCTTCCCCACGTGCTAGAATTGTTAAATATTGCTAGAGTGTGGTAAGAGAATAATGAAACCATATGTTCTGTCTGCCTCACTAACCTTCTGGGGTCCATGACAGGGTTATCACTTGCTGGTGACTTTTTTAAAAAGCAGAGTAGTCTTTTTCTTGTGTTCGTTGGGAAAGGAAATCGTAAGAGAAGTGGCTGCTGTGTAGCTTGGTTGCGACTCTCTTTGCAGCTAGAATGGGGGCCTAGCATAAGAAGTGTTTGTCGGAACTCGTCCGTGTAGATATACAAATGGCCCACACTGAGCATTAGCTCCTCAACAAAGCCCGAAAGACGTTTAGTAAGATTTCCGCCCTGAATATGAAATATGTTGTCTTTTTTCAGTATTGGCTTAGAGATTGCGTATGCGTTTGTTTATTTCTTTTTAACCAGCATTGCTAATCTCTCACTGAGCCAGGTGGCTTATATCTGCGGTACCTCCCCTTTTGAAAAGCCTGTTACCTGGGAAGCCAGACGGTGATCAGAAGGAGCAGAGTCCCTGAGAGCCTGAGATCATTAGATAGTTGAGGTATTCACACCAGTCCGAGGTGCCGATGCCCATCTGCTTCAGGACCAGCTCATCTTGGGCCTTTTCTCTGAGAGAAAAATTTAGATCATAGCAGTCATGTTAGAAAATGAACCTGCTCTCCCTAAGTGAGATCAAAAATCTTGTCCCTCAAACTTTCCCTTAAACATGCCTCCAATTTAAAAACTTTGTTTTTTTCAGATTTTAATTCAAATACATTCATATTTGAGGGCAGGGAATAAACATTTTCCCTCACTCTTTTCCTTCTCTTCTTCTCCACCCTTTGTAAATTTTGGGGGGAAAAGTGATAAATGTACATGGTGAAAAATTCAGATCCTACAAAAAAATCATCGAGTCCAAAGTAAAGCTCCCTTCTCTCTTCATTCCCTTCCCAAGAAGCAGTTACCCTTAACAGCTTATGGTCTGTCTTTGCAAAGATACTCTATCCTTTTTTTAAAAACAAATATTTTACAGATCATTATGTACCTTTGTTTTCTTCACTTGATGTGTTTAGAGATGGGAACAGATACTTTCTACATGTTTAAGTCTTTTTCTGGGCATTTGCCATTAAATTATATACAGTTGCTACTGGGGAATTCCATATTACCCAGATAATATTGAGGTATAGAAGATAATTTTCTTTTAGTAATTTTCACTTTTTTTTTTTTTTAGCTTTTCCCCCCATCCCAGCATTTTTAAAACTTTCACAGAATTCCTGATGCTGACTATATTTTCTGTAAGTCTATACCCACCAAGTCTGATACAGCACAGGAGAGCCCTGGGACCCTCCTGGGATGTGTAAGCCTGGGGTAGGCCGTTTGCTCTCCCAGCTTCTGCACTGAGTCTGTTTTGGTGCTGAGCTGTCCCTAGAGGTCTGGTAAACCTCTGAATGTCAGTTCTGTTCTGGTCTTGTAGGTTCCATCTCTTGCCTCTCAGGATCCTGAATCAGAAGGACTCTCCCTATGTAGATCTGCAGTCTGAGGGCATGATGGTCAGAGCATGTCCACAGCATGGTACCCTCGCCGTCGTTGTGTGGACCCTGCCTAGTGATCCCTTTCATTCAACAGCTCTATATTGTAAGAGGAATATCAACCACTGTATACTCTCCAGTACTAGCTTAGTGGTCACTTGCCGTATAAAAATGGAGATGGGGTGTGAGACAGACTTCCATTGCACCCAGTTAGCAGAAACGTTCTGTACAAATCTTATTTTTGACAAGTATAACTTTTATTAATTTAAGGATATTACCAGAAGATCAACACATTAGGCAGAGAAAAAATATGTATTTACTTAGTTTATAAATGTTTTAAAAACTGACTGACCTAGATTATTCTCAAGGTTTTTTATGAGTTATTTCTAACGTGGCAACCCTGTTCTTTCAGTTATAAAATTCTTTGAAACAAAAATTCAAATATGCTAGTGTGGGTGGAGCCTGAACATTAGAAATAGATTCTGAAGTTGTTTTATAGTGGTACTGTTTAAATTTGTAGAATACCTTAAATATATATAATAAAAATATAAAATATCAGGGAAAATTCTGGATGCTACTTTTATGAGGTTACTGGAAAGGGAGTGATTCTAGTTTGGGATTCTTGGTTATTTCTGTGGAGAGGTCACTTTTTAGTTCCTCAAAGTCGTAATACCACCAGAGGGAGCTATTGCTAGTTAAGTCCTTGAATGAAGGGGTTGGTGGTGAGGGGAGGGTACAGCTAGTAAGCAGCTTGTGTTTATCTGTGAGACATAGGTCATTGCCTTGTCTGCAATTTTTAATCTTACTGGCTCTTGCCCCCACAAATATTTCCCTTCCGTGTTTCATTTCAGATTTTCTCCCCAATACATTGACCCTCTTCTTTGCTCAATGTTCTCACATCTTGCTTTCATCCTACTAACATTTGTCACTGTGTTTACATTTTCATATGTCTATAAAGTTTCTGAAACTCTTTTTGTGTTATAGTAACAAGTAGTCTTCCTTGGCATGGTATTCGTTAACTGAGCTAGTTTTCATATTTCAATAGAAACTGCCTTTTAAACCTAAATACTTCTGTTTGGTTTGCTTTTATAATGAAGCCATAAAGATTTCCTTCTGTTCATCTGGCTTATAGAGCGTATTAACAAACAGCAAAGAAGAGATATTGGCTTATACTTAGCATCCAAGCTAATGTTGTTCATATTGTCTTATTAGAACACCTGGAGAGTGCAAGTTCTAACTCAGGTATACCAGCTGCACAGAGAGGTGAGTTTGTCTAATTAAGCAAATAGTCACCAAAGGTGTGAAATTTTAAACATACAGACATCGGAGAAATGCACTGGACAATGGAATAGACACCAAAATGTGGCTTTATTGTAGTTAGAATGTGTCTTAAAAATATTTATTAAACTAATATTTCAATTTTTTAGCATTTTAATAGTTTCCCAGTTTCTAAAAATAAAATTTTAGCTCTTTAATTTTTTTAGCTTAATAGCAATAAAATTTATTCTTTTTAAAAAGAGAACTTGTGAACCTCCCCACCCCCACCCCATATTATCAGAAGCTTTGGTGCCAATCAGGCGTGGAAACAGAATATTGAAAAAAATGACCCTTTGGCTTTCTTGATACTAATGGTAGAAAGAAGGTATTTTAATAAAAGATAAGTCAACTGGTGATTTTTTTTTCATGTGTTTTTCCACATTTGATTCTCATTATTTTTACTTTTGATTTTAGGGTAAAAATAGGGAAGGGAATTATTCACAAAGATTGGATTGTAAGTTAAAGTCCTGAACTGTAAGCAGCTAAAACGTTGTGAAGTAAAAAGAATGGGAAATAAAGTTAAAACACAGCGTATGGTCCTTTCACTGACGTTTCTGTTAGAGCCCGCTTCTCTTCCCCATGAGAGCGAACACCACTGTGACACCACCAGAAACGCTCAGCCAGCTGACTGAGAACTTGGTTTTGGACACATCAGTGTCTAAAGCTTGACTCTTTACCGTCTCTCTTATCTGACTTGAAAAGGACCGTTCTTTTGCTAAGTTACAGTTACATTACGTCATCGGAGGGAGTATTATGACGAGTAAGAGACGCCATCCATATTCTTTCTTTGTTTTTTCTCTTGTGTTCTGTCTGTGTTTTCAGCAGCGTCAGTTGATTACAGTTCCTTTGCAGACAGATGCAGCGGCTGGATAGAGCTCATTAAACTGAAAGCTCAGACCATAAGGCGCGGCTCGATGAAGACAAGTAGGCGGATGTTTCTACCATGTTATGACCTGAGAAGCACATCCCTGATTGCCCGGTGGTGAAGGCTAGAACTCACTCCCAGCAATAACATTGCCAATCAGTCGTGTGCTGGAGTGTGAAAGCTGCAGACTCTAATGGTCACTTAGTAGAAGTTACTGAAGGGCCTTCAGATTTGTTAATTTTAACTGTAGAATTGTGTTTTTAAAATTTTACTTTTTGCAAAGGTATTCTTAAAAGTATATAAATAGATATTATGTCCTTCTAAGGGAAGGAAATTATGAGCCATCTTATTGAAGAGACACTCTTCCAGGACCCAAGGTACTGTGCAGTATATGGCATGTCAGTCTACTGAGAGTGATATCCAGAGGGCTAAAAGAATGAAGGATTTCCGGAGAGGAAGTAGATAACTCTTATCTCATGGCTAGAATCAGAATCATTGCTTATGTGTTTTTTATACTCCATGTGTTTTGGTAGACTTGGAGGTAAATGTGTTTGAGTGAAAGAGTTTACAGTACATTAAAAGGGAAGGAACTGTGTTTTAGAGGAAAGATCATAGGATATGGAACCGGCCAGATCTGGTTCTGAATCCTAGAAGTGCCATTTTTAATAGCTGTGTGACCTTGGGCAAATTATTTAACTTCTCTGAGCTTCAGTTTCCTCATGTGTAAAATGGGGATAATAATACCTATGTTGCTGGGTTGTCGTAAGGATTAGATATATATACATCTGGCTTATAGTAGTTATTTGATAAGCAGTAGCTATTATTACTTACGTTATTTTATAAACAACTTTTAGACAGCCGGAGTCATTTGTTAAGTTTTTAAAATTATGAGTTTGATCAAAAAGGTTTAGAAAAGAAACCTATTACAACTAGTTAACATAAGGTTTATCTACAAGTTGACAATGATGAAGTCGTCTGAAAAAGATGGAAAAAACTGCACTGGGACATATAACAACTTTCACACTCTCTTTGTAGTAATTTGTTCCTACAGCAGATAATTTGTAATGCTTGACTGCTTTTTCTTTTTCTTCACTCTATAACGGTCATTGTGTGTGTAGCTACACTGCATCTACATTTTCTTTTGCAGGAATGCCATTTTTCTTCCGAAAGAATTCCATTCCATCATCTCCTCTTATGTTTTTCTTTCTCTGTTTTTAATTGCATGCAGTGCATGAGAATTGCTTTTCTTTCGTGACATGGCTTAGCCTCACAGAGAGCTGAATGTTGTCACCACTTATTTGGAAACCTTAGGGAATAATTGAGTTAGCAGCATCTGATCTTGACGCTTTCTCTTCTTCCTCTCATTTTAGCTGTGACAGTTGAAAAAGCAAGTCCAATGGGTGAAGGAAATTTCCGGAATCGTTCTGCCCCACCTTGTGCAAATTCTACAGTTGGGGTTGTTAAGATGACGCCTCTTTCTTTCATTCCTGGAGCAAAAATAACTAAATATCTTGGGATAATTAACATGTTTTTTATTCGGGAAACCACTTCTCTTCGTGAGGTAATTGTATACGTGTTATTTCATTGTTTGTTCATTGTGAATTTTCTCTGATTGAAGATGTTAGTAACAAAATCAAACAAGTTTCAAAGTGTTATTTTTTGCCAGAAGTAACACACACACACAATTTTTTTCATTAACGTGTCTGGATTTATTCTAGATTATACTTACCAAATTTCATATAGCAACTAGGTTTAAAATAGCTTCGTTTTCTCAGTAGTTATTTGCCTGAGATATATTTAAGCAGCAATTTTTAAAGGTTTACATTTAGAAATAGTAGGGGACTGTATTATAGATAGATGTCTATGAGGATAGTTTATATAATTTAGCTCTATTGTTTTCTCCCTCTGAAAAACAATAAGGCAAGTGTGACTGGAACATGGTTCAGAAGGGAAGATGCGGATAGCAGGGAAGTTTCGTTGTTTATATTTACCATTAATTTATTTGAATGATGATGGGAACGATTTGTTAGAGGGAGATGTTGAAGGTCGAGGAGCAATGTGAATCCTTGCCCTGCCATTTATTTACTAGCTGTGTGACTGTAGCTAGTCATGGGCATGTTACAGGTTCTCTGAGCTTCAATTTCATCATCTGTAAAGTAAGGCACAGTAATCTATGTCATAGACTTGTGTTCAGTAAAGGTTGGTTGGTTTGTTCATTTATGCAACAAATCCCCATTATGAAGGAAATTAAAATTATCATCCGTTATATTAAGATTATTTAAGATGTTTAGTACATATTCTTTGACATGTTATATACATTCATGTACCAATGCGTATAGTTTGATTTTCTTGTGTGTTGTTATTTAGGAAGGAGGGGTCAGTGGGTTTCTCCATGCTTTCATTGCTGAAGTGTTTGCAATGGTGAGAGCCCATGTCGCTGCATTAGGAGGGAATGCTGTTGTCTCCTACATAATGAAGCAGTGTGTCTTCATGGAGAATCCAAATAAAAACCAGGTGAGATGTAGTTAAAAATCTCTGACGGGGGAACGTTTGAATTTCTCCCATGGTCTTCCCACCTCCACCCTCCCTCCCAAAAGAGAATTGCTCTTCAGAGGTCTTTGATTCTAGATTCTTAAAACATGTTTTAATGACTGTATTATTAACTATGGTCATACATAGGTCAGATGCTGTTTTTACATCCCAGGTGACTAGTTATTATTCTTAAGTACCCCTGGAAGTTTTCCTTCTAAGTTACTGTCTCCACCATCTTCATGGTAAGTCTTTGGAATACAGTCATATGCCACATAACGACATTTTGGTCAGTGACGGACCACATATACGACAGGGGTCCCGTAAGATTAGTACCATATATCCTACATGAGTAGTAGGCTAAACCATCTAGTTTGTGTAAGTGCTGTGGTGGGGGAAGAAATTTTCCTCTACCCTTCTAGTTTCTTCTGGCCGGTCTAAGCATTAAATTGACATGTGACAGATTAACAGGAGAAAAACAAACAAAAGTTTAATAACACGGATACATGGGAGAAACCCAGGAAAACTGAGTAACTCGCCAAAAATGGCCGAAGCCCTCACTTTAAATATCCTCAGCTAAAGACAAAAGATGTTGGGGTGGGGAGAGTCAGGGAATTCAAAGGGAAGGAAGGCAATTCACAGGTAGGTGAAAAGGAGCAAACTTTTGGAAAACAAGTGTTTGGCCACACAGAAACAGAAGACCACATAGGGGAGCCCAACAAATAGGCTTTTCGAGGTTCCTTCCTGTCTACCACCTAGTTCATGTTATGCTGACATGATCGCTCACTTCCTGAGACAGGTTTTTTAATCTGAATTCTTTTAGGTGGTTAAGGGGAAGGTAACAAGAAAAACTTGGTGAGTCTTTTGTTTCTTAAAAATCATCAGCCTAAAATAATCCTCATGTTAGAGACACACTTTGGGGTGGCAAATTTTGTTCCTCTTCAGTACACTCTGTGATGTTCACACAGCGATGAAATCACCTAACGACACATTTCTCACAACATATCCCTGTCATTAGGCAATGCTTGACTGTACAGTGATGGCTAACTGAGGAGAGTTAGACGCCGTCTAGTTTGGACTATGATGCTGTCCAGTTCTAACTGCCATGATGGGACTACACTGTTTGTTTATGACTAATAATTAATATAATTCTGTTAATAGGGGCAAAGAAGTGTTGCTTAGGTTAAATTTTAGGGTAAATTTCTTTCATCAGTTTTGTTAACATAATAACTCACTTAAAATTGTTAACGATTCCACGGGCCAGCCCCGTGGCTTGGCGGTTGGGTGCACGTGCTCCACTGCTGGCGGCCCGGGTTCGGATCCCGGGCGCACACCGACGCACCACTTCTCCGGCCATGCTGAGGCCGCGTCCCACGTACCGCAACTAGAAGGATGTGCAGCTCTGACATACAACTATCTACTGGGGCTTTGGGGGAAAAAAATAAATAAATAAAAAATTATTTAAAAAAAAAGTTGTTAAAGATTCCTTTAAAAAATTAAATAACTGTGAGCGAGCCCTGATGAACTAGTGGTTCAAGTTCGTTGCTCACCGCTTCAGCAGGCTGGGTTCACTTCCCTCCCGTACCACCCATCTTGTCAGTTGCCATGCTGCGGGGGCGGCTCACATAGAAAAATGCAGATGACTTACAACTAGGATATACAGCCGTGCACTGGGGCTTTGGGGAGGAGGAAAAAAAAGAGGAAGATTGGCAATAGATGTTAGCTAAGGGCGAATCTTTCCCTGTAAAAAAAAAAAAATTAAATAACTATTAATGGGTTTTTTTCAGTTTTCTTTGCTGTGAATTGCCTTCTTATCTTTTGGTCATTTTTTCTATTGGGTTGTCTATCTTTTCTCTAATGACTTATAAGCCTGTGCTTTTTCAGCTATATAGCACTGCCCCTAATATAACAGAAGAATATGAGCATATTGTTGAGTTTGTGACCGAACATGTCCTGTTGTTCTCATAGGCGCAATGTCTTATAAACGTAAGTGGTGATGCAGTGGTTTTTGTTCGTGAATCTGAGTTAGAAGTGGTGTCAACTCAGCAGCCCACTGCCAACTGCCAGCCATCCTGTACTGGAGGAGAAGTTACAACCTGAAGAAAGTGAGAAGGAAAGAGCTCAACTAAATGAAAGTCATCTGTCTCCATTGTTTTGTCATTAATTATCTTACTACACTTTAAAAAATGAACTTAATTGGAGATAATTAAGAAAGAATTGTGGATAGATTTGATTTTTCTGGAATCTCTTAGAGGCATAGAATTTTCAAATCTGGACAATTGTTTGCTAAGCCTAGACGGACAGACCCCGTGGAATCTCGACCCTTCAGTAAGTTCAGATAAATTTCTCAGAGAACCGTAGCAAAGATGGAAGCTTTTTGTAATTTATGTTGATTTTAATAAAATCATAATTTAAAAAATGAAATGGTAAGATTATCAGGAAATGAGGATAGCTACCCTAGTGTAATTTAGAAAAACTAAGCAACAAATTCACAAATTGTTAATGAATAAATTATCTGATTTGGGAAATGTGTGGGGAAGATGAAGAAAAGTTTTCAGAAAACTCTGTGGGTTTCTTAATGTGTTTTATTTTGGTGAGGTTGGTAACAACTGAAAGGGAAAAGTGCTTCAGCAAAACGAGTGAAAATTCTGCAACTTATATCCATAATATGTCCTAACTACTATAAAAGGAGAAGTAATTTATCAGAGCCAGTGTCCTTCCATTCAAAGTTTTAATAAGGTCTCTAAGGAGGGAGGAAAAAAATTACTATAACTCTGTTACTGGCCACATTTCAGTTAGTGTTTAATTTGTCTAGAAGAGGCTTGACTTCAACTGGGAAGAAACGGTCAGTGAATTTTGTTGAAATCTCATTGATCTAGTAGGAACATAAAATTATTTTCTAATAAAATCATACTGTACTATCAAATAAACAGAATTCTAGTAATGTAGGGATTTTTGATGGTGAATTAGACTGTATTTGGCATAGAATTTAAAAATGTAACTTGAGTGTAAATATGTTACAAAATGTTGAATGTATACATAGAAATACTTTTTTGGTCAATGCCCAATACCTATTATAAATGAACTTAAAAAGTACATTCCTCCTTTGCACAGTAAAATTTCTTTATAAAACTCATGGTTTTGTTCTTCCACGATAACAAACTGCTCTAAAGATTAGGAGTCATTTCCTTGTTATCACAGGTGTCAATATTTTTCTGTATTTTGTTTATAATTTTATTTTTTAAATAAAAAGTTTATAAAGATGAACTGGAATATTCGTAAATCACTTTTTTGCCTCCTTGATGTAGTACCGCCAGAAGTCTGAAATCACTTTCCATCTGCTCATCTCCATTCATTTCTTCATCAACAAACTTCTGTTGTGCGTGTAGTGTTTGCAAGGCCCTCTTCTTAATTTGGGGGAAAAAAATAATATATGCATAATTGTGGCACTTTGGTACGTAGGTATTCATTCAACAACCATTTATTGAATGCCTGGGATCTAGCAGGCATTCAAATTCTTCCATCCCCCCAAGAGAGTTCCCCTGTGTCCCTTTGCAGTCAGCCCACTTCCCCTTCCAAGTAAATAGGGTCTTATGCATCCACATATGGACAACATTTTTGGCTGTTAGGAATAAAGTGATTGGGCTCGCCCTGTGGCTTAGCGGTTAAGTGAGCGCACTCCGCTACTGGCGGCCGGGTTCGGATCCTGGGCGCGCACCGACGCACTGCTTGTCCGGCCATGCTGAGGCGGCGTCCCACATATAGCAACTAGAAGGATGTGCAGTTATGACATACAACTATCTACTGGGGCTTTGGGGGAAAAATAAATAAAAAATTATAAAAAAAAAGTTTAAAAGGAATAAAGTGATTTTTTATTTGATTTTGCAGTTTTCTGTGAAAATTTAATTTCTGTTCTATAGGGTTGACTTTTTCTTGTTGATTGATAATCTGCTATGTGTGTGACAAAATTTCCCCTTATTTTGTTGTCCATCCACGTAGATTATGGCAGCTTTTATCATATCCAAACTTTTAATTTTATTGTGGACAATATGACTATCTTTCTTAGATTTCCTTGGCTCAGATGATCTCCCCTTGATTTTTTGGCTGTCTTGATGGTTCATCAAACTTAACATGTCCTGAATTGCTCCCATCTTGGTGGCTCCCTGTCAAGCTTGATACACTTCATTATGCCATCCCCACTTAGCCAGTTGTACCTTGAATCGGATACCTAAGGGAAATCCAAAGCCTGTACTCTTTCCACTACATCACCCAGTCTCATGGAACAAGATGCATAGAAATGTGGGCACATGAAAATGTATGTTGTGTGAAAGCAACACACTTATTTACAAACACTTTTGTAGTTGATCCCCCCCCCCCCCCGAGGAAGGTCTTTCACAGAGTACTGTGAAAGTCTGATCTAAACTCTGGAACTTACCCAGAAAAATAAGCATACATGTGAAATTTTGCACACTGCTTCAGGACGTTTATTGAAACCCATCCTTGACCCCGGGTTAAATCTAGTATAGGATGAATGGAGGGGAATAAGGAACCAGGCAGAAGGAAACGTTATGAATGATTGGGTAAATGCAATCCTGAAAAGTGTGGCTTTTCTCCGTAGGAAAGTCAAGACATTTTTAAGATGAGATTTTTAACTATTAAAAAAAAAATATCTAGGTAGGCAGAGTAATGGCCCCCAAAAATGTCCACAGCCTCATCCCCAGAACCTGTGAATATATAACCTTACATGACAAGTGGGACTTTGCAGATGTGATCCAAGTTAGAGACCTTAAGATGGGGAAATTATCCATGGTTGTCTTTGAGGGTCCTAGAATCTAATCACATGAATCCTTAAAAGTGGGGGAGGCGGGAGAAGAGCGAGTCAGAGAGATTCCCAGAGAGGTGGCCTCAAACTGCCACTGCTGGCTTTGAAGAAGGAAGAGGAGAGCTGCGAGCTGAGGAATGTGGGTGGCCTCTAGACACCAGGAATGGCCCTCAGTTGACAGCCAGCTAGGAAACGGCGTTCTCAGATCCACGACTGCAAGGGACTAAATTTTGCCACCAACTCGAATGAGCAAGGAAATAGATTCTCCCCTAGACCCTCCAGAAAGGAACAGAGCCCTGGATTTTATTGAGACCCCCATCAGACCTCTGACCTGCGGAACTGTAAGATAATAAACTTGTTTTAGCCACTAAGTTTGTGATAATTTGTCATGGTAGCAATAGAAAATGAATACAAATTCTTATAAATTTAAACTACAGAGATATATAAAGTTACCATATAGTTGTGCTATTTATGGTAACATCTAATAGGAAATGCTTCACAAGCTCAGGTACAAGAACTGTTATTTCTCTTTTACTTTTCTAATTAATTTTTTGAATACCCACCTAACTAATTAGCAGAAATCCAGAATCTCCCACCTTTGAGGTCGTCTCCACTTCTAGAATTGTCCAAGAACTCTAGAGACTCAACGCAGTCCCCAAAAGTTTAGGTTCAGCTTTCACACCCAACCTGCGAGAGTACAGGGACCAATTTGGTACTCTGTTGCATTTGCTTCTCACTGCCACATGGTGTCGCTGTTGGAATGGGTTCCACATAGTGGAAGAAGGTGCTGGTCTGCAGTGATGACGCCAAACTGGCCAAGACTCCTTCATAGGTTTCCAGGATTCTTCCCGCAGGTAGTCTTATTTCTTCCATGCACACGCCGACCAAGGAAGCCTGCCAAGTTTCAGTTCCCAGTGCTCAACCAAACTGTCAATTGAGTTGTGAGAGTTTCTTATAAATTCTAGATAAAATTTTTTTCTTTCAGTCTGACTTATTTTTCATTCATTAAACACTGTCTTTTGGGGAACAGAAGTTTTTAATTTTGATGAAGTCTAATTCATTTCTTTTTCTTTTGTGGTTTGTGCTTTCTGTGTTTTATCTGAGAAATTTTTGCCTAACCCAACATCAAAAATATTTTCTAGAAATTTCGCAGGTTTTGTGTTTACATTTAGGTACATGACCATTTCAAGCTACATTTTGTATATGGTGTGAGGTATGGGGCAAGGCTTTTTTATTCTTTTTTTTTTTTTTTTTGCATATGGCTGTCCAATTGCTCCAGCACAATTTACGGAAAAGACTAACTTTTCTACATTGAATTGACTTGACATGTTTGTTGAAAATTGATTGACCACATATATATATGTATGGGTCTATTTCTGGACTCTGTCGTGTGTTTTACATATCTGTCCTTTTTCTAATATCACACTGTCTTGGTTCTTGTAACTTGATAGTAAGTCTGGAAATCAAGGAATGTGAGGCTTAAAACTTTGCATTCTTAAAATTTTTTTTTGATGATTCTATTTCCTTTGATTTTGCCATATAAATTTTAGAATAGCTTGTTAATTTTTATATGAAAAAAACCTCCTATATTTTTTTACTGAGGTTGTGTTGAATCTATAGATCAGTTTGGGGAGCAGTGACAGCTTAGTAATAAGTCTTCCAATCCGTGCACATGCTAATTTCTCTGTGTTTATTTAGGTCTTGTTTGATGTCTTTCATCAATACTTTGCAGGTTTCAGTACACAAATCTTGCACATTTTTGGGAGGAACTTCATTCCTAAGTATTTCTTGTTTCTTGGTCCTGTTATAAATGGTACTGTTTTAATTTTAATTTCCATTAGTTATTTTTAGTGTATACAAATATAATTGATTTTTTATATTGCCGTTGTATCCTGCAGCCATCTATTGATTCTGGTAGCTTTTCTTGTGATTATTTGGGGTTTTTCTATAGACAATCATTGTCATGATTGTGCCGTGATATTTCTTCCTTTCCAATCCGAATTACTTTTATTTTTCTTGTTCCTCACTAAATTGGCCTTATTAATAATTGCCTTATTAAGTACAATGTAGAGTGGTAAGAATGGACATCTTTAGCCCCGTTCTAGACCTCAGAGGGAAGGCATTCAGTCTTTCACTATTAAGTATGATGTTTTCTGTGAGTTTTTCCAAGATGCTCTTTGAATTTTGTCAAATGCTTATTCTCCGCCTCTTAGAGATGATTATATGAATTTTGTCCTTTAGTTTGTTTGTTGATATGGCGAATCACACTTACTGATTTTCAAATGTGAAACCGAACATTCCCTCCTCTTCTATTTTCCAGAAGAGTTTGTCTATAATTGATGTTATTTATACCATAAATTTATTATAGAATTTGCCAGTAAAGCCATCTAAGTCTTGAGTTTTCTTTGTTGGAATGTCTTTAACTATAAATTGATTTTATTACTAGATATGGGGCTATTCAGGTTATCTTTTTCTTCTTGTGTAAACTTTGGTAGTTTGTGCCTAAGGAATTTGCCCATTTTTTTCTAAATTGTCATATTTATTGGTATAAAGGTATTAATACTATTTCCTTATTATCTTTGTAATATCTGTGGGATCTGTAGTGATGTGTCCTCTTCCATTCCTGATATTGGTAATTTGTGGCTTCTCACTTTTTTTCTTGATCAGTTTGGCTAGAAGTGCATCACATTTACTGATCTTTTTGAAGATCCAGCTTTTGATTTTATTGATTTTTCTCTACTGTTTTTTCCTTCTGTTTTCAATTTTATTTGATTCTGCTCTTATATTTATATTTCCCTCCTTATACTTGCTTTTGGTTTAATTTGCTCTTGTTTTTCTGGTTTCTTAAGGTGGAAACTTAGATCATTGATTTGAGGCCTTTCTCCTTTTCTAATATAAGCATTTAATGTGATACATTTCCCTCTATGTACTCACTACACACTACCTCAATAGGGTCCCCAAATTTTGATATATTATTTTCATTTTCATTAAACTCAAAATATTTTATAGTTTTCTTTTTAACTTCCTCCTTGACTAATGAGTTATTTAAGAGTTATTTAAAAGAATGTTGTTTAATTTCCAGCTATTTAGGGATTTTTCCAGATACATTTTTTGTGGTGACAACAAATAAGATCTAGTCTCTTAGCAACTCTGAAGTTTATAATACAGTGTTGTTGGCTATGATCATGATGCTGTACGTTTGATCTCCAGGACGTTTTTATCTACTACTTGCAAGTTTTTAGCCTTAAACAACATCTCCCCAAATCTCCCACTCCCCAGCACCTGGTAACCACCATTCTACTCTCTGTTTTTTATTTTATTATTATTATTATTTATCTATTAATTTTATTGATATAATTGGCATGTAACTTTGTGTAAGTTTAAGGTGTAAAGCATGATGATTTGATACATTTATACATTGCAATATGATTACCACTGTAGCATTATTACGTAGCTATCACATCACGTAATTGTCATTTCTTTTTTGTGGTGGGAATAATTAAGATTCAGTCTCTTAGTAAGTTTGATGTTTATAATACAGTATTGTTGTCTATAATCACTATACTGTGAAAGTTCGAGTTTTTTAGATTCCACGTAAGCGATGTCATACAGTATTTGTCTTTCTTTGTCTGACTTATCTCACTTAGCATAATGCCCTCAAGGTCTTTCCAATTTCCTATCTCCACTATTGACATATAAGTTATGCCTCTTCTTAAAAACGTTTTAGTGGTTGCTCTAGACTTTTCAATATATACTTTTAATTTATCACAATCTACCTTCAAATAATATTATAATATTTCTTCAAATAAACCAGCATAATTACTTTGTGGTCGGAGAATATTCTCTGAATAATTGAAATCAATTTTCTTATTTAGTTTTTTCTTACTTTAGGCTTTATCACCTTCCTGGGGTGAATGCTTAGCTTGCTCATTGTCAGTCTTCTTAGTTTCTAAGTGTATCTAAATTTACAATTCCTCTGCAATTGCTCTTTTATCATCCCACAAGTTTTATGCAGTGTTTTTATTTCTTTTAAATCTGAATATTTATAATTACCATTGTGATTTCTTCGTTGGTCTATAAATTATTTAGAAGTGTATTTCTAGTCTCCAAATGTATGAGTTTTTTTCACTTTGAGGTTTTCTAATTAAGTTGCACTATGATAAAATATTGTGATCTAAATGACAGGTTCTTTGGAAATTGTTGAAAATTCCCTGGTTGCTTTTCTGTTCAATTTGTGTAACTGTTTCATATGCACTTGACAAGAAAATCTGTTGTTTATTTGTTGCGTGCAGGTTGTTTATCTCTATGTCATCTATCTATCATCTTTCATCATGTATCTGTAAAACCAAGCTTGTTAATTACATTATTTAAATCTTCTATATCCTTACCTTTATTTTTGTCCCCTTGATCTATCAGTTTCTGAGAGAGGTGAATGTGGTATATTGATACATTGATGGCTCTAAATAATGGCCTGTATGTAACCATTGCATTTAGCACTGTGACGTTCCAGCTCCACCATCAAGGGGTGAAATCTGTTTCCCCGTGTCTTGAGTTTGAGGTGGCCTTCTGCCTTGCACTGGCCAAGAGAATACAGCAGAAGTAATGATGTGCCTACTCTGAGCCTAGATCACAGACGTATTGTGTGCTGCTGCCTTCTTTCTAGAACCTCTACCATGCCATGCAGACAAGCCCTGGCTAGTCTGCTAGAAGATGAGAAACTTTGTGGAGCAAAGATAAGTCATCCTAACTGTGCCCATCCTGCACTTGAATTAGTTAACTAATTATTTTAAGCCGGAGAGTTTGGGGTAGTTTTTATGGAGCAATAGCTAGCTGATACATATTAAAATTCTCCATTGTAATTATGCAATTTTCAATTTGTCTTTATAATTTTGGCATTTTTACTTTTTATATTTTGAGGCTATGACTTTAGGTGCATATGTAATTTTGTGTTTTTGTGTCATTTTTGTTGCTTATGTTTTTTACCAATGAGAATGTATATTTTATTAATGTGAAATGTATTCCCACTAATACATTTTTTAAAAATCACATTTATATTTTGAGCAATATGAACATTGATGTACCAACTTACTTTGGGTTAATTTTTGCCTGGTATGCTCTTTTCCCAACCCATTATTTTTAAATTCTCTGTGAATTTTTGTTCTGACTGTGTCTCTCTCTCTTTTTTTATTCCAATTATCTTGTTGAGATCATAATGGTTTATAACATTGTGTAATTTCAGGAGTACATTATTATTTATCGGTTTCTGTATAGACTACATCATGCTCACCACCAATAGTCTAGTTTTTATCCATCACCATACATATGTGCCCCTTTACCCCTTTCGCCCACCCCCCCAACCCTCTTCCCCTCTGGGAACCACTAATCTGTTCTCTTTATCCATGTGTTTATCTTCTACATGTGAGTGAAATCATGCAGTGTTTCTCTGTCTGGCTTATTTCCCTTAATATCATACCTTCAAGGTCCATCCATGTTGTTGCAAATGGGGCGATTTTGTCTTTTTTTATGGCTGAGTAGTATTCCATTGTATATGTATACCACATCTTCTTTATCCATTCATCAGTTGATGGGCACTTGGGTTGCCTCCACGTCTTGGCTATTGTGAATAATGCTGCAGTGAACACAGGGGTGCATGTATATTGATGCATTTGTGTTTTCATGTTCTTTGGTTAAATACCCAGCAGTAGAAGAGCTGGATCATATGATAGTTCTATCTACTGTTTTCCATAGTGGCTGCACCACTTCATGCTCCCACCAGCAGTGTGTGAGAGTTCCCTTCTCTTCACATCCTCTCCAACACTGGTTGTTTCCTGTCTTGTTAATTACAGCCATTCTGAGGGGAGTGAGATGGTATCTCATTGTAGTTTTGATTTGCATTTCCCTGATAGTTAATGATGTTGAACGTCTTTTCAATGTGTCTGTTGACCATCTGTATATCTTCTTTGGAAAAACATCTGTTCATATCTTCTGCCCATTTTTTGATCAGGTTGTTTGATTTTTGGTGTTAAGTTGTATGAGTTCTTTATATATTTTGGAAATTAACCCCTTGTCAGATACATGATTTACAAATATTTTCTCCCAGTTGTTGGGTTGTCGTTTTGTTTTGTTGATGGTTTCCTTTGCCTTGCAGAAGCTTTTCAGTCTGATGTAGTCCATTTGTTTATTTTTTCTTTTCTTTCCCTTGCCTGAGTACACATGGTATTTGAAAAGATGCTGCTAAGAGCGATGTCAAAGAGTGTATTGCCCATATTTTCCTCTAGGATTTTTATGGTTTCAGGTCTTACATTCAAGCCTTTAATCCATTTTGAGTTAATTTTTGTGTATGGTGTAAGGTAATGGTCTACTTTTATTCTTTTGCATGTGGCTGTCCAGTTTTCCCAACACCATTTATTGAAGAGACTTTCCTTTCTCCATTGTATGTTCTTGGCTCTGTTGTTGAAAATTAGCTCTCCATAAGTGTGTGGTTTTATTTTTGGACTTTCTATTCTGTTCCATTGATCTGTGTGTCTGTTTTTGTGCCAGTACCATGCTGTTTGGATTATATAGCTTTGTAGTATATTTTGAAGTCAGGAATTGTGATGCCTCCAACTTTATTCTTTTTTCTCAGGATTGCTTTAGCTATTTGGGGTCTTTTGTTGTTCCATATAAATTTGAGATTCTTTGTTCTATTTCCCTGAAGAATGTCGTTGGGATTCTGATTGTGATTGTACTGAATCTGTAGATTGCTTTAGATAATATGGACATTTTAACTATGTTTATTCTTCCGATTCTGATTGTGTCTCTTATGTGTGGTCCACCATTCCTTTGCTTCTTTTTGTTTTCTCTTTCTCTGTTTTCTGTTGAATTCCTCAAGTCCTTCCACCTTTTTTTTTTTCCTTTACTGGTTTGAAAATTGAGAGTTCAAAAAACTTATATGCAATATCTTGTTCTTCCCCATGTGTGTTCTGAAGCAGTTGAGAGACAGAAAAGAGAGTAAGACAGATGGAGAACAAATGCCACCTTTATTACTAATAAAGGTTTTGGAGAATATGACTTTAAGCCTATTATCCCTGAATTAGGCAGACTTACCTGGTCCCTAGCAGTGTTGAGTAAGCACAGGACTCCTTCCTCAGCGAGGAGCAGAGCAGAGCAGAAAGCATATTCTCTGCTGATGAGCAGATCCCAAGAGGGAAGAAGATTAGAAGGGGCTGAGCTAAGTGTTCAGTTGAGTTGGAGGTCATCGAGATGATGTGATCACCAGTTGACCCACGAGCTGGACCTGGACAATCAGAGGTTCCTCGCATCTCCCCTGTCCTTGGAAGTTATGCTCTGCCCACTGTTCCTATAGCGGGAGCTGTTCCAAGGATACAGCCTTGAGAGAGTAAGGTGTTGTGGAGACCATCTGGATGATACATTTGACCAAACCCAGTTAAGATTCTGATGGGTGAGTGTGGAGATCTACTCGTCTTGTGGTGCCCAAGACAAGCCTCATATGTAAGTTCTCTTGCTTATTAAACCTGCCACCTACCAATCTGGAGTGATCGGCCTCTTTCTTTGGTCTCTCCCTGTCCTCCATGTACAGGGGCCAGTTTGTGAACCTGAACAAGTTGCCTCTCAAACCATCACTCAGAGAAGTCATTTTGTCTCTACTGCACAAGAGTGGGAGGGAGTGGCCTGAGTGCCCAGGAGCATTATTAATAAAAATCACTCTTAGAAACATAAGGAGTAGAGGCATAAGTATTCCTTGAAAATAAGTCATATATTCTGCATCTATTTTTTCAGTGATTACCCCCACATTTTTAACATATTAGTTTCCTATGTGTGCTGCAACAATTACTAGAAATTTGGTGGTTTAACACAACGCACATTCATTCTTCTACAGTTCTGGAGGCCAGAAGTCTGACAGCAGTATCACCGGACTGCAATCAAGGTGACAGCAGCACTATGATCCTTCCAGGTGCTCTGCAGTGTGAATCTGTTTTCTTTTCTTTTCCAGCTTCTGGAGCTGCATTCCTAGCATTCCCTGGCTCATGGTCCCTTCCTCCATCTTCAAAGTCAGAGGGTTAGCATCTTGCTTCAGTCGTCACATTGCCTTCTGTCTCTCCTGTCATCAGATCTCTTATATGGACCCTTGTGATTACATTCAGGATCCCCCTGGATAATCCAGGATAATCTCCCCATTTCAAGGTCCTTAGTCACATCTGCAAAGTTCCTTTGCCATGTAAAATAATATTCACAGTTCTGGAGATGAGAACAACGTGGCTGTCTCAGGGGCCATTATTGTCGTATATATTCTTAATGTTTTATTCCTCTAAGAAGTCTAAACTTAGAGTAGCTCTATCCTTCTCCCAAATAAGCAAGGATTTAATGTTGTTGTCTATGATTTTTTAATTCTAACGCTTCTAAACATGTACATCTTGTGGTTGTTTTTATATTTTAAATTCTTGTTTAGATTACCAATGTGCTTTTCTGATGTCCACTTATTATTACTTTTTGTATACCGTTCCTTTCTTCTGGGTTCATTTTCCTTCTTGCATCTCAAGCATATTTATTAGAAGTTAGTTTACTCAGGTTCTGTGTGCATCTAAAAATTTGTATCTAAAATTGTTTTTATTCCACCTTCGCTCATGATGTATTTTAGTTGATTATATAATTCTAGGTTCATAATGTTTTTTTCCTCAGAACTGTGCCACTATTCCTAGTAGAGCACCAGACACCCAGAGATGAATGAATGAATGAACTTTACAAATGTTAGGAGGACAGAATAGTGAAAATAATCCTGGATTAGGAGTCAGAAGAATGGGCCTTAAATGCCAGATCTTCTGCTTATTACAGTTTGGCTTTGGCAAAGCCATTTAACATAACAATCTTACCTGAAAGTGGGAGTAATAATCTGCATCCTAATTCACAACATCCTGTGAATTTCAAAAGAAGGAGAAAATAATGAATTTGAAAATTATTTGTTAATTGTAGAATCATACCATTTCCAAATGATTAATTATTGTGAAATAATTAATATCAATCGAGAAACATTTCCAAAATACTGAATTAAATCTACATCCACTTTTTGAGTTTGATAATGTGTCTTGTAAATGATTCAGAATTTTTGGTAAGTTTGGTTTATTTTTTATTGCTAAACAATCGAATCATTTTATTTTGTTTCCTAGATGTAACTCTTATCTGTGGAATTTAATTATATCAATTAGTAAAGAGTATACTACCGCAGCAAAAATAGATATTACATATTTGAAGACTCTCCTCCAGCGTATCAATATAGTGTTTTCATTGTGCTGGTTTTTGAAGTAACTTTAAGTTGTTGCTGGTAGTGTGGTCTAGTCAATTCTGACTCCTAGCGACCCCGTGTACAGCAGAGCAGAACCCTGCCTGGTCTTTCTGCGCCATCCTCTCACCTTCTGGTGCTGTAGCAGACAATGCTCCACTGCTATTCATAGGATTTTCATGGCCAATTTTTTTCCGAAGTGGGTGGCCATGTCCTTCTTCCTAGTTTGTTTTAGTCTGGAAGCTCTGCTGAAACCTGTCCGCAGTGGGTGACCCTGCTTTTATTTGAAATATTGGCGGCATAGCTTTCAGCATCACAGCAACACGTAGCCGCCACAGTATGACAACCAACAGATGGGTGGTGCGGGTCCCTGACGGGGAAACAAGCCTGCGCCGTGGCAGTGAGAGCGCCGAATCTTAACCACTAGGCTACCAGCGCTGGCTTTCAGTATAAATGGTTAATTGGAAAACTCGATATTCCTAGCAGTAATGTTTTCTTGACAGGAAATTATTTATTTGAAATTGTTTAAGGGAATTGATTAGATCTGTAGAGAAGATGACAGATGAAGCCTGGAATGAATAATGACCCAGAATCTATAACGGTTAGAAAAGTTTTTCTCCTCTTGCATTGCAGACAGTCACACACGGCATTTTATCCTCACAAATAAGATTTTCAAAGAAACTGCTAGAGATCAGGTTGAAGGAACAGGATGGATTCCTTTTGGCTAAGGATGAAAGACACTATTCCATACCCTAAGAGACACAAACACACACATATATGTTTTAATAGCAGAATAATCCAGTTAAATTTTTCTTGGCTGCCTTGGGTGGTGTTTGCTAGGCTTACTTAGAGAAACCGCTTTATTTACAAATGTCATTCCTGTCTCTTTCCCACTCTCTGAAACTGAGGAAAAATTATTTCTATTTTTGCCTGGCCATACGCAGTTATGTTTGATGGGCCTCCTCAGAATTTAAATTGATCAATCTCCTAATCCCCCACTTTGAAATAAAGTACTCAGCCATGATTGGTTCTCAGTATAGGTATTATAAATACTTCTTGGTGCGTGAGGTTTTCCTCCACACGTTGCCACAAACACCTCATTTACCAAAGTGGTTATAATGGTGGAAATAAAAGCTGAAGCACCAATTCATAATGGGCGGAGGAGGTGGGAGCAGCTGGACCCAGCAGCTTGATTGCTATTTGTCCCCTTGGGCATTTTCCAGAAAGGCTTTTCGTATTTATTTTTATCACGTTCCGGAGGCATGAGCCTAAAGGTGGCCGCTTAATGGTCCCAGCCAGAGACCAATTTTCTTTGATACTCAATGGGATGGACACAGGTACCACTTTACCCCTCAGATTTTAGGTCTTAAACTATTAATAACCTGTTTACAGTTGCTTTTATATTTCTTCAGCTGATCTTGGCATGTTAAGAAGAGTTCTACCGCCACCAGCACAGTGATTGGTATATTAGGGCACAGTAAATATTTATGACATGTAAAATGAATGAAAGCTCTTATTTCTTCCTTTTTACAAAAAAAAAACAAACAAACTGAACTGCTGTTGGTTAGGATCCAAGATAAACTTTTAAGCATAAAGCTGTTTAAGCTAAAAAACAGTTAATTCTCTTAGTGCTTATGTGTCTCTAACAGCGTTACCATTTTAGGGTCACGCTGAGTTTTTTCTTTTTTTTTGAGGGAGATCAGCCTTGAGCTAACATCCATGCTAATCCTCCTCTCTTTGCTAAGGAAGACCGGCTCTGAGCTAACATCTATTGCCAATCCTCCTCCTTTTTTTTTTCCTCCCCAAAGCCCCAGTAGATAGTTGTACGTCATAGTTGCACATCCTTCTAGTTGCTGTATGTGGGACGCCGCCTCAGCATGGCCGGAGAAGCGGTGCGTCAGTGCACGCCTGGGATCCGAACCCAGGCCGCCAGCAGCAGAGTGCACACACTTAACCACTAAGCCACCGGGCCGGGCCGGCCCAATCTGAGTTTTAATCTATCCTGAGCATTACCTTGTGTGTCTTATATATTAACATTATATTATTCTTTGATCTCAGTGTTTCAGGATCTTTTAAAATTTTATCACTTCTTTTCTAGGCTTTTTTAGGAATCTCAACTTGATATTTTAAAACTAAGGTCACTGGCCAAGAACCTTTTAGTTGATTCTCTTCTAAACATCCTGGTTTAAAATATCTACTATCTAAACAGCAATCAATCAGGAAAAGAATAAAAAGCCGATGAGGTCAATTATCTCTTTGCCCAAACTCCAAATTGATATTCTTCAATTCTGATATTGGTTTTCTCTAATTATTTAAAGCTTTGGCAAAAGTTTTGATGAGTAAGAAAGTTGACATTATTTCTGTTTCTTTGTTTCTTTCTTTCCTTGCTTCTTTTTATTTTCTCTATTTCATCAAGATTTTCAAGGTTTATTCTCCCAATGTCACTTTTTGCATCAAAAGTTAGATGTGTTTTGTTGCATAAAATACCATCCATCTAAGATAGTTATATTTCCATTTAAAATGACCAGATGACGGAGTAGTATGCTATATTTTGTTATTTTTTAAGAAAGATTTTTTTTTAAATGATCTTTTAATTTTATTTATTTGTTTATTTTTTGCTGAGGAAAATTCACCCCAAGCAAACATCTGTGCCAATCTTCCTCTATTTTGTATGTGGGTCACCGCCACAACATGGTTGACAAGTAGTGTAGGTCCACGCCTGGAATCCTAACATGCGAACCCAGGCTGCGGAAGCAGAGCGTGCGGAACTTAACCACTACACCACGGGGCCAGCCCCAGTAGTATGCTTGGAAGTCCACCTTCACTTTGAAATAAGAATTATGCCACCAGAGTGAAATAAAAAACTGTAAATAGGCTTTGGCACAATCATTATACCATCAGCCTGCCGAGGTCTGCTGGCAAGAGTGCTGGTGTTCAGGAGACTCATCCAGTCCCGGCTCTTCTGCTCATCAGGTATTATTACTTCTTCAGCTTAAAGTCACCTCCATGAGGTGAGAAACTTGATAATCTAAAGAAGCCACCCAGTCACTCTCTTTCACATCACCTAATTCTAATTCTCTACATAGGACTTATCACTCACTACTTATTTTCCTTGTTTTTTTCTTTTGCTTATCCTCCTAGAATTTAAGCTTCAGAGTCTTTACCATTGCTGAATATCCACCATCTAGAAGAGAACCAGGAATATACTATATCTCATTGAATCTAAGATGACATCAATTGTAGGATACACCATCATTTTATGTATGTATGAAAAAAAATGCCACCATTTACGCTATGGGACGGTGTCTTGTTGTCACTTTAGACTTTTTATGTCAATGTATTTAAGAGCTCTTTTAGATTTATTTAGAAAGACCATAGATTTATCATATATCTTACTGTACACTCTAAAATGAGAATGTAACCAAAATGAAATTGGTTAAACTATTCCTGAAACAACTTCTCACTCAAACTCTTCAGAATCAATTTTCAATGAAAAGTTGCCAATCTCACTATTTTCCACACAATATCATCATGCCATCAATGCGTTGGTGAAGCAGTATTTCTTAAAACATTGCTCCATGGTTGTTTTTAAGATTTTATTCCCATATGGTGACATTCAATCTGCAAATTTTGATGCTCAAGGGCAGTCGATGCCTGGCAGACAGCAACTCTAAGACTCACCCTGATTTCAGAGATGTCAAAATGTGAAAAATTATACATCTTGAAACTGCAAAAATAGAGTTGTAGGTACTCAGTAAATAAATAATTTTTGAATATTTGAATAAATGATTGTTAACTCTCTGTGTCCTTGGGCAAACCAGTTTATTTCTTGAACCTAATTTTTCTCATTTAGAAAATTTAAAAAGAAATTGTAAGTGCTTTGTAAATGGCTGGAGCTGTATAAATGTAAGGCAATATAATTTTAGTGAAGTATTAAAAAAAAATACTCTGTCCAACCTTGTCTTCAAGGATTCAAGGTTCCAGGTGAAACAATAAGATTCCCACCCAGCTGGTCTTTCATATAATTGATGAGAGGTGCAAGAGCTCAGCTCAGAAGATATGTTACATGAAGTGTGGGGATTTTTGCCACAGCTAGCTGGTCCCTTTCTCTCTCTCCCTGGTTGTAGCTGGTTAATATACAGCATAGAGAGCACTGCCCTCAGAGAGAGAAAAACTAATCAATGAGAGGATTTACAAACAGGAAGAAATGTATGCTTAGCTCTTCTATGGCTCAGTTCCCAGGAGGTAGGGAAGAGATGACCTCTGGACTCTGCCAAGGTGAAAAAATACTTGGAGGTATCAAGCAGAGACCAGGCCTCTGGTTGCAGCCACAGTGGACTCTGTAGCCAACACAGGAATATCTGGCTTGGCTGCAGTGACTCAATGGGCAGAGGTTAAAAAATCTTGGTTTTCAAGATTTTTCAATGGTTTTCAAGTAAGATCTGTCTGAACACAGCCCTCAGGGTCCTACATCTCCAGATGTGGCTTAATTGACACTTTGTAATACAGAATTGCTCCTTTGTAAGCCTAAAGTCAATGCCTACAAATTTGGAGAGCAACTCCATGATCCACCAGATGTCCTGTATGTATATGCACACCATCCAGCTGCAAATGGCTTTAGGCTCAAATGTTGTGTAGCCCAATATGGCTACCTACACCAATTAATCCCTATGGCCTTCAACTTGCTATACATCTCGCTATGTTTCTGGAGGCCGTATCTTGGATCCAGTGACCTCCTGCTCATCAGTGAAAGGACTGAAACTAGAATAAGGAAAATTTGGATTGGTTTCTACTTTGTTTCTTCTGTTACTGAAAGTATCTGACTTTATTGTAATTAACTGCTCCCTGCCTATTTCTTTCTCTACGTTATGAGATCCTCCCCAGAGAACTGAGGAAGAACAATGGAGTACAGTATTACCTAAAATCAGCACATTCCTTTTTTTTTTTTAACCATCCTGGAACAGATAATTTATCATAGTTTGATGCCTCAGGAAATATTCCATTTTGGTTACATGACACAGAGAGAAGCTGTCTTAAACCTCCCTCACAGAATTCTTCACATACTTGGCATGATGCTAACGCTTCACACTGGTGTGGGAATCTTCTCTTCCGAGCATAATTTGAATTTCTACTTCTAGGTCAGAATCAAAGAAGGATTAGGAAGAAGTCCATTTCAATATTTAGAGACCACTTCAGGAATACTTATCGTATCCTGCCAGTTATGAATGTATTACCTTTACTAAAAATTGCTAAGTACCCTGCCAAATTTTTTGTTAATATTATAAACAAAGGTACTCAGTTATTGGTATTTCTGCAGCCACTGAAAATGCCATGCAATTAAGTACAGAATATATTTTCTCCTCTGAAACTGCAAAGCCCGGGAGGTTCAGACTAATAGCCATGCTCTTCCGAATACATTATTCATCGTAAACTAGCTTTCCACAACCCTGCATTATGGAAAACTAATTACCTGTCACATTTTAAACCACATGTATGCTAATTTATATTGTGAGCATTTTGAACAATCTTTCACTCCGGGTCAACGGTTTTTCAAATAATAAAGGCACTGAACATTTTTTGGTTAAGCTCAAAAAATTAAAAAAAAAAATCACGAATTAGGGAAATTTGACTAACAAAGAATTTGACACAATTCCTTATTAGATGCATGATAAACAAGTAAAATGGAAGATGGGTAAGAGATTTATGTGCTGGATCAACTGTTAAATGTAAGCCTTGATTGCTTATGATTCTATACAGATGCTAGACCTGAAATGGAGATGATAGGAGGTATGCCTCCGGATTGAGGACGTGAAAGATACCACTTATCAGTTGCAGGCAACATCTTTGAGAAGATTAGATGAGATGCTTTTGCTAGGTGCTCTGCCCCCCATATACGGAAGTTTACCAAAGGATAATATATGGAATTATACGCTTGGAGGGGGCTTTTCGGCCACCCGGATCTGTCTTCTGGCAATTAAGTTTATCCTTTGCTACAGTTTTTAGGGAAGGGTGTTCAAAACTAGTCTGAAATATAAGTGTTCAAAAACCCTTGGAAGTCCTTAAATATTATCATATACAGAGCAAATATAGAGAAAAGTTAAACAATAACAGCAAAAGAGATATAATTGTATTAGCAATATTTAGAAGAAAGAGCTCCCCCAGTCAAGCTGTCTGCATTAACTGCATCATTCTGCATTGATGTCTCACTACATTTAGAGTACAATTAAAATCCTGCAAGATTCTGCTTGAATTGTCCCCTGCCACCCCTCTGACGTCAGCTCCTACCACTCTTCTCCAGTGTTCCCGGCCTCTTCTGCTTCAACTACCAGAATGTAGCTACAATGTCTCTTCATTGCTGTGTCCCTCACATAGTAAATGTTTGATAAATATTTACACAAGGCTGCAAAAAATGAAAAAGTTTTATCTATATGCATATATATAAAATATATGTTTGTATGCACATACATGTATGTAATCATTTAGATAGTGGTGCTGTATAGTTTTCAAAGTACCTTTAGTTTTTTTCATTTGATTTTTATCTTGTTTCCAGAAACTTCTATCAGTTTTCTAAAAACTCCCATATTCTTGATGTCAGGTTATGTGGACATTGGTAGTTGGTAGAAGTAATTGATAAAATAAACCAGTCAATCGTTATGGCTTGTTGGTGGCATTGAAAAAATAAATCAGTACAAAAATAGATGGGAAAAGTGTGTTTATTGCTGTCAGAAAATACATGAAAAAGTCAGTGGCTCCAGTTAGAGAAGTCAGACTGAAAGTGAGAATTTTAGCACAGTCCTCCTGGAAGTGAGGTAACATAAGGTACGGAATGGAGTGACTCAGCCAGCCAAGATTCAACTAGTGTAAAGTAAAGAAGCTGTGTTTAGGGGTAACCTTGTGAACTGTAGACAACAGCCTCGAACCAGAGCCAAAGGTCACCTGTCTTTAGTTTGGAAAGTCCGTGATGTCTTTCAGGCTTGCTTGTCTGAAGGTGGCAACAGCACTTTCCATCACGGCACCACTCAATGAGAGTAGAAAACCCGGGCTCCTGGGCCCTGCACAGGAAGAATGATTAACACATGTGCTCAGATTCTGTTCATGCTTCTGCCGTGAATGGAAGTTATTTTCTAGGTGAATGAAAACAACCTTACCTGCCTTGTCCTAGCTCCAGTTCCAGCCTACGTGTGACCCCAGTGAGGGTCTTGACCGCACTGGCTGTGCTCACTTGCCCAACTCTGAGCTTTCCCCTCCCCGACTTGTGATATGACAAAACATCAACAGAAAAGACTTATGTCTATTTTACACACCTCTGAGGTGGAGCTGTGAAATTAAATGGTTTGGTTTAAAAGCCAGACCGCTGTTTGAAGTATGTTGAATGGAGGGAGGATAAGCAAGCAGAAGAGTGATACATCCTTGTGCCTCCCCCACCAAGTTTTCATCATTGAGCATTTAAAAGAGACACCGGCCCAGCTCACCCTGGGCCTAATCTGCCCTGGGTCACTGTGCAGCAGATTGTATTTTCCAAAACTGACATGGCCAGGCATGTGCGAAAGGGAGTTTTCAGTTGATCGCAGCCCTCAGTTTTGCTCATGACCTTTCATTTGGGAGGCTTGCCGTAGCCTAATTCTGCATGATTTGCCTTGGGCTTCTGCACATGTTGTCCACTCCACTTGGAACACTCTTCTCCTCCTCTTCTACGCAAATACACATTCTTCATTTTAACTCCCTAACATAACTCAAAATCTCTCCTGTAGGGACTAATGCTATTCTCTTTACTCTGCAGATCCCTACACACAATGAACTCCTTTATACTGTATTTATTTTCATTCATGTATGTTTGGTTTTTCTTTCTCTTTGCTCTTTCTCACAGAGCCAAGTTCTGAATATTCAATTAGACTGCTAATGACTAGAATTTATCGGAGGAGCAGTGTCAGGTGGTGGATTAAGAGCATTGGTTCAAGGCCCAGACCATCCAGGCCAGGTTACTGGCTCTACCATTTACCAGCAGTGTGACCTTGAATAAGCTACTTAATGTCTGTATCCGTCAGGGTCCTACCAGAGAAACAGAACCACTAGGAGATATATCTATGTTAGGTATATACACCCACACGTACATAAATACATACATACACATGCACATATCAAGAGATTTATGTTAAGGACTTACAAATTGTGTGGTCTAGCTGGGCAAGTCTGAAATCTATTTTCTTGCCACACCAGCTGATACGATCCCAGCCTGGGCCACTTCAACCACCTACCCTTTTCTTGCAAATTGGTGCTGGAACAATCTTGGTTGGACAGTGAGCAATGCGTAGTAGACCTCATCCTGTCTCTGGTTTGCTACCTCTCGCCTTCCTCCTCGTAGCTATTTCAAACCTTATCTGTTCCTCTCTCGTCTGTCAGAGGAAGGGTAATCCTTCCTCTTTTCTCAGACTAGTCCCTGTACCTGAGTTTTCCTCCTAAAACTCCTCCAAACTCTAGTCCATCTGTTTTATTTTCAGGCTTTCCTCTCTGCTTGTTCTTCATCTCAACATGTCAACTTGTTCCCACTCTTCCCCATGTCAGTCTTTAGATACTGGGCCTTCCTTTGTCAAACAAACTTCCTGAGAAAGTAGTATATTTTGCTGTCTTTACATCTCACTTGCCATTCACTCTTCCATCTGCTGGAATCTAATTTCCACCTCAACCTTTCCACTGAAGCTGCACTCACAATGTTGACAATCTAAACCATAGATCCAAGAGATGACTAAAAAGCATCTTTCCTGATCTTGTTCAAATCTCAGTAGCTCTGGACATGTTTACTACTCTGCTCTGCTCAAACTCCTCTCTTCTCTCGGCTTCCACAGCGCTGCTTTCTCGTAACACATATCTCCTTTAATATTTATAGTAATTGCTCAGTCACCCATTAGCTCCAATTAGCAGGATTTCGTGTATTTCTCTCATCTCCTCCAATCAAATGTGTAAGAACCTGAAGACTGCTTGGTCCAAAGGAGCCAGTCCTGTGTCCAAGTGCCAGGTGAAGAAGGAATTGAAGACTTTGATCAATCCACCGGGAGACTTGTTTTTCAGCTGCTGTTATTTCTGTCTTTGCCACTCAGCATTACTGTGGAAAACCTGTGAGACATAGAGCCTTCAAGTCTCTGCCTTGAACAAAGAAAACGCTGACCAAGTTGAAAGAGTGGGTTCACCTAGAAAGAAAAGAAGTTAAGAACTCTAAACAGCCAGTTTTAAAAAATCCTACCTAGGGGTCAGCCCCTGTGGGCCAGTGGCTAAGTTTAGCACATTCCACTTCGGCAGTCCGGGTTCGGTTCCCAGGCGTGTACCTACACCACTCGTCAGTAGCCATGCTGTGGCGGTGGCCCATGTACAAAATAGAGGAAGATCGGCAACAGATGTTAGCTCAGGATGAATCTTCCTCAGCAAAAAAAAAAAAAAATTCGTGCCTAACTGAGCATCATCACATTTCACAGAGAAATTACTTTTCAATGACATGAAAATATAAATATTTCTTGGAATATAGTCACTTCTTCATGTAGTTTAGACATATAAAACACATTATTTTGTATTTTGGGGGGGAGTCAAACTAATTTTACTAGCATTAACTGCTTAGATTATTATTTATGGACGCTGATTTGGACAGTTCCTGGCTTATACAGTGTTATTAGTATTAAATTTGTGGGCCGTAACCTTAGGGTATAAATTTTATAACCCACCATCTGCTATGAAAATATATGAGATGGGTTTTAGGGATGTCACACTACCAAGTGTAGAGCAGAGAAAGCTAAGGGGCCATGTAATAATTGCCTCAACTGGCTGATGGGTAGCTATAAAGAAAGTGCAATCAACAAAAAGGGGTCATGAATGCCTTGAGGTGACTAGACTGAGTCAGTAGTTTTCCTGAAGACCAAACAAGAAGAAATAGACTGAAATCATGAGAGGAGGGAAGACACCAGCTCTGTCTCTGCTGTCCTTCATTTCCACCCCAACAAACCACAGCAAAAATAGCTGACATTTCTATCATGCTTATTATATACAGATACTCCGAATGCTTTCCATCTATTAACTTCTTAATCCCCACAACAATCCTACGAGGGAGGAATTTTACTCTCCTCCTTTTTTATTTCAGGTGCTCCATGAAACACAAAGAAATGAATTGATTTTTCCCACAGGCACACAGCTAGTAGTGGCAAAACTATCATTTCAATTTCAACTCCCTGAGTTCATCATTGCAATCAAGACTGGACAAAGCTCTATGGCTCTCTTTCCCCAACATGAGTGACCACAGCTGCGTCTGTTTTTATTTTAATATCTTTTTATATTGCTACTTCTTTTGCCACAAGGGCAAGTGATACAATAGAACAAAGAAGTGCTTCTCCCCCAGGATATCTACTATATACCCCAAAGACAACAAGGACAAGGAATTACTGGTGCTGCTCCAGGGCCATCAAAGAAGTGAGGGAGGAGAGAGGGGGCTGGCCTAGGAGCTGGGGGAGGGATGGAGGGTTTCGAGGGCATCTGCATTTCTCCTGAGTCAGTGGCATTTCGGACATTTATAATTCTTTCAAAAGAAAGATGCATATTGGCTTCTATTCCACGTTAGATCATTGGAAGCTGCTAAAATAGAAATTACTGTGAATGCTCAGCAGATGTGGAAAAAAGAATCTTCTGACGGCCTTTTACTGGCTACATAGAAAGTCACGTCTTGCTGATATTCCTTGCGTAGGCTGAGGTGCTTTGATGTTTGTGTTGTTAAGGTTATAAAAATAAAGAAGTGGAAAAAAATAAGTGAATGAACAAAAGCACTTCCTAGTTATTGAATAGATTTCCATTCTTAAGAGCAAAGCTTTTTTTTGAATGACATGATTTTTCTTCCCCAAATCAAAAGGACTTATTTTGCCTTTTTGCTCTTTTGGATTCAGATTCCACAGGACTGTACATCTTGTAAAATGTAAATTAACAAGGAATCTATTTTCATATTTCAATAATAAGCCTCAACAGCCTCTTTTTGGATACTTCCTGTGACAAGAAACTACTCACAAGGCAACTTATTCTTTTTTTTTTTTTTTTTTGGTGAGGAATATTGGCCCTAAGCTAACATCTGTGCCCATCTTCCTCTATTTTGTATATGGGACGCTGCCACAGCATGGCTTGATGAGTGGTGCGTAGGTCCACGCCCAGGATCCGTACCTGCAAACCCCAGGCCACCAAAGCAGAGCTTGCGAGCTCAACCACTACGTTACCAAGCTGGCCCCAGCTTATTCTATTTTTAAAAGTACAACTCAAAGCGTCAGAACATTGAGAGACAGCCCTGATGGCCTAATGGTTAAAGTTTGGCACACTCTGCTTGGGCGGCCCAGGTTCAGTTCCTGGGTGTGGAACCACACCACTCGTTTGTCAGTAGCCATGCTGTGGTCGCAGCTCACGTAGAAGAATCAGAAGAACTTACAACTATACATAACTATGTACTGGGGCTTTGTGGGGGAAAAAGGAATAAAAAGAGGAAGATTGGCAACAGATGTTAGCTTAGGGTGAATCTTCCCCTGTAAACAAAAAAAAATATCAGAACATTGACGTTAGGTAATTGTCAGAAAATGTTTTGACAATATGTAAGAACAAAATATTCCTCACAGTTTGTGGCTAAGTAAACGTCCGGCTGATTGAGATATAGTCAGGACGCTGTTTTGGATCTTTAACTTCCAGTTTAAGGGACTCCTCACCTCCTCCCTCTCTCCCCATGCCCCTGTTTGGCCCCGTGGTTGCCCAAATACTAGTGGTGCTCCTCCTCCGCGCTCACATGAGACTGGGACCTGAATCTAGGGACACGCTTCAACGCAGTCATGTACTTAGTGACACCACCCCATCGAGTTCTGGCAGAGAGCAATTCTTCATAGAGAATGCTTACAATAGCAAACCTCTACGACTATAATTCCTAATTTTCTACTTCAGACAGTTATTAGTTTTTCTGACCTTAAGAGCCAGACTTCTAGCATAAAGAGCAGCTTGTTTCAGAAATCCCATTGAAAAATCGTACCAGTAAAAGAGAACACTTGCCCTTTTCATTGTAATACTGACATTAACAAGTTAAAATTCTAAGACAAGTGCTCTCTCTTTTCTTTAAACATCAAATAACACATTGAAGGTCCCAGCATGGTTCTAAGACAGTGGACACTACTCAACACTCTTCTGGGAAAAAGGACCAGAGAAGTAATTACTGAAGTTGACTGTGTAAGACTGGATTTGAAAGTCATCCAAGATGTTAGCATCATCCTAGAAAGGAAAGTTATGATATCCCCACACACCACCACGAGGTAATATTTGTTACCAGTGGTACTGGAAGAGTATGTGTGGGAAGGAAACATTATCAATATTTTGAGCAGTTTTCCTTCAAGAGTGAGAGTACAACAGATACACATTTGAAACAGTGAAGCGATGTATTTTTCTTCCCTTTAAATCATGATGTCCTGGGACCTTCCACCAAATGAACCAGTGGGTTTCAACGCTTCAGAGGAAGGACAGAACATGCTATTTACTGCAAGGATGCATTTACAGCTCTTATAAAAGGTGGCTCCTGAGAGGCATGGTTTGTTGAGAGAGAAAAGGATTTCTACATTTTCAAACTCCTTAAAGATTGGGTCTGAACCTCAAATTTTACTAAGGGTTACAGGAAGAGGAAGAATACAGGTTGTCATGTAGGAAGGCTGCTGTTTGCCTAGGGAAACATGGGAGATCTGCAGGGGTAAGTGGAGAAGAGGAAAGGAAGGGGCCATAGTCAGATTTATGACTTCTTCCTCCCTGCTTCAGGTCGAGTCCTGAGAGTGAGGCGTTAAAAACAACCGGATAAGGTTCAAACAAGATAAGGTATATGGGAGAAGACAGACTTTCTCCTCATTTCCCTGGACACAGGCTGGAATTTCAAGTCCCCTCAGAGAAGGAGAACAACCAACAAGGTGCAGCCCAGGTGACAGGTTGGAATGGTTGAGAGGGTCCCTCAACAGAGAAGAGGAAGAGTTAGCTTCTCTTCTAACTAACCAAGGCCAAGTTCAGTCATCGTTGAGGGACCAGCACAAAGAGAAAAGAAACAAGTTTCTCTTCAGGTGGGTTTCAGTAGTATATGCCAGAAAAAATGCCCAGGGTCCTGGCAGGATGAGAAACAGCCTCACAGAGGTCAGGGAGGGCCAGGGGCACAGTGCAGGACCCACCCCCAGAGCCCCAGACCCCAGGACCCCTTTCTCCTCACTTCCACACCCAGACACCCTCTGATAGGAGAGATACTCTGAATGACTGAGCAATTACCTGAAATAAACCAAGTTAAACCCAAATAGACTTTTAAAAAATAAGGGAGCCTGAGTTATCTTCAATTGGCAAGTTTAATTGCCCTTTTGCTTCAAGCCTTTACAGGATAAGGGCCTCAGATCTAGATGAGAAAAGCTTCTTTATTTTCTGAAAAATAGAAATGTTACACCTTTCTTATTTTTTTTTCCTCTGACTGTATTGTAGAAATGCTGATTCTTCCACAGAAAACAAAGCTTTAGGTGTAATTGTTGATCTTATTTGGTCCAGGCACTAGCTCTTGTTGAGAAAATTCTGGTTCAAAAATAATTTTCTATTTCCCGTGATCATACCAGCTTGATAGACTGTGGCAAGGACACTGCTATATGCTCCCCAAACCGTGTTTCCTTTTTCTCCTGGGCACATAGTTAAATTACATTTAAATTAATTATCAGCCTTCTCAGTAGTAAGGTGGGGTCATATGATTACATTCTAGTCAATGGAAGTGATGTATGCCAACACCAAGCCTGACTGCTAGAACCTCCTATACAGTCCCTGTTGGTGTATAGGGACTAGATGCTGAAGATCTAGGTGAGGACTCTGGCTGGAAGAGCCACTAGATGGAATATGCCTGGGTCCCTGAATGATTGTGTGAAACAGAGCCCCAAACTCCACTGGACAAGATTTGTGAAGGGTCTAGGATTATACTCCACTCACAAGATAGCAAGTTAACCTGTTACCGTACCATGGGTGCTGGCAGAAGACACAAAACTCCTGAGTCCGAGACAAAGGATATTATTATTCATGGCAAAAATGGTAGCCAGAGCTTCATATTGGTTTGTATCTATTCTCCCTGTCTCCGAAGTTCCATTCAGGCAACACAGGACACATGAGAGATGTCTACACAGGCAGCAGGCGACACTACAGGAGAGGAGCACTGAGCTTGGGGAATTCACTACTTTTACAATAAGCAGAGGCAAGCCTGAGCTTTGCCCATGGGCAAGATGTTACCTCATCTCTCAAGGTTGCTCACAGCAAGTCTAAGCCTGAGAAAGGTCGTGGTAAAGAATGGTCAGGGTCTTGACATGGCTAGCTAAAATTTCAGTGATGCTCAGGGTCCATGCAGGATAGGGCAGGAAATAAACCTCTACTGGGTTAAGCCACTGAGATCTTGGTTGCTATAGCAGTTAGCCTATCCTACCTGATTACGTGGACTCACCTGGGAAGAACCTTCCTTGCTCATCCCAGAAATCTAGCGGTAATTCCTCCTTCTCTTCTGCCTCCTTCCTTATGCTTCATTTTCTCTATCTACAGCTGATAAGCATCCAGGGGCTAGATTTTTAGACTAACGAAAGTATCCATTTTTTCCAAAGTAACTTTTTTTCTCAAAAATTATGACTAGAATTTAAGTATCAAGGTTTCAATTTTATTAGATTCAGTGTTAATTTTTTTATTTAAGCATCTACATTTGAAAAATTTGATTAGCAGCAATTCGGACAAATTGACAAAGATTTTCAAGGTGTCCCAATTAATGAGCCATTGCTAAACATAACAAATAAATCCTATTACTTTTGTTATACTAGTATTTAGATGGTTGTAGTAATAGTATTTATATTATTACTATTATTATTAACTTTTTAATAGTTATTTCTTTTACTCACAAAGGAAAAGTCAAGTGCTAAAAATATTATAATGACAAGTGTTATGGAAAAGAACTAACAGCGTGATGTTTTGCATTATCCAGGGTAAGCCAGCAAGATCATTAGAGTATGTTTCTTCTCCGTGAACTATTATTGTGAGTTCTTTTAATGTTTAATGCTGAACTAGGAAAATTTAAAAGAGAACACAGTTTTCTGTGGAAAATAGCGTGAGTTAAGTTGTTACTAGGTCCCACATGAGTTAAGTTGTTACTAGGTCCCATATGATGTCAAAGTACTTTATCTTATATCAAAAGCAAAACAATAGTTTACATTTCTTGAAATAATATTTAACATTTTCCACTACTGATATGAGTTACCCAGTGTCTGCCGGGTTCATAATGATTGGCTCTCTTTCGTTTCAAAGATGATTCTACACCTTGCCACCAGCAGAATAAGCCATTTAAGTAGCTTTCCGGTAATAGAAATAGATTCATACATTCCCACTGCCCCCCCCCCTTTTGTCCTATTCAAGGGCAAATTGCACATTGTAGCCTGAAAACAAGGAAAATTGGCCGACCAGGGGATTGAACACATAACTTTGACCTCATTACTGGTACTTTAGCACCATTTTCTACTCAAAAACCAACCCTGTCACAGATTCTAGGTCCCTGCCACCGTAACAAGAATGTTCTTAATCAAATTTCTGTTTTCACAGGATTCCATGCAGGCTGCACTATGACTGCATCACATTGAGTTATATTTCTGTTCAAATATAGAGGTGTAATATATTTTTTCTTCTTAGAATTGATCATTCTGAGATTTTATGTTTTATAAAAATAGGAATTTCCTATCTGGATTTCTGGATGACTTGATTTATGACTATCCAACCAGCTTCAACGACTGATACCTGCTGTGGCAGAACTAGTGACTCTTTGTAAGGATATATGGATAGATGTTGTTTCCTGAAGTGATTTGTTGATGTTTGTTTCCCCAGTAGATTTATGTTGTCTATCAAGTCTTCCACCACCATCTGGTATAATTAATGACTTGTGAAACTTGCCCCTTGTAGCACAAAATCCATTGCATGGCAGACAATGCAGATGGGCATTCCATGAGATGAGCCAAGATTTTGAACACAAAGGCTCCCTCAGCCATGTGAAGAGCTTTTGCCACCTGGAATTAATTCTCCTTCCCCATTCATTGTCCCAGAACGTAGGGCAGCAGCAAGAATTTGACTGTGACTGAAACTGAAGCTTCAGCTAGCAACAGTGTGAGCCTATAGCCCAAACCTACATCATCATCCGGATGTTGACTTTAGACTTCACTGTTATGTGTCAGTACCTTTGTTTTCTTGTTCTTAATTCACAGCTCTTTCCTTCACTCAGTACTCTGTTCTTCCTTTCATCTTTTCCCTGACCTGACAAATTACCATTTTTTTCTAGCTCATTTCTTTAGAGGTAATACATGCTCATGATAAAAACATTCAAATATTAGAAAAGTATTATGAAGCAAAAGTCTGATATCATGCAAAAGAAGTTAATTTTCACGTTGTTAATAGGTTCTTTTGTTTCCTTGGATAGATTTTCTGTGCATATTACAGTGTAAATAATATATATATATCTTTGTTTTATACAAATAGAATCATACTATACATACTATTTTGGATTTTCTTTTCCTACTTAAATATGTTTCAACATCTTTCCAAATCAGTACATATAATCTCACTCCATTTTTCATACAATGAGGGACATTTATAATCTTATGAACAGAAAGTCCTGAGATAAGAAAGCACCAAAGTTTTACTCAGCTATTAAGGGCAAGTTGGCTTTCTCTTGGTTACAAAATGGCTGTAGTAGCAGGGATAGAAGAAACCTTTCCCGGAAGGTCTCCGGTAGGTTTCTCCTCACATGTCATGGACCAGATCATACCAAATGCCTACATCTAACCCAATTACTGGCAAAGAGAGTGGGGCCACAATGATTGCCAAAGACCAATTAGGATATACCCTAGGAATAACCTGGGAATGGGGCATTCTTTAAGTCACATAGAAGGAGATGAACACAATTAGAGTTCTGCTAAGAAGAAAGAAAGAGGAAATGATTGTTGTGTAGACAATTTTACTATGTCAGTTATATTCCCTTTACTCTTCTTTTTCCAAAATTGTGTCAGTTATCCTTGGACATTTATTCCTTTATCTGAATTTGAGAATCTGCTTCTCATATTCTCTCAAAGTCCACCTGGATTTCGATTGGAACCACAAAGAATTTCTAGATTGTTTTTCTTTGTGTGTGTCTTTGTGTGGGGAAAAACGTCTTTACAAACATGTGTTTTTCAACTATGAACATTGTTATCTCTATATTTATTAAGTTCCTCTTTTAAGTGCTTTTAGATTTTAAAATTGTTCTTCATGAAGTTCTACATATTCTTTGTTAGATTAGTTCCTAGATATTTTATAGTTTTATACCTATTGCTCAGGGTATCATATTTCCTAGTACATTTTCTAGTTGGTTGTTGCTACTATAGAGGAATGTTGATTTTTATATGTTGATCTTGTATTGAACAATCTTGCTGAACTCCTTCATTCTAATAAGATTCTCTGTACCAATATTTGTTATTTTGTCTGTTTTCTTTCAATTCTTATACCTATTATTTCTTTTTCTTGTCTCATTATGTTGGCCAGGACTTCTAAGACTATTTTAAAGAATAGATGAGATAGTAGATAGTGTCTTAGTAACGATTTTAAACAGAATGTATCTAAAGTTTCTTCATGAAATCAGATGATTGCTGTGGGCTTGCAGTAAGTAGCTCCTTTTAAATTAAAGAAGTTCCTTTTCTTAATTTTCTAAGAGAAGCACACTTTTTAATGGCTGCATAGTATTCTTTTGCACAAATACATCATTATTTAAGCAATCTCCTATTGAAAAACATTTTAGTTATTTTCTTTTTTTTTATTGAGGTCCACATTGCTTTATAACATTATATAAATTTCAGGTATACATAATTATATTTGGTGGTGCATCATGTTCACTACCAAAAGTCTAGTTTCCATCCGTCACTGCACATGGTTATTTTCAGAATTTTATTTTTTTTTGTTACAAAAAATGCTACAGTAAAAATCTTTGTATATATTTCTTTCCACATTTGTGTAAGTATATGTGTAGGAAAAATTTCTGGAAGCATAATTGCTGAGTAGGATGTGTTCCTTAAAATTTTTCCTAAATGTTATCAAAGAGAGAAATTAATCATTTATTCATCTTGTTCTGTACACTATTTCAAGCTAACTAAGGGGCCTTAGTTGATGAGAGTAAGTTGGTTTTACAGAAGAATTCCAGATGAAAATATCAGCAGAGCGATAGCATTATAAATGTACCATTTTGTGACTTCTAAAGTAATAATTGATTCAAGCAGTGGTCATTAATAACGGTTGTCAAAATCACCAAGAGGAAAGTTGATGATTATAGCAGAAGGCTCCAACAATCACTGTTTGAACTTACTTGTGAGTCTTAACATCAAGACAGCTAAACAATGAGACCTTATGAAATACACAGCACAACATGTGAAGTATTCTTGCAAAAAAACTTGAACCAGAATCTAAGCGAGGTTATAGACCTAACTTCCAGTTTGATGGGAAGAGAGCCAAAGGGAAAAGTTAAATAGCACCAGTGGGAAGCAATCAGACAAATCCACATCTTATTTCGTCCACAAGTCAATGACATGAATATAAAAGGGAGAGGTGACTGTTCTAGATTAACAGAAACTTAAGAAATGTAACAATCAAATGGCATATGTGGACCTTGTTTGGTCTCTGTTTCAAATGAATCTGCAAAAGATATTTTTAAGACAATTAAGGAAATATTACAAACAAGGTATTAAATGATACCAAAGAATTATTATTAATTCTCTTGTTACAAAAGATAATAGGATTGTTATTATGTGAGAATATGCCCTATCTTGAAGCGAAACTTAGGAAAGTATCTATGATTTTTAAATAAAACAATACCAGGATTTTCTCAAAAATGCTATAGCACCAAACCCCCTCCTCCAAACAAAACAAAACAAAAGGAAGAAAAAAGAATAGTTGAAACAAATATGGAAAAATGTTGATAACTGTTTAATCTGAGGAATATGCAGATCAGTTATACCATTCTCTGTACTTTTGGGTATGCTTGACAACTTTCATCTCAACAAGTTGTTTTTTCAATTTTTGCAAATTAGCTAAAGTCCAAAGGATTTAAAATCTGAAACCAAATTTTTTGCTTTTCTGAGTTATAAATCCAAAAAAATTAAGGTCCTAATCAAATTTTCTTGATCTTTGAAAGTCCAAAGAAATTATAATCTGAATTTATTAATTTAAGTTCCCAAATTCTAATTTCCCAATCTCTTTTCTGCTCAGTCTCAGCCAGATGAATCCCACTTCAATGCGTGAGTAGATTCAGAGTTTCTTTCACACAATGATTCTTTTTTTTTTTTTTTTTTTGATGAGGATGATTAGCCCTGAGCTAACATCTGTTGCCAATCCTCCTCTTTTTGCTGAGGAAGATTGGCCCAGGACTAACATCCGTGCCCATCTTCCTCTACTTTATATGTGGGACGGCTGCCACAGCGTACCTTGACAAGCGGTGTGTAGGTCTGTGCCCGGGATCCAAACCCACAAACCCCAGGCGGCCAAAGAGCAGTTTGTGAACTTAACCACTACACACTGGGCCGGCCCCACACAATGATTCTTAATCTGATGTCTGGGTTCTTCTTCCTGAGTTTCTGATTTCATTTGCTTGAGATGAGCTAGGGAAGTGGGTCTCAAACTTTAGTGTGTCTTAGAATTTTTTGGAAGGCTTAGTAAAACACATGTTACTGGACCCTACACCCCTAGTTTCCATTTCTAACAAGTTCCCAGGTGTTGAAGGTTCTGGTCATGGGGACCACACTCTGATAATCACTGGGCTGTGGAATTGGCAGTTTTTAAAAGCTAGGCATTGATTTTAATGCCAGGCCAGGCTGAGAACCACTGCTTGAACAGCTTCAGCAGGTACTGTCTTTAATGGATATGGATGCGCTTTTTTCAGGATCTCAGAAAGTTAATTTAAACTTGCCTCATCTTTAAATAACAGGCTACACAAGATAATCACAGTTTCAGCCCCTCACACCAACTCTAACCACAAAATTAAAAGAAAAAAAAAAAAAAAACCCAAGCTCCTAGACAAGAGCTATCCCAAGCAAACTGATGTTCCCAGAACCTAGTAGTTGGTAAACTCCAAAGATGAGAACTCTGTGGTGAATGAGTGAAGGAGACTCATGAAGAAGAGACAACCTTGATTTCAGGCTCATCAGGATGCTGGTCCCTACGAGCGCATTGTTTGGATTCCACGATCTGTGAATGTCAGTTCACCAGAGGTAATTATGGCACTGTGTATTTGCACACTAGGGGAAAAGATCCACCTGTGTATACTATTTTCTGTCTCAAGAGCACAGACATTTCAGTGATGGCAGTCCCAGTCACCAAGTCTTTTGTGACTCTCTCTTTTTGCCTCAACAAGAATATTCAAAACCTCTTCGTTTCCATTGACTCTTTTAGTGTGGGCACTGTCTGGCAGCGGCTACCGTACTTTTGTGAGCTAACAAGTCCAGGTCATGCCACGGAAGCCACTGTCACTTCCTCTTGCTAAGGAAGTGCCTGTGAAACCGGTTTTCCTCTGGAATATTTTCACTTGGTCTCAACTGACGTTCCAACTGGAGAATCAGCCTTAGTAGCATCATGAACTGAGATTCTCTTTGTTGGATCTCGAGGGTGTGCCTCTGGGGGCATAAGGGGGATCGATGCTTCTGCCACGTGCTCCTCAAGACGGGCTTGAGTAGCATTTCTTACCCCTATACCTTTAATTTTCCAACTGTGGGATATATCTCGAGTATTTCTTTCTCCTCTGCTCTTCTCCCACTCCTTTCAGAAAGGCCCAGCTGAGTCTCTCACATTTAAACTGCTTTTTAAATCAGGCCCTTCACTTCTCTACAGTAGAAAAATCTAAAATTAAGGGCATTTTTTTTTAATTCCTCCTTCTTCCCAGCCCCCATGTTTGTTTTCTCCTGTACTCCTTTAGAGTTTGTTTTTTGTGGTGTCCCACTGTAAGAGAGAGAAGTCATTAAGTTATGGATCTACTAAAAGCATCCCCTGTTGAAACAAACCTCATCCATCTTCACCTTTTTAAATTGGCTAATCGGACACAGGAATATTTTTCCATTCAGCAAACGTCTAATGCAGGCCTATGCCTGATCTATTGTCCTGCCTGGCTCCCTTTTATCTTGCCTCATCTTTGCTGTGTCTTTCCTTAAGTGTCCAAATTCCATAAATTTCTTGGCATGTCCCTACAGGGCATGGCTAATGCTTGCCTTGTCCACTTACAATAGACTTTCTGTTACTTTGAAACTCATCCAGTAATTCTTTAAAAATTTTACTCTATTCTTGGGTTTTCCCCCTCAAATCTGTCCAAATTTTATCTAGCAACTTGGCATAGCTTTCCCTTGAATAAAGGCAATTCCTCCAATGAATCTCACTATGGCCTCTCTGCACCTTTAATCCCGGCTCCTGTGGAGGACGAGGGGTAGGAGGTCACTCCGGGTGACTGTCTGAGACCTCATCTGTCTTCCTTTGTCAGACGTATTTGGAGTCCAGTCACCTTTTCTGCTATACAACTTGCACATCTCTCTCTTTTTCAATACCTGGGTAGATCTCTTTTTCCATTTTATGTAAATCTATTCTGGTCTCTAAAATCTCATTTTCTCCTTCATGTCTCTAGTTTTTCCTCAATCACACTTCCTAAGAAAATATCTTTCTTCCTTCAGTTTAATCCACTTGTTTTCTTTTATTTTGTTTTCATTTTTCTGCTATTTCTGTTCTGATAGTCAGTCAGTCAGACTAGTGGTTTGAAATCTGTGTGTGGTGTTTGTGTTAAGGACATATCCATATGTTCTCATAGTATTGAGTTTTAATAATCAAGATTAGATAGTAAATTTTATCCGCTGTGCTTTGCTTTCTGAAAATTTTCAGTTCCTATTGTTTTATGTTTGCTTCTATTATTTCTAAAGATGTTCCCAATTTCCCCCACCTAGTATCTTCTTTTCCTAACTCCTTTTTATATTTTCAAGCCATCTTTCACTCCCATCCTCCTCTTTGATTATATTATTATGTACTCCTTCCTCTTCATTTTCAATAGACAGTTTTACTCTCTTTCTCATCTATTCCCATTATGATTTTCTATTTGGATCATGGCTCAGTTAAAAGCATATTTCTTTACTTCCAAACATGAAATTTTTCCCCATTATATTTTTGTTACTGACTTTTAGATTAACTGAATTATGGTCGTAGCATATCACAATATGACTTCAAACCTTTGAAATTAAACTGAGTTGTTTGAGAGCCAAGTCATGGCCAATTTTTTAAATGATTCATACGTATTTGAAAGAATGTGGTTTTCAGTGTTTGTACAGTGTTCCATGTCTTTCATTAGGTCAGGTTTGTAGAGTGTGCTGTTCAAATACCTCCCAGTCTTTTCTTTTTTGGTCTGTATTATGTCAGATACTGAGGAAGATGTGTTAAAACTTTTCGATTCTTTTCCTTGTTGGTGTTAACTTTCCATTAAAGGTATGTAAAATTTTGCTCTATACATTTTGTGGTTATGTAAATAGGAGCACACATATTTTAAATTGTTACATTTTCTGCTGTATTAAACCTTTTATTTTTATGAATAAAATTTTTCTCTAGGATCTTCAGTGAAATGTTACGTAGAAGTGGTAAGAGTGGACATTCTTTTCTTGTTCATGATCTTAGGGGGAAGGTATCTAGTCTTTCACTATTAATTATATTAGCTGTGTGGTTTTTGTAGCTGGCTTTTATCAGGTTGAGAAAGTTTCCTTTTATTCCTGGTTTATTGAGTGTTTTATTATGAACAGATGTTGGATTTTATCAAATGATCTTTCTGTGTCTGTTGAGATGATTGTGTGGTTTTTGTCCTCTATTCGATCAATACGGTGTTTTACATTGATTGATTTTCGTATGTTAAACCAACCTTGCATTCCTCAGACAAATCCCACTTGGTCATGTTATATAATGCTTTTTATATGTTTCTGGATTCTGTTTGGTAGTATTTTTTTTTTTTTTTTATAATTTTATTTTATTTATTTTTCCTCCAAAGCCCCAGTAGATAGCTGTATGTCATAGCTGCACATCCTTCTAGTTGCTGTACGTGGGACGCGGCCTCAGCATGGCCGGAGAAGCGGTGCGTCGGTGCGCGCCCGGGATCCGAACCCTGGCCACCAGTAGCGGAGCGCGTGCACTTAACCGCGGGGCCGGCCCTGTTTGGTAGTATTTTGTTGAGGATTTTTTGCATCTATATTTATAGTGATATATTGGTCTGTAGTTTTCTTTTCCTGTGATGTATTTGTCTGATTTTGTTACTAATATAATATTGGCCTCATGAAATGAGTTGGGAAGTGTTCTCTCCTATTCTGTTTTTTGGAAGAGTTTATGAAGGATTGGTGTTAATTCTTCTTCAATTCTTTGGTAGAATTCACCGGTGAATCCACTTAGTCCTTGGCTTTTGTGGGAGTGGGGGTGGGGGGACATTTGTGATTACTATTAAATCTTTTTACTTGTGATATGCCTATTCAGATTTTCTTTTCTTCTTAAGTCTATTTTAATAGTTTGTGTTTTTCTGGGAATTCATCCGTCTCATTTAGATTATCTAATTTGTTGGCATATAATTACAATAGTGCTCTTTTGGAATTCTTTTTATTTTTGTGAGATCAGTAGTGATGTCCCTGCTTTCATTCCTGATTTTAGTAAATTGAGTCTTTTCTCTTTTCTTTTGTCAGTCTACCTAAAGGTGTGTCAATTTTGTTGATCTTTTAAAAGAATCAACTTTTGGTTTGGTTAATTTTGTCTCTCTCTCTCTCTCTCTCTCTCTCTTTTTTTTGGTGAGGAAGATTGGCTCTGAACTAACATCTGTGCCAATCTTCCTCTATTTTGTATGTGGGATGCCACCACAGCATGGCTTGATGAGTGGTATATAGGTCCATTCCAAGATCTGAACTGGCAAACTCCGGGCCACTGAAGTGGAGCATGTGAACCTAACTACCACACCATGGGGCCAGCCCTGTTGATTTTCTCTTTGTTTTCCTATTCTCTATTTAATTTATTTCCATTCTAACCTTTATTGTTTCCTTCTTTTTGCTTGTTTTTTGTTTAGTTTGTTCTTCTTTTCCTAGTTTCTTAAAATGGAAGGTTAAGTTATTGACTTGAGATTTTTCTTCTTCTTTAAATGTAGGTATTTATAGCTAATAATTTCCCTCTAAATGCTGCTTTAACTGTATCTCATAATTTTTGGTGCTTTGCATTTTTGTTTTTACTTATTTAACAATATTTTCTAGTTTTCGTTGTGATTTATTCTTAGATCCATGGGTTGTTTTGTAGTATGTTGTTGAATTTATACCCTTTTTGGTAAATTTTAAAAATTTGCTTCTGTTACTGATTCCTAACTTCATTCCATTGTGGCCAGAGAATATACTTTGTATAGTTTGAATTCTTGTAGACTTACTGAGGCTTCTTTTATGGTCTAACATGTGGTTTAAGGTAGAGAATGTTCCACATACCTCTCAAACAAATGTGTATTCTGCTGTTGTTGGATGGAGTGTTCTACAGGTGTCTGTTAGATCTAATTCATTTACAGTGTTGTTCAAATCTTCTATTTCCTTGTTGATCTTCTGCCTTGTTCTTCTATCTAGTATTGCAAGTGGGATTTTAAGTCTCTAATTTTTATTATTGAATTGTCTATTTTTCCTTCAATTCTGTCAGTTTCTGCTTCATGTATTTTGGGGCTCTAGTGTTAGCTGCTTATATATTTATAGTTTTATATCTTCCTGATGGATTGATTCTTTTATCATTAAAAGAGTTATTCTCTGTCTTTAGTATCAGTTATTGTTTAAAGTCTGTTTTGTCTAATATTAGTGTAGCCACTCCAATTTTCCTTTATTTACTGTTTTCACTGTATATCGTTTTACATTCTTGTACTTTCAATCTATTGTGTCTTTGAATCTAAAATGCTAGTATTTTATATTTATTTATTTATATTTATATTTGAATTACTTTCTCAGTGGTTGTCCTGGGAATTACAATTAACATCTTAACTTAACTACCTAGTTGATATTAGTACTTAATTTCAATTGTATGTAAAAACTTTGACTCAATGTAGTTCCATTTCCTCACTGCTCCTTTGTGCTATTATTGTCATAGAAATTACATCGTTATTCATTATAAGCCCTTCAAAACAGTTTTATAGTTATTGTTTTATGCAGTTGTCTTTTAAATCAGATAGGAGAAGAAAAGGGTTCCAAATAAGAATATATTTATAATGTCTTTTATATTTCAAATATAGTTACTTTTATTGATGCTTTTTATTTTTTTCATATGGATTTGAATTACTGTCTAGGGTCCTTTCATTTTAGCCTGAGGGGTTCCTTTTACTATCTCTTGTAGGCTGCATCTGCTAGTGATGGATTCTCTAAGTTTTTATTTATCTGGGAATGTTTTAATTTCTCGTTTGTTTTAAAGGATGGTTTTGCTGGATACAGAGTTCTTGGTTGACAGTCTATTTCTTTCAGCACGTTGAATATGTTGTCCCATTGTTCCCTGGCTCCATGATTTCTGATGAAAATTCATCAAAAGTGTGAATTTGTCAATCATCATTTTTCAAATATGCTTTCTTTCCCTTTTTTTCTCTCCTCTTCATCTGGTATGCCTATTATACGTATGTTGATATGCTTGATGGTTTCCCACAGGTATCTGAGGCATTGTTCACTTTTGTTTATTCTGTTTGCTTTCTATTCCTAAGTGTGGATAATCTCAATTAACCCAGGTTTAAGTTTTATGGTTTCAAATCTGCTTTTGAGATCTTCTAGTGAATTTTTCATTTCAATTATTCTTTTCAACTCCAGAATTTCTCTTTGGTTCTTTTCAATAATTTCTGTCTCTTTGTTGATATTCTCTATTTGGAGAGACATTGTTCTCATACTTCCCTTTAATTCTTTAGATGCGGTTACTTTTATTTCTTTGAAAATATTTATAACACTTGGTTGAAAGTCTTTAGTACAGCCAATGTCTAAGAATACTCAGGGAGCATTTCTATTGACTTTTTCCCTATGTATGGGCCATAGTTTCCTGTTTCTTCGCATGTCTCATAATTTTTTATTTAAAACTGAATAATTAAAATGATAAAATGTATCACATTCCCCTTTTCCTTCCTTAGGGTTAATTTTTGCTGTTTATTGATGTAATTGTTGTTGTTATTGTTTGTTTGTTTAGTGACTTTCCTGGACTAATTTTATAAAGTCTGTATTCTTGTGTGCAACCACTGAAATTTCTGTTCACTTAACTTATTGGTCAGGTAATGATTCAACAGATATATTTCCTTAAATGCCTTGAACCAAAACCAATAACTATCCCAGCCTTTGCTGAGGGGCTTTGTGTGTGTGGTGGGATATGTTTCTAATGCTATAGCAGGAAGTTCACAACTCTACCTTAACCTTCTCTTCCTGCTTGCACAGAGCCTTGAGGTCTGTCAAAGGTGAGAGATTAGGGCTTTGTAAGGTCTTCCTGGCATGTACACAGCCCTGCACATGTGTGCAGCCTTCTATATTTCCTGGAATGTGTCAGAGCTTTTCAACACCCCCTATGGACATCTCCTTCTTTTTTTTTTTTTTTTTTTTTGTGGGGAAGATCAGCCCTGTACTAACATCTGCCAATCCTCGTCTTTTTTTGCTGGGGAACACTGGCCCTGGGCCAACATCTGCGCCCATCTTCCTCCACTTTACGTGGGACGCCGCCACAGCATGGCCTGCCAAGCGGCGCGTCAGTACGCACCCAGGATTGGAACCGGCGAACCCCGGGCCGCCACAGTGGAGCGCGTGCATCCAACTGCTTGCGCCACTGGGCCAGCCCCAACATCTCCTTCTTTTTAATGTTTTGGTCAGCTTCTTGTTAGCTCCAGCTGTTGTTACTGCTTCATGCAGCTGTAATGTTAAACAATTGCCACTGATTGTTTTCAAGAAAAAACTATCCCGCCCTAGGATAGGATGGTTTGCACAGACCAAGTCCTGAGTCAGGTAAAATAAAGACAAGCTTTGAGAATGAAGCTTTTTTAGGGAACTGATGGACAGTCAAATACTTACAATTCTCTGGCTATGGGGCTTTGGGGGAGCTCCAAACCTGTTCTATCCCCTCCAGGGCTTCTGGGATGCTGGTTTGCACATCTATAACAGTTGTGAGGCTGTTGGCTTCCATGGCTACCACAGAGCTGGGGAAAGTAGATGAGACAAGGGAAGTTAAAACATCACAAGGTTCACTGTTGGTAATGAGATTCAACTGTTTTCCTTGAATAAATGCTCCTTGGATTGTTTTAAGCCAGTGGTTAACTTCCAGGGTTCTGAAAAAGTTGATTTTGACAATATTTGCTTTTATGGAGGAGCTGATTTTCAGAGATTCTTATTCCACAACTCTGGAAGTTTTAGAAATCTTTTAAAAAAATATTTAAAATTTCTTTTTCTCATTGTGCATCTTTCTGGATAATTTCTTCTGACCTGTTTTGCACTTCACCAATTCTCCCTTTGTCTCTGTCTCATCTGCTGTTAAAATTTCCCAATGATTTTCATTTCAATGACCATGTTTCTTTGAATCAATATTGCCATAAATTGTGAGCAATCTCACAACTTCAAGGAAGTAATAATGAGAAAATCTTATATTCATCTTATATTCATGAAATTTATTATTACAGTTTTTCAATTCTAGAAGTTCTATTTGCACCTTTTCCAAATCTGGCTGGTCATTCTTTGTAGTTTTCTAATTCCTGCAGATATTTTCAAACTAGTCTTTTATGTTTTAAGCATAATAATTATAGAATTATATTTCTGATAATTCCAATATATGATCTCTTTTCATGTCTGTTTCTGCTGTCTGTTGTTTCTGCTGTTTTTGCTCATGCTGCCTTGTTTCTTCCTGTTTCCAGTGATTTTGGGGTGTGATCCGTGCATTTTCCCTATAAAACTATTTGTGGAAGTTCTTTGATGCCTGAGATGAAGATGAAT